>NC_141155.1:19477417-19794292 GCF_053477565.2 Lygodium microphyllum | reverse complement strand
TTTCCACATCTATAGGGGCCTTGTAAGAGAAGGATAGATTCTCTTTTGTATCCTCTATCTCTACTCTTGGTTCTATCTCTACTTTTGTGTCTATCTTTGTCTGTGTTTCTGGTGCCCTAACCCTACTTTTGTCTTTGTCTCTGCTACTAGTGCAAGGTAACAGGGAGAACAATACATCCATGCCTCTATCTCACTGCCACATGTGACTTCAAAAGTCATTTTGGGTTCAAGAAAGAGTTATATTTGGGCTACTGGACTGATCGTTGTTTGCATGGTGCATCATCATCTTCTTTTCTTGAGAATGGTGGATTCAGGCGACAAGAGCCACTACTAAAAGAAGGCTTATTCTTTTAAATCCATTTCTTACAAAGGTTTTACATATGATGTGACTCATTAGCCAGACCAAATGATACCATAGTCATTTTGTCTAATAACATGGGATCTTCAGCTTCTCTAACATCTAAAACTTCTTCCTCATTTCATGCCTTCTTCAAGTAGTATAAATTCTTCCAACTTTCCTTTTTAGTCTTCCTCTACATTGTCATCCTCGTCCTCTAGAAACTATGTTTCCACTTCTATAGGGGCCTTGTAAGAGAAGAATAGATTGTGTGTTGTATCCTCTATCTCTGCTTTTGGGTCTATTTGTGCTTTTGTTTTTGTCTTTGTTTGTGTTTCTGGTGCCCTAACCCTACTTTTGTCTTTGTCTCTGCTACTAGTGCCATGTAATAGGGAGAACAATACATCCATGCCTCTATCTCACTGTCAGAGGTGACTTTGAAAGTCATTTCGGGTTCAGGTATGAGTTTTATTTGGGCTACAGGACTGGTGGTTTTTGCCACGGTGCATCATCATCATCTTTTGTCAAGAATGTTTGATTCAAGCGACAAGAGCAACTATTAAAAGAATGCATATTCTTCTTAAACCATTTCTTACAAAGGTTTTACATATGGTGTGACTCATTTGCCAGACCAAGGGATACCAGAGTCATTTTTTCTAATAGCATGAGACCTTCAACTTTTGTAACATCTAAAACTTCTTCCTCATTTCATGGCTTCTTCAAGTAGGATAGATTCTTCCAACTTGCTTTTTTAGTCTTCTTCTACACTATCATCCTCCTTCTCTCCAGACTATGTTTCCACCTCTATAGGGGCCTTGTAAGAGAAGAACACAGTCTCTATTGTATCCTCTATCTCTACTTTTGGGTCTATCTCTGCTTTTGTTTTTGTCTTTGTCTATGTTTCTGGTGCCCTAACCCTACTTTTGTCTGTCTTTGCTACTAGTGCAATGAAACAGGGAGAAAAGTACATCCATGCCTCGATCTCATTATCAAAGGTCAATTCAATAGTGATTTCGGATTCAAGCAATAGTTATTCACCCATTGACAAAGACTTTCCTTCTCTTCTAGAGTTGGCTTACATAGTGCCCACTGTCACGGCGGAGTGTGCCTCTACTTTCTTGGAAAAGATCTGTTTGAGAGTCTCTTTATCTCTCCTGATGTGCCATCTATTACTTTGTGGACTAAAGTCCTATGGGGACTGCTTCTAGATAGACATTTGACTCCTTCAAAGGCGTGGTCTTCTAAATCTTCTGATGCGCCATTGGAAGGAACTTCCTCTTTGAGTGGGACTTGAATTTGCTCCTTGGTATGCTGAAAGGATATCAAGCATGTTGTTTCAAATTTGATGGGAGGGTTATTTATCTCTTGACTTGAGGACTTATCTGCCGAGGATGTGCCCAAGAATGATGCATAACAAGAACCATCTGAGTTCTATTTGGGCTACTGGACTGATAGTTGTTGGTATATTGCATCATCATCATCCTTTCTTGAGAATGGCGGATTTAGGCGACAAGAGCCACTACTAAAAGAAGGCTTATTCTTATTAATCCATTTCTTACAAAGGTTCTACATATGATGTGACCCATAAGCCAAACAAAAGGATATGAGAGTCATGTTGTCTAATAGCATGGGATCTTCAACTTCTGTAACATCTAAAACTTCTTTCTCATTTCATGCCTTCTTCAAGTAGTATAGATTCTTCCAACTTACTTTTTTAGTCTTCTTCTACACTGTCATCCTCCTTCTCTACAGACTATGTTTCCACCTCTATAGGGGCCTTGAAAGAAAAGAACATATTCTTTGTTGTATCCTCTATCTCTGCTCTTGGGTCTATCTCTGCTTTTGGGTCTGTCTTTGTCTGTGTTTTTAGTGCCTTAACCCTACTTTTATCTTTGTCTCTGCTACTAGAGCAATGTAACATGGAGAACCGTACTTTCATGCCTCGATCTCATTGTCAGAGGTGACTTCAAAAGTCATTTTGGTTCCAGGAAAGAGTTATTCAACCATTGACAAAGACTTTCCTTCTCTCTAGAGTTGGCTTACACAATGCCCACTGTGACGGAGAAGTATGCCTCTGTTTTCTTGGAAAAGATCTATTTGACAGTCTCTTCATCTCTCCTTATGTGCCATCTATTACTTTGTGGATGAAGGTCCCATGGGGACTATTTCTAGATAGACATTCGATTCCTTCAAGGGAGTGGTCTTCTCTTTCTTCTGATGCGCCATTGAAACGAATTTCATCTTTGAGTGGGAATTGAATTAACTCCTTGGTATGCTAAAAGGATATCAAGCCTAGTGTTTTGAATTTGATGGGAGGGTTATTTATCTCTTGACTTGAGGACTTATCTACTGAGGATGCCTCCAAGAATGTTACATAATAGGAACCATTTAAGTTCTATTTGGGCTACAAGACTGATGGTTGTTGGCACAGTGCATCATCATCATCATCCTCTCTTGAGAATGGTGGATTCAGGTGAGAATAGCCACTACTAAAAGAAGGCTTATTCTTCTTAATCCATTTCTTACAAAGGTTTTACATATGATGTGACTCATTAGCCAGACCAAAGGATACCAGTCATTTTGTCTAATAGCATGGGATCTCTACTGTTTCTAGTTCAGTGGAGTATAAAGGAGATCTCTCACTTTGAGGAGACTCAAGGTAAGCATCCACTATTACACGATGGGCACCTCGACCTAGAATCACTTGACCAGCGAGTATATCGACTTGGCAGTCTATTTGTAAAATCCATGGCCTTCCTAGCAAAACTCGATAGCTAGGATGTCCTGCAAACCTTATCACTCTAAAGTCTAGATAGCATTCCACGCTTGCAACAATAACGTGGACTTTAGTGATGCAACCTTCGGGTTATCTTAGACTATCATCCGCCATCCTAAGAAGTGTGGAGCCGTCTTTTTGAATTTTGAGACCTAGCCGCTCCATCAAGTCTGAACTTATGATATTGATAGAGGATCCAGTGTCCATCATAGCATGCTCCACTAATATTCCATCCACATACGCTGGAACCCTAGGGCAATGCTTTTCAACATGATCAAACCAACCCTCTCCTACTCTAGCTATGTCCAAAGGTTCTAGTATATACTTGATACGCATGATTTTCTTGAATTCCTTGCGTACTCTTGGAGAAAGAGTAATCAATTGCATGAGATTCACATCAGGTTTGACTTTGCATAGAGAACTTGCTAGGTCAAAGTCATGGTAGTTAGCCAAAGTTCTCTTCTTGTGCCAAACCATTCTTTCCTTTCATCGTTGGACCGTCAGCTTTAGTGTCTCTTTTTTTACTTTTGTCTTGTTTCTTGGCACCTCTCTATCCTTCTCGGGATCTACTTTATCGTCAATAGGCCTTAGAGGTCCACCTTTCATATCCAGATTCAAGACTCACTTTTCCCTAGCATCCTGCTTAGGGTTTCCCTCAATAGGTTTTACAGCTCCTTTATTACCCTCTTTAATCTTTTGCCCTCTTGTTATGGCTCGTAGATTAGAAGTTTCTGCATCATTAACACGTACAACCTCAATAAGGCTGGCTCCATTGCCATGAGGTAACTCCTCTACAACATCCTTTCCTCGTTGCAGTATTTGTCTTGGTACCTCATCTTGCTGGAGATCATTCCCTTGTGCGCGATGATTAACTGGACTAGGTTGTTTACTTCCTTGTTGGAGAGAACTAATCTTAATCCAACAGGTAGTAGCTAAGTGGCCAGACTTTTCGCAAATATCACATTTGACATTCGGGTAATTCCTAGGGAAATGTTGGCCACCACACCACTTACAGCTGAATCTTGAGGGGCCACCCTCTTCAGGGCGTTGACTCCTTATCAAATTCTGTTGCTTCTTAAGGAAATTGACATCCACAGCTATTTGTCGATACTGTTCAGAGATAATATCGGTGTAGTGCTTCATCATGTCCTTAACTTCACCAAGGACATTGGAGGCACTCCACTCGTAGCCGCGATCGTCAGTTTGTCATCCCATGGGCCTAACCACTTGATTAGGGATTGGCCGTTGACCTACTAGGACAACATTAGGATTCATTGTTTGGCCCCCACTATTTAGTGAGGCCGCTTGACTAACCATGGGCATGGTCATGCTAGGAGGAGCTAGTAACATAGGCAAACTCGGCATGATACCTCCTCTCCCATTCGCGTTGGACATGGGATCCCCTTGAATCCCATTGGTCAAGGCCAAGTTATTACCATTCCAATTTATCCTTTGCTACATAAGCCGCTTGCAAGTGCGACTCTAATCCTTCTGCTTGGGTAATAGCAGTGTCAATGTCGACCAAAGCAACACTACTCAGCTGCACTTGGATATTAAAATCCAGTCCATGTAGGAAATATTATAACTGGGCAGCCATTGGAATGGGGATATAAGTATTTAGTTTACGAAGAACTTGCTTTAATTTCTTAGCATAGGCCTGAACATTCTCATTTGGCTCTTGGCGTGTTACATTCAAGATACACAACCAATATTGTCCACCCTTCTCAGGGGAAAACTCTCTACAAAAAGCCGTAAAGAATTGGGCACTGCTAGTTATGGTTCTGGCTTCGAGACCGTGGTACCATACTACCACTCTTCCTTTTAATGTCATGTTAAAGAACATCATTAGATGTCCTTCGTCTTGGATTCGATAATTGAACATGAGTGTTTGAAACTCCTTAATGTGGAGTTCTCCATCTTCTTCTACTAACCCATGGAAAATGGGCAACGATGCTCATAATGCTGGAAAATCCGGTGTCCTTGCTGGAACTGCGATGGGTTATGCCATGGCTACAACTGGATTGACAACAAGAGTTTGTGTAGATAGAACTACACCCCTACTTGTTGTGGGTTTATTAGCTGGAAGTAGGGAAGTACTAAGACTTCCACTTGCACTCAAAGAGCTACTCGTAACACTTAGGTTACTAGAACCACTACTAGTTATGCGCAACAGGCGGCTCCTTTGAGGAGAATAATGACTTATGATCTCCAACTGCCGTCTAGCCCTCTCAGCATGTTTTGCTTTTTGTATTTTGGCTCGACGGTCCTTGTCAAAGGGCATAAACCAACTATTTGGTCCCTAGAAACCCTAGATTTGAGAACCACCACTTGTTAGAGGCTCCTGGCAGATGCACCACTAATGGGACCTAAAATGGGCCGACACTGGCTAAGGCACTAGCTGGACCTTATGCCCTCAACAGACAACCCCACCTCATGGCCTCGCAGGCTAGGAGTGTCTATCAAGGGATATACTATCCTAAACACTAATCACTGCGCATTTACAGTCTTTAATCCAATAGATATTCCCTTTCTCCGTCTCCTCAGAGGGAGATTATACATATATTGGCAACAAATGCCACATATCCCACACACAAGGGCACCCCACCGGCTGATTGTCGTGGCCTTACTGCCATAGCTCTCCTACATCTTGGGGATTGGCCCCTCGATGCATTGCTTCCACACATAAACACATTCAAAGCAAAATTTCCTCTTAGTGCCAATATATTTAACGTTCCAGGAATGTACTTATTCTCAAATATTTTGGGTTTCTCACTCTCTCTACGTGGGTCAAGTCCTAGAGAAACCAAGTGTTATGCATCCAAGAGGTGTAATTGACACCATTTAATGATGCTTGATGTAGATGTGCATATGATTAAGTGCTCAAACAATTGAAAAACAGCCTCTTGCATTGTGCAAATCCATTCAATTTTCAGTCCATATGAACATTGCTAACATCATCAAATGCGAAAAAAAAAAACCATTTTCTTTGTAAAAATGTAATTACTGTGTATCTTTTATTATTTTGAGTTTTGAAACTTGTTGTGGGTCTGCAAATTAGGGCCCGTTTGATGCTTAGCCCACCTCCACAGTGCAATCTTCAGCCCACCTTCGATTGGGAAGCAATCCAATACCATGCCGGACAAGCATTCACAACCGCGCTGGATTGTTCTTCACACGTAGAAACTGCCGCTTGCAGGAGAGAGAGGGAGGAGAGAGAAAGACTGAAATCTAATCTCCACAACTGGACAGCCATTCGAGGAGTGAACTTGAGTGATGGAGGGCAAAGATCAAGAGTAGAACAGGTCGAAGATCAATTGGGGGGTTGTTTACAACCCCCATATCTCATTTCTTCCCCAAAAATGATGGTGCCTTCTTCCCTGCTTCACGGCAAAAAAAATAGCCCCCCCCCACCCCCCCCCCCTCAAAACTCGTTTTTTGATTGGGCCCCCTTTAGGGAGCCCCCAAAAGTCATGCCTTTTGGTATGCTTTAAGTCCATTTACATTTCCTTTGGACCTTAACTTCTCGGGCACTCCCTCTTCCACGTCCGATGTTCGAATTACGATCCGAAAAATTTTGGGCATTTGTCTTGAAGTCCCCCACTGTCGGGCATCTCCTAAGGTCTCATCTAACATGCCAAATAATTATGAAAATTCATCAACTGTCATCAAGTGGATCTTTTAAGCCTTTTCCAAGCATGGCCGCTTAAAATCGTACTGATTGCCACCGCCGCCTTCGAGAAGTCTATTTTTCCCATGAAATTCGTAATTTTGGCTATTTTTAAGCACTTCTTGACATCAAAAATCATCTGTCAACAGCATCAGAACGAGGGTACAAGATGGTGGAGGTGATGATTTTGTCTCTAATGTTTGCTGTAAGAAAGTTTTGTCCTTATCTTCTCCTTAGGCCATTCACATTGATTACGACAAAAAAGCATTTTTCCTATGCCTTACAACACATGGATGTTTCAGCTAAAATCGCTAAGTGGATGATACAACTCTAAGAGTTCGACTACACCTTCAAAGTGGAGGATTCTACTCGGGCCTGTCTAGCTGATTTGTTGACCCATAGATGCCATCAAAACAAGGAAAAAGAGAAGGAAAATGTAACTATTGAAATGATGCCATCTGGTGAATATCTTCCAGTCTGGATGGGTTTTTTGGGTGCTTGACAGAAGTGGAAGATTGTGAGGCTTGAGAGATTGGCTTTTGATTGTATCCTTCAGACAGATAATACAATTGCTTCTGTCTACATCTATATGGTTGATATTTATGCAGCAGCTGGGTTGCAAGAGGATGCATGTAAGATTGAAGTCATGTGGTCTCATGGAATGCACTAATTGCAGGGTATGCTGCCATGCCAGTAGTGCAGATGTGTTTGGCTGTTTTGAACAAATGCAATGGAAGGGCGTGTCTCCAAACCCATGTAGCTTTGTTTGCATGCTATCTCATGGAATCCACCGTGGAATAAAAAACTCATAGAATCCATCGTGGAATATGTCTCCTGGCATTAGTAAGCCCTAGCACCATCTCTAGAAGCTCGTAAGAATCAAGGATAGTTGTGATTTTAAACTTTCACAAAGTATAGTTTGTACCATGTCACTTGCCTTTGCTTAAGGTTGGTGGACAAATCCTCAATGTTTGAACTGCCAGTACAACACCACCACTTAATGTGCCAACATCACTACTTGATGTAGCAGACGCCATTTCTCCTCTTCACTATTGAAGCCCTTGCCTCTTGCCTACTCTTCACTCCTCAAAGCTCCCTGGGCCCTAATACCATGTAGAAAATATAAAAGCTCCTTGGGCCCTAATAACTGAGCAAGGATTAGAGAACACACAGCAAATATGAAAAGAAGAGAGAATGCTTTATTTAAAATGAACTGATACAAAGATGGCTTTGTCCACCCATGCACTTCCACTATGAAGCTTAGATGGTGATATAGACAGACAATAGGTAAAGAGCTTAAAGGTAGCTGGAAGAACTCTAATTTGGTGAAATATAGATCAACGACGGCTTTATAGAGGTCTTCCTGTTATACCTCGAGAAGGTAGTCTACTTGATATATTTGACCATATTATGAACCTTGCCTAGTCAACAGAGAATATTCTAGGGAATATTTTCTTTACCGTCCGGCCAAGGGTGCTTCTTTCAGACCCCCATCAGAAGGGAGTCATTGGCCACCCTAATACCCCCAACGAGGGGCCCCTTCCACAGCCCCCAGACCCCAAAATATGGGCCCTTGATAACTCCCATGCCTTGCAACTTGATACATTGTGCCTTGAGTTATTACTATCGTAACTACTCTATCTAACCTATTGGAGACTGTGAGGAAGACAAGAGACGAAAGGAAGAGAGGAGAGAAGGGAGATATGAAACACCGAAAGTGGAATCCCAGAAGTGCGTCAAGTGAGCATACATAGTTGGAATATATAGAGAGGACCAGGGATGCTATATATAGACAAACTATATATACCTAATACCCGCGCTCAAATAAAGGACCCTAACTGTGGATGAAAAAACCCTTGGGGGCTCAAGGAAAAAACCCACAACTCTATATAGCCCTACTGCTATACTAATATTGAAAAGATATGATTACAAAGTTAAAAGCAGCTAAATCACTCCTGAATATACAAGTGCATGTTTGTAGGTATCGAAGGAGCTAAATCACTCCTAAATTACTATAGATAAATGAAGGAGCTACATCAATCTTGAATTACAATAGATGAAGGAATCGAAGGAGATAAAGGGCCATGAGATTGTTTTATCTTGAGTGTGGATATAATCGGCTATACAACATAATCTGTGACATCAAAAACTTAATATAAAATGTTATATCCACATTAGAACACAATCACAATGTCATAAATCAACTCAGCAACTACAATATACGAGGAAAATTTCATCAACTCATCAGCTAGAATATACGAAATAGCAGCTGGCATACCACCAGCAAATGGAAAGAAGAATGGACGAGATTAGCATTATCAAGACCAAAACATTGGCTGCAACATCAGCTCCTTAGCTAGAATAGATAAAATATCAAGTAGAATAAACATAAGCTTGAACTGACGAGTCAGCTGAAAATAGACAAACAACAACTGGAAACAATGAAACATCAGTAGGAAAGAACAAAACACAACTGGGAATAAGGAAACATCAGTTGGAATGGACGAACAACAGTTGGAAACAATGAAACATCAGTTGGAATAGAATAGAAAATGAAAAGAATGAAGCATTAGCTTGAACAACTCAAGAGCTAGAATAAAGAAGAATAAAGAGCGAAACATGGTTTGGAACAACTCAACAACTAGAATAAAGAATGAAACATCAGTTGGAACAACTGAACAACTGGAATAATAATGAAACATCAGCTGGAACATTTCAACAGCTGGAATAAGAATGAAATGAAATATCATCCCATTAGCTTAAAATTTTCTTATAAACAAAGCATGGAATAATTTCAACACATTAGCTATAATATAGACGAAATGATATGAAACGTAGCATGAAGAGCCAAAAATCAGCTGGAAGAAAGAAACATTTAGAATAATCAATCAGCTCGATTATCATTAGTTGAATATAGAACGAAACATAAGCTAGATTACTAGTAGCTCAAATAAATCACATCTAATGAACCCTAACAAGAAGCATACCTATCTAAATCTCTATAAAGTCTATATCATTTGTCCATACAAATTCTCCTAAATATTATAGAGACACATATCCTTGGTAATACAAAATAATCAATTGTCCTTTCATAATCAAGAGGTGGCAAGGTGACATCACACATAGAAAGAATGAAAATCCATGATTTGCAAATAATTCATATATTACTAAATTAGCAACTTTGGTTTTCATTTCCTTTCAAGTTGTTTCTTGTAATGCATCTATCTTTGAAATGTTTGATTGGACTTCATCTCAAGTGCACTCTTGAGGATAAAGGCACCATAGAGCCACCCAATTGTAGGATTTGAACCCTTGACCTGCCATTTCTCCAATAGTTATCCTCCTGACCAAGCTGTCACTCATTGGTATTATCATGCAAGTTAACCAATACTGTTGATTAGCTTCAAACCTATACCTATTCCACATTTGTTTCTGAATATTTCCCTCGGATTCTCGTATTAAAAGATGAGAGCCCCAAGATGACAACTCACTTCAGTACACACCAGATCGTTCTACATCTAACTAAAGGAGACAAGAAGTCACTTCACTATAATTTAAATTCTTCTACACATCAAGACATAGATATGTCAAGAAGGACATCTGACACTTCATGCGCCTACTGGCAGTTAAAGATGGTATATTAAAATTCAGCACCATATTACTGCAGGACACTAACTTCTGCAAGACATAGATGCATCAAGAAAGACATCTGCCACTTCATGTGCCTGTAGTCAAGACATAGATACATCAAGAAGGACATCTGCCACTTCACGCTCCTGCAGGCAGGCAATTAAAAATGGTATATTAAAATTCAGCACCATATTGCTGCAGGACACTAACTTCTTTCGAGACAGAGTGCAGGAAGGGCAAACTAGTTGTACACTTACACCAAAGGACTGTCGTTTCATAAGTGAAGCTTTGGGCTACGTATCACTAAGGACATCCACACATCTCATGTAACTAAGAATCACCAAGCCATGTAGACTAGAGATAGAATATTACATCTCAAATAGCAGTGGGCATTCAGGAGCCAAGATTTCTGTACTAGCAATCTGTTTATGAAAAGCATATCGACATGTTTCTCTTCATGCATGTAAATATGGTTATATTCGTACAAGAACAATATGCTATATTATATGGCAACATTGTTCGGTTCTAGGTTTCAATCCAACATAGAGCCCAATCAACGTGCTTCTCCTTTCTTGCAGGAGGTTCCTGTATATTAGCAAAACACAGATTTTGGCACCATCTGTAAAGCAGGGATTTTGCCAAGTTTAACAGCAAAACAGGGGTTTTGTGGATGGTTCTTGCTTCTAAAAACAAGCTCCGCCTGATATGCTCCAAGATCTGGTGGCTTTACTCATCTGCAAAGCTTTACTCATCTGCAAATCAAGGGAGAGAAACAAAAGAAAGACTTTGCAAACCGAATCTAATGGAAGGGGGAAAGACAGCATCAGACCTCTCAACGCGAGGACTAACTCCAGGATCCACGGCTTGGGCTCTCAAAAACCAGGATGCCCTGGCCTGCTGTGATAACCTGACAGACTTCCGTGTCTAGATGACAAACCTATCATGTGGATCTCGCAAAGCATGGCAATTTTGGCTAAAAAAGCATACGGTGACTTCTGTGCTTTTCACTCTTAATGTTGGTCTTCCTTGTTCCGCCTTGCCACCAACCATAAAGATACAGACATGGTGCCACGGCCAGATTTTACATATGCCTATCGGCCTGTTAATATTCATTTAAGCATTGCAGCGCATCAACAGAGATCGTGGCCATTGATTTCCCAGTCAGTTGGCCATCGATTTCCCAATCAGAGAGGTATTAGCTCCCAAGCAGTACACACAGAGACTATACAAGCAAGCGCAACACAACCTACGCTGGTAATCAACAAGAATTACTTAAACGTTCAAGGCCGTTCGCTGCATCAGCTTAACGTGTTATCCTAGATTCAAGCTATGGCCACGCTCGAAGGTCAAGCTCTCACCTCGTCTCCGCCCGCACTCTGCACAAGCCTTCCCAGCACCATGGCTGGAGCAACGGCGGTGCCGCGGGAGGCCTACAATATCAGCATCAGCAGGAACACCAACGTCAACATCGACCTCGATGCAGACATCATCGTCGACACATGCCTTGTAGAACCTCGCTCTGATACCATGTTGGAAACTGCGAAGAAGACCAGAGATCAAAGGAAGAGAGGAGACAAGAGAGATATGAGATACCGAAAGTGGAACCCGAGAAGTGCGTCAAGTGAGTCACTTCTCAAGTGAGCACACATAGTTGGAATATATAGAGGGGACCATGGATGCTATATATAAACAAACTATATATAGCTAATATAACCCAAATGTTAGATTCACAAAGGTCACCTTTTTCTATTCGGTCACGTAGACCTCATTTGATATACAAGTCAAGACCCACCCAATGTCCATGGTCACACATGGCTTCTCTAGGGCACCATGGATCATTGGTGGCACCTTATGAGGATGGGGCATCGAGCATATCTAATAGATTGCACTGTAATATCCTCCTTAATAAGCACTCCTTTCTCAAAAAATGTTTCTAAGAGATTAATAGCCAAGAGTTATGCAAACCATTAATATACATAGATTCAAGTAAGATTACTTGCAAGCGAGATGAAGAACACGGCTTGATTACACTAGAACCACCTGGTTAGTTAATCGTGACCCCACCAATTACAAGGACCACTAGATGTCCAACTAGGTAAAAAGCTTTAACTTTTATAATCACGCCATTCGAATATAAAGGTCTAACAAGAACTCCATTTGGGTTTAAAAAACATTTGAGCCCACAACCTCATGTTCATGAGCCCAAGTTCAAACACTAGGCCATCACCTTTTGGATAACACATGGATCTAACTCCAATCCCCTTAGGGAAGATATAATATTTTCCCTTTCTTTCCTCAAAGAATAAGTATTTCTTTCCATTGTTTCTCTTCAATCCATTTGAGAATAGTCCCTTATATCAACTAGGAAAACTAAGAGTTAATTAAAATCATGTTTTCATCACCAAAGTTGTCAAACTCTTAATAGTAGAAAGTGGTGGTTATCTCACTTGGTGAGCTACCTCAATCTGAGAATGATTCAAATGACGTTCAATTTACATGATAACAACTATTAAAATTAAAATTTATATGAATATAATGGTGATTGTCAAATCATGATAGAATTTTTTCTTGTTGATAGAGACCAACATTGGAGGTTCATGCCAAGGGTAAATTTGGAAAACTAAAGAATCCATACAAGAGCATGGCATTGAAAGAGAATGGATCTTGAGATATAGCAAAGGCCAAAAGTAAAATGCCAAATTGGAGCCCTAAATCAAATGTGAGCTACCAAAAGTAAAATTCCAAATTGGGGCAGGTCAAATGTAACCTACCAGATTGAGAGGTTAAGGTTGAGAGAAGCCCTAGTATGATATTCTTTGCATAATATAAGGTAACAATGTTAGATCCATAACTATATGATTGCATAGTGTAAGGTACCAATGTTAGATGCATAAAAGTTAGTGTCAAATAGTATAAATGATTGCTATCGGTTTGTTCGTGGACTTAATCATTCATTCATGGCCTTGAAATTGAAGTGAGTGAGAGTTGAGAGAGCAAGTAGGACATTGAGTGACCATGACTATTATATGCACAATGATGTTTTCATGCATCCATACTAGCAAGATGGAGAGCTTATGAGAAAGGCTTTTATGCTTATGAATTATGCACTATGCCCATTACACCAAAATGGAAGAGGAAATCTTGACTAAAAGATAGACCTAAAGTATTGCAATTCATATTGGTAAAGAAATGGCTTTTCTGCTTAGAAAACTTTTACAAGAAATAAAGTTTAATTTTGAGATGGTATGAGGCTTGTAATTTCATAGAAAATGTAGACAACAAATAGCTTTGGATGCTAATGATTGGCATAATTGCAAGTTTTCTCCATAACTCCATAAGAAATTTTCCCTAGACTCTCTCAAGAAGACCTAGAAAATGACTGCATTCATAAGGCTTTGGAAAAAGAAACATACTTAACAAAATAATGGTAGTTATAGATAACAGTAATTTTCACACACAAATTGAACCAAAAACCACATGTTTTCACCACTACTACACATTGAGGAGATATTGATGCTTATTGCAATGTTTATACACTTAGGTATGATCTAAAGTACTTGATCTCTTTCATCAAAATAACCATAACTATTAGCATCAACATGGGTGTATATTATGATAGTTACTTCAACCATGGCTAGTAGGGATGCATATACCAGCACTTATAGTGATAGTCATCACAATGCAAACATTTGGTGAAATTTTTATGCTTATTTCAATGCACTTAATAATAAATTTTCAAATCTTATTATGATAACTTTTTGGAAGGGCTTCTAGGTGCTCCATTCCCCCCTTTTGACAAATTGTTCTTGCAACCCATCTAACACGGATGTGACTTCAAGTCCATTGAAGAAAGTAACAAGTATATATTACCACATATAAATTCATGAAGTGAATGAAAAAAGTATAATTTTCCTAATCAAATAAAAAATATTAAATGCCTAATCTCAATCATGATGAGTCATGAACTATAAGAATGCATATAAATTGAAAATTGGGGTGTCAAAGGGGACCATTACTAAGTTAGTGTAACTAAGGTGCTATGAATTGATTGAAGTATGTAGCTTATCTCCCTATTCATTTTTCATCATCATCATCACTTGACTGCATCTCATTGTCACCACTCACTCTCCTTGCACACAATCATATTTGTGTTTGTCTATATGAATAGAGGAAAAACACTCTCAGTGGATTGGAATGAAGAAGAGAGAAGACATTTGACTGGTCACAACTAAAAAAGGAGAAAATGAAACCAGACTCATGGCCATGCAAAGAGGAGAGGAAAATACCATTGATTTGGGTGAAGAGAGATCGAGAGATGGAGAGTTTAAGCCTTGATGATAGCTATATAATAAAACCTTTGCACTAGAAAAATATCTAGTTTTCCAAGCCATCTTCCACAAAAACCATATTACGAGAGAGAGAGAGAGAGAGAGAGAGAGAGAGAGAGAGAGAGAGAGAGATCTATATGTGTGTTTGAGTAATATATATATATAATAAAGAAGAGGAAGAAAAAGAGCAAAGAAAATCAAGGCAAATAAAATACCAAAGCATTATTAGATCAAAGCCTCAACTCATCTTCCTCTACAAATCATTCGCCCTACACTCCATCCATCAACTTCTTAGTTAGCTCAGTGATTCCCTATCTGACAAATACCAATTTTATCACCTTCATACTATTTTGTCTCCAGTACTCCCTTTTGTCTCTCCATCCTCAAACTATGTAAATATATATCAACCCTAACTTCATCTCCCAAACCTAGAAGTACCATAATAATCTCCTCATTATCATTACGCTAAGCTTTCTTCATGAAATATTATCATTTCCAATCCAAGATATCCCCTTTCTATGCCAAACTTTGCATATTCCTTTTGCTAAGCTCTACTTCAAAGGACATATGAGTTTATAAGGCCCCACAAGTACAAATTACGAAACAAAACAAGGAATGCATTAGAATAGAAGAGTTTGTGTGTTCATGATGGACTTTATGTAAAGGGACACTAGAGCTAGGCAAAAGATCCCATGAACAAACAAGGTTCCACCTGCACTAACTCAAGCCCAAGTGCCAACTTTTATATTTTTGATTTACACTCTCACTATAATACTAGTTGAAGTAATGACTGGTAATAGGATAATTCAAATAACATAGAATAAGAATTTGAACTTTCGCAAATCATTGTGGATACCCCTAATTTGAGTAAATGGATAATAGAGTGATTTTCTAGAGGGAATTTTCATAATGAGAATCTTGCCCCATGATAGAACCAAATTTAAATGTAGGGTGCTAGCCAATTGGATGGATTTTTCTTTAAAGAAACCTATAATTTAAGACTATAGTAAAAAATAATATTAAAATTGTTACTTTCTCATTTACTTAAGAAAACGCAATAGAATGGAAAGTATGTTACATGCCTATAAGAGACCTAGGTTCCACAAGGCTCAATAACCTTGGTCCTTTTTGGATAATCATACTCGAACATATCCTACTCCTTGAAAAGATTGACTAGTGGAGTATTGTTGCTTAGCTAGTTAAGATGGGATGTTTAAAAGGATCTCAAGTACACACTTTTTGAGAATCTTATTCTAAGATTCCTTAAAAGGAAAGGCTTTTTATAAGCTTAGAATAAATCATTGTGATGAATCCTTCTAATGTAAATTAGAGGCTAAGGATGACAAAATCTAAGACTTGAAGTGATATCAACTTGAAATTAAGCATGAATAATGTTCCAAGGAAGGATCTAGGCTAGGAAAAACATGTCATAATGCTCCTAAAGGATTGAATTCCTTTTAGGGAGACAATTTAAGCCCTATCTTAATTTAAGTTCATGCTAGATTGATTGAATCGAATCCTGTGCTAGAGGGAAAGCTTCATACTTAGAAAAATCTCATGCATGGATTTGTTTGATTGTTTGTGTAGTTTCTGTGGATATTATGCCAATAAAATCTAATTTGAGGAGTGTGATTGGTCTCCCCCAAGGTCGAATACTGAGCTCTTTCATCAAAGAGTTAATTGTTAGCTTTGGATGATACAACAAGAGATCTCTCCGTAGGGACCTATTGTTATAGCTAAGAGGTGCGAAGGATCCAAGGGGGCTATACCCCTAATTTCTTGGGCATGCTAAGGCTAATCTATAACCCCATGAGCCTAGGATAGATCTCTCAAAAGGCCCCATTGCTAACTAAGGGCACATTGGTAGTCTTATCTTTGGGTGGAGTCCTCTTTATGCACTAAAAATAGATAGGACAAAGCCATATTTATAAAAAATTCTCATGGAATAAAGATTCATTCTTTCTCAGGGACTCTTTTCAACTTATATTTTTACATGTATTAAATATTACACACATAAGCCTATTTTAACAAATCTAATTAAGTTATTTCTATGTGTCAAAATAATGTGATAGATAATTAGTAAACTAAAAAAACCCCATCTCAATGGAAAGCATGAGGATAGATTTCCAATGAATATGTCCTATGATAAAGTGGTCTTTGTTAACCAAGAGGTTTCCCACAAAAATGTTAGATTAGCAAGATCTATGAAGAGTTGTTGTCTTAGAATGTCATCTTAGAACTTGAGTTAGTGTCATTTTCAAGGACCATGGTGAGACTTTAGCTTACACAAAGAGGGGTATGCACTTAGATCCCCCTCATTTCTCACTCTCTTTGAACCAAGTGTGATACTAGTCCACTTCAATTTAGTTTTTTTGCATAGGCAGCAACTACCAAGAATTGATGTAGAACCTTTGTTAGGCGACCTTAAATGTCTTTTAGAACTCCTTTTTGAGGTCAATCCTTAAGGGAATGAGAGAGGTGTTCCCTTGTGAGAGTGGACTCAAGAGATCCTAAGAGATGAAGTTCACATATTCCTTGGGAGTTCCAAATGGAATTGTGTAGATTTGTCCCTTGATGGACTATCAAAATTGTGTAGATTTGTCCCTTTTTTTGGTGACCTTCAATGTGTTTTAGAACTCCTTTCTGAGGTCAATCCTTAAGGGAATGAGAGAGATATTCTGTTGTGAGAGTTCACTCAAAAGATCCTAAGCGATGAAGCTCACATATTCCTTGGGAGTTCCAAATGGAATTGTGTAGATTTGTCCCTTTATGTACTATCAAAATTGTGTTATTGAAGGTTCATTAGATAGATAGATTATACACGGCATGAGAGAAAAATGAAATATAGTTATGAACCTAGAAAGAATTGTTTGCAAATCTTGTAAAATGTTGTAATTAAGTTGAAAACTTCCTTACAAAGTAGTTGGCAACTTCCTTAGGAGGTGTTTTTTCTACTAATGAATGATAGGTTTTATCTAGAAGAATGAAGATTAACAATAAGAGGGTCACCGAGACCTTTCTTCTCATTACAAAACCTTAGATATTTCTGTTGAGTCTTCAATCTTCAATATTTTTCATGTACATGATTTTCATAGATATAGCTTATAAAAGATCCCTAGCATAATGTAGCATCTCTTTAGCTATTGAGAAATTAAATAAAAGATGCCTCTTTTCTTTCACATGTGTAAAAATTTCACATCTTTTTAAACTCATGGTGAAACCTGGATGGAGTTATATAAAATATTACTAACTTGTACCAAAATAGTTCATTGTGTTGCAATTTAGGGCCTCACATCTACCATTATCCCTATCAAAATGCAAGAGAAAATTTTTCTTCCTTAAACAAGTTATCCCACTTGAGAGGATAAAGATATCAAGATTGATACTAAAGTATAGATTGAGACAATGGAGGATTAGTTCCTTGTAGCTAGGACTAACATTCCAAATCAAGTCATGAGAGTGAAGCTTAATTAATAGGAAGTGTGACTATGGTGGAAACAAGGATGTCAAGCCAATGGTATATTGGAGATTGATGACCCTTGGATCTTTAGGATGCCTTTATTTGAGAAAACCTCTTTATTAGGGTATCCAATCCAAGTCTAGAAGTAGAAAATATTGGGAATAAGACTCTCCAAACATAGGACACCATGCTTTCATCGAGAGAATCGAAGTCCAACATTAGGCTAATGCAAGAAAGAAAGCTAGGGTTGATGCAATTGAAAACTTTCTCCAAACTAATCGAAGAAATAATAACCGAATATATTACCCAAAGTCACTTCAAAATGCAATATCTAAAGTTGAATCATCCTCTCCATTAAGGATAGTTTCATGGACAAAATATAGAGGTAGTAGCAAAAGGCAAAATAAAGATTGTCACAATTATCTATAAGGTAGAATAAAAAAAGGAAGAGCCGAAAATTATATTTGTGATGGAAAAAAAAATACTACTCTTAACAAGAAGGGACCGAATCAAGAGTTCTCGATGATTCAAATGCCTACAAGTCATCATGTTAAACCCTTCAAGATTTTGATAAATTTAGAAGCAGGAGAGAAGCACTCACTATTTTATTTCTCCAAAGTGTGTAAAGAAAATAGTCTTAGATAATGTGTCTAAATCTAGGATTTTAGTGAAATGATTAAATAGAAAAGAAGTTACATCCTCATAATGAAGTAGGAAAGTGGAATTTAATCTAAGTAATGAGTCCACTAGTACAAGTTTTTGTGTCATGATCTTGGGAATCTATGAGTACTTGTTTGAGGAATAAATAGTTAATTTATTGGCTACTACATTTCTAAACACCTTGCTATTTAGTTATTGCATTTTCATTGAAAGAATTGGTTTATGCCTAACAATGCTCCCATCCATTGCGAGAAAGATCAAGTCATATTCCAAAACTTGAAATGAAATCGGTGCATAAGGTGAAGCTGACAAACCAAAAAACCAATTGATCAATGGTTACACATCACACAAGGCTTAAGGAAAGGATTTCTCGCATATTTTATTAAAATAAAAAAAACTAACCAAGACAATGAGATAGAAGAGGATTCCTCTTGGATAAAGGAGTCTACAGATGTCATCCCTTAAGAGCTAACCAAACCTTCACCCAAGAGAGAGGTTAACCATGAGATTTAACTTGCACAAAAAGATCCCAATGGATGTCAATCCTCAATGCCATTGAATGAAAAGAATATCTCAATTAGTTATCATACCAAAGCTACATTTGATTGAGTAATTCACCATGCTCAGAAGATTTACTATATGTGTACCCTCTATATCACATGAGATCAAGGCCTATTTATAAATACACATAAATGTTAACTTTTTCTCAAATAAGATACACAAATTTTGTATTCAATCTATAAAAATAACATTTTATATGGAGCCTTTTTGTGTATTAAAGATATGTAAAAATAGTGACCAAAAAGTCCTTGTGTTGAATCCACATGATACATATATATACTTACAAGTGAGCACTCGAGTCACCATGGGGAGCTCCGATCCTATTTCAAAAGAACAAGGATGGAAACCTTTGACTTTACATTAATTATTGTGGACTAAGCTAGGTGACATTGAAGAATAAGCACCCAATTTCTAGCATCGATAAGCTTCTTAACATGCTTCAAGGAGAAAATGTATTTTCTAAGATTGACCTAAGATTAAATAACTATAAAATCAAGATCAAGGAAAAAGATATCCCAAAGATTAAAATACTATGATTTTATTGCCATATCCCTAGGATTGACTAATGCTCTAGCTACCTTCAACGAGCCAATATAGGACATCTTCATATCTTACCTTGATAAGTTTTTTCTTGTATTCTTCAATTATAGACTAATTGACTCCAAAGAAGCATAAAAACATGAAGGGTAGCTTTGGGCTGTGTTGTTAGAAATAATAAGGAAGCATAAGCTCTATGCTAAGAAGAGTAAGTACTCATTTTTCTAAATGTAGATAGAGTACTTGGAGTCATAGTATCGTAGAAGGGGATTGCAATACATGCAACTAAGCTTAAAGATGTACAAGAATGGCTTCTTTCAAAGTCATTTAAGGAGTTTTGGAGCTTTTTAGAATAGACCATATAATATTAATTTAGAGTCTTTATTAAGGATTATGCTTTGATTGCCACACCCCTCACCAACTTGCTCAAAAAACAAATTTACATTGTGTGGACCTGAATTGAGCAATATAGATTTGAAAGGCTCAAGAAAAATCTTTGTAACGACTCCCATTCTTAAGCTTCCTTATCTAAACAAGGAATTTGAGGCTAGGTTAGATGCAAGCTTTGCATTAGGCTATGTACTTGTGCAAGAGGGATATCCAATAGCCTACTCCTCAAAGAAGCTAAAGACACACATGAGAGGAAACATGCTACTCATGATCTAGAACTATTAGGGATAATTTATGGTATCAAACATTTAAGACACTCCTTTCTTGGAAAGAAGTTTACTTTAGTACCTAATCATAACATTCTTAAATGGATCTTTACTCAACTAGAACTAAATATAAGACAATGAAGGTGGATCAAGGACTTACAAAAGTACAAATTTGAGATCAAATATAGGCCAAGTAAGTATAAAGTCATTACAAACACACTAAGTCACAAAGCATTTCTCAATGCTCTCATCATGGAAGAACTTTCAAGAGGAGAATCACTGGTCTTCATAGTGTCAATGTGTAGCAACAATCCCATTATCCAATTTTCAAGAGTAGAGGATGTAAAGGATCCAAAATATCAACAATTAAGAAGAGATGTTCAATTTAAAGGGCATGATCCTATGTTACAGCTTTGATACTAAAACTTCTCTATTGAGAAAGAGATTTGTATAGCAAGAAAACTTTATGTATCCCAACTTGTCAAGAGTTGAGAAGAGAAAGTATTTGGGAGGCACAACTCTATTTTCAAGACACTCAAGCTATGCAAAGACATTCAACATAGTTAAGAGGAGCTACCATTTGAAGAAGCTAAGAGGTGATGTACTTAGGTATATCACTAAATACCTAGGATATCAATGAGTAAAGGTAAAATGCATCAAGATGGCAAGCAAGATCCAACCATTACATTCCTCAAATGAAGTATAAATTCATTAGCATGGATTAGCTAGTAGGATTTCTCTTAGTTCAGGGAGGATATGATTCTATCATAATAAATATAGAAATACTAACTAAGTTTTCTCATCTTCTTTCCATTAAGAAATTTTACAAGGCTTCGAACACTTTAAGATTGTTTTTCAAGGAGATTTTTAGGTTTCATGGTTTATCAAAAGGATATTCAAATGATCAAGATTTTATGTTTATTTCTTGATTAAAAAGAGCTTATTTAAGAAAAATTTTAAGGCTTCAAACATTGTAAGATTCTATTCAAGGAGATTTTTAGGCTTCACGGTCTATCAAAAAGGACATTCAAATGATCAAGATTCTATGTTTACTTCTTAATTAAAAAGAGCTTATTTAAGACTATTGGGACTCAGCTATGCTTGAGTGCCTTACCACCACAAACGGATGGTCAAATAGAGAAAGTCAATAAAGTCATAGAAGAAATGCTAAGAGCATATTATTGTATGCAACCTAAGTGGTGGATACTTTATTTACCCTTGGTAGAATTTACCTACAATACGTGTTATTATTAGAGCATCAAGATGACCCATTCCAAGCTTTGTATGGGAAGACTAGCTCACTTCACTTAACTTCTCTTAGCTCACTCTAAATATGGAAGATATTAGGGGAAAGAGATGAGGACATTAAAGAAATAAGATAGAATGTTCAAGAAACTATGGATCACCAAAAGGCTTATGCCAATCTTGAAAGATAGGAAGAAATCTTGGAGAAAGGGGACATGGTGTTTCCCTATGTTTGTGAGAGCTAGATTTTGGGACCCATTTTTGAAGCGAAAAAATGGTCGGGAGGTGTAAAAGACCAAATTTTTTATGGAAAATGAAATGATTGTAGATCAATGAGCTGCAATTTTTCTAGATAGAGTTTGATGCTAGGAATGCAACACAAGTCTTGGTTCACCGATTGGAGTTCGTTTAACCGTCTATTTAATCCCCACAAGGTTTTGTATTATAAAGCAACTATGTGATTCGAGAGCTAAAAAGTGCATGATGGATGATGATATATTTCGACATTGTGAAGTTAGTCATCCAGTCTGTTTGCGAATCGGAGTTCATTTGGGCCACCCCGTTCAGCAAAAAAACACTTAATACGATGTGAAAACTCGAAGATGAACTAATTTTTTTTAGTGACTAAAGCCTTAATCCTTAATTAAAATGCTTAAAAAATTTCCAAAATGAATCATGAGAGGGCGCCATTTTTTTGAGTGCTCCCTTCTTGATTAAAAAATCCATTTTTGGTGGCTATTGGTATCAAGGGGGGAGACAAGAGGGCAACAAGATGAAGATTTTCCACTCTTCCCATCGCATGAACCAGATCGAAAAAATGGTCGGGAGGTGTAAAAGACCAAATTTTTTATGGAAAATGAAATGATTGTAGATCAATGAGCTACAGTTTTTTCTAGATAGAGTTCGATGCTAGGAATGCAACACAAGTCTTGGTTCACCGATCGGAGTTTGTTTAACCGTCCATTTAATCCCCACAAGGTTTTGTGTTATAAAGCAACTATGTGATTCGAGAGCTAAAAAGTGCATGATGGAGGAAAGTTGATATATTTTGACATTGTGAAGTCAGTCATCCAGTCCGTTTGTGAATCGGAGTTTGTTTGGGCCACCCATTTGGTTAAAAAACACTTAATACGATGTGAAAACTCGAAGATGAACTAATTTTTTTTAGTGACTAGAACCTTAATCCTTAATTAAAATGCTTAAAAACTTTCCAAAATGAATCATGAGAGGGCGCCATTTTTTTGAGTGCTCCCTTCTTGATTAAAAAATCCATTTTTGGTGGCTATTGGTATTAAGGGGGGAGACAAGAGGGCAACAAGATGAAGATTTTCCACTCTTCCCATCGCATGAACCAGATCGAAAAAATGGTCGGGAGGTGTAAAAGACCAAATTTTTTATGGAAAATGAAATGATTGTAGATCAATGAGCTACAGTTTTTTCTAGATAGAGTTCGATGCTAGGAATGCAACGCAAGTCTTGGTTCATCGATCGGAGTTTGTTTAACCGTCCATTTAATCCCCACAAGGTTTTGTGTTATAAAGCAACTATGTGATTCGAGAGCTAAAAAGTGCATGATGGAGGAAAGTTGATATATTTTGACATTGTGAAGTCAGTCATCCAGTCCGTTTGTGAATCGGAGTTTGTTTGGGCCACCCCGTTTGGTAAAAAAACACTTAATATGATGTGAAAACTCGAAGATGAACTAAATTTTTTTAGTGACTAAAACCTTAATCCGTAATTAAAATTCTTAAAAACTTTCTAAAATGAATCATGAGAGGGTACCATTTTTTTGAGTGCTCTCTTCTTGATTAAAAAATCCATTTTTGGTGGCTATTGGTATCAAGGGGGGAGACAAGAGGGCAACAAGATGAAGATTTTCCACTCTTTCCATCACATGAACCATATAAAAAAATGGCTAAGTAAATAAAAAAATCATTTTTAGTCTTTATTTGTATACTCTCCTCTCTCCTCTTCTTGTATGTTTCCATTGTTGATTCTATGAAAGAAGAGGGTGGGCCCAGATGAGAGATTTTGATCTTGGAATGATGTTGAAGCATGAAGCAGTGTAGATCAAGGTTGGAAGGATTGTCAATGGCTATTGGAAAGCACCAGCATGCCTCCTATCATGAGATATGTATGCTATAAGGCACGATTTTATGAGTAAGTTATAAATATAATTATTTTATGATAAATTTTGGTTGGGAATGGTTGGAAATGCTTGTATTTGGTTGTTAATGTTGTGATTGATAAAAAATATTTAAGAAATAAAAAAAAATCAATCATCTAATAATTTATTTATAAACACTCTGTCGCAGCACGTAGGGTTGAAGGTCACCACAGGGCTTTGGCAATACAATTGGACAAGATAGATAGAGATGTGTCTTCAAGAGATAACTAGGTTACAGTTGACTGTTTAAAGGTTCAAGAGGTATTTCACAATCAATCACAGGGGTTTGAGAGAGAAGAATGTATGGGGGTTCAAGAGCTTAGACTTTGGAGATGGTAGAGATAAGAGAAGGGTTGAAGGTTTCAAGCCAAGTTCTTGAAGATGTTAATAGAGCTTCCAACTGTATGTTTTTAGCAAAGATCACAAGAGTATTATCTCATAAGTTCTAACTCAAATCAAGCTTGTTTTCTTGACTGTAAGAGCAATCACAAATTATAAAATCAATTACAATATGCTGTCATGTATCATAAACAACTCTACATCCCATCATTCATACATGATCCCATAGCATGAATCAACTTTGCATGATTACATTCAATGTAGACTGTTAGGGACAAAAGCTTATGAGTCAATTACAAGGCTTGTAGGACAAAGAGACTTGCTTCAAGAGAGCTTCAAATTGAGTTCTTGATAAGGATAAGTTAGCACAACCAAGAAATAAGAGAAAAAGCTCCTCTTAATTTAGCTCAAAGCATCTACAAATGATCTACAAACATTGCCCTGCCATAGGGGCACATAATACTTGCATATTTTGACAAGATGTCTTCTGTAGAGTAAGAAATGAATTAAAAGAACATTGTTGTAGCTAATTCTTTGAACATGACTCAAGATATCAACCCCAAATTAGCCCAAATATCTTCTGGAATTCACCTCTGATGATGGCGTAAACTTCCCCTAACATAGTGTCGATGCATTTGGTGTTGAAAATCTACCAAGAGGGTAAGAGACAGTAGGGTGAAGGGAGATTCAAGGAGAGGAGTAGACAAAAGAGAAGGGGTTTGAAGAAAAAAAAGATGTAGAAGAATACTCATAGAAAGAAATAGAAAATATAGAAGAATACTAACAAAGATGAAGCATGTCAGTTTATTTCTGCATTATGAGAATATAAAACTCTTGTAGACAAAAACGTGTATAAAATAATACCTTCCTCAATGCTATTCAGATCACCAATCTGATCCTTCCATTGACTCCGAAAGGGGGGTAAAATAATAGCACATGTGACCAGATTTCTTCTAGATCATTCCCTCTTCATCTTCCACTTGAAAGTGCTGTTCACTCCCTGAAAACAGCAATCGCACGTCACGCGATTTCATTAATCTTTCTTTTTACATAAAATCCTCTCAAAATAGCTAAAAGCTACATGCTTTCTTTTACATGTTATCCTAATCTAGAAGTTTTCTATAATTTTATGTATTTTTACAAGAGATAATATCTAGAATATCAAAAATTGGCTAAAACTTGTCCAAAAATTTAATATTTTTGAACCATGGACACTAACACTAATGCCTAAAGTGGCATTGGCTCTCTAGATCTATAAGGAAACCACACTCTAGAGTTTTTCACACGATGTGCATGTAGCGGCATGACATCCACCCCCTTCTAACCTGCACATCCTCTGGCATGTGCCAAAGTCTTACGGATCTATAGTGTCAGAAGAAGTATCTTCTGCCATGTTAATGTCTTCATCTTCTACCTCTTCTTCTTCCTCTAAATCTTCATGCTATTGAATTATATCCAAGTCTTCTAACTCATATGTTGGACTTTCTCTTCGTTTGAAGAGCTTAATTATTTTTCTAGCTATGGGTATCTTCATGCTTGTCCCATCCAATTTAGCCAATGAATATGTGGCATTGTCATGAACAACCTTTACCACATACGAGCCAAACCAATGCTTTACTATCTTCCTAGAAGCACTATATTGATTATCTAGGCTGTTGTTATAGACAAGCACCCAGTCATTTTCTTGGATAACTCTTGGCCGAAGTTGATGTTGCCTATCAAATCTTCTTTTGTTTTTTAGTCTTGCTGTTTTTAACTTCTTAATAGCTGCTTGAACATCTTCAGGCCTTCTTTTTAGCTACCATATGCGGAAACTTAGCAACTCTTCTCACTAATGTCTTCCTCCCAAGGTAGAAGACTCCATGTGAGAATACATTCTTTAATTGGCATAATTGGTTGTTGTCCATGCATAAGTTCAGTTGGCATATAGCTAGTCATTGTATTGTGAGTAGTCTGGTCAGCCCATAATGCAAAATATAGCATTTTAGGCCATTCTTTGAACTTTCCTCTACAAGACTTTGCTAGAGCTTTGAGAGTAGGTTGATGTCCTCTCTCACTCTTTCCATTGCCCTCAGGATTGCAGGCTAATGTCAAAGCCAACTTGATACCCAATTGAGAAAAGAAATTGCATGCCTCATCAGCATCCAATTCTCCTCTATCTGCGGTTACCTTGCCAACATAACCATATCTGCAAAATACTTTTTCAAGCAAAAAGTGACAAATAGCTTGAGTATTCTTGGTTGTTAAAGCTTTACCTTCAACTTGATTGGTTAGATCTTCTCTTGCAAGCACTAAATACTGCATATTCCATATCCCTGTAGGCATGGCTACAAGATCAATAACCCATCTATAATGTATAGACAAGGGATAAGTTGATTGTAACCCAACTCGATGCTTGACCATAGGATACATCTGTCACACATAATAGATTTTAACAAAATTCTCTATATCTCAATACATGTTCTGCCAGTAGTATTTTTCTTTGACTTTAATAAAGATTTCCCATATACCTCTATGGCCAACCCACAAGCTTTCATGAAATTCCTTCATTACCTATAGTTGCAACCTTTCATTACCTAAAACTCGACTAGGCGCTCCTTTCTTCTTCTTTGCATGCTTCCATAGATGCCCATTTTTAAGAAAGAAGCCATAAGCTTTCCTCTTAATATGCTTGAACTCTTCATCTGTCCAAGTCTCTTTCTTCTACATTGTGCTTAAATATTGGCCGATATTTAGTCAATCTTCTTCATAATCTTCTTAAAGGAAATGAACTAGAACTTGAGCAATGCAATGAGCATGATGGCTTCTAGTTGACTACCCTTCTTCCTTAGATAAATCTTTGATCTTTATTATTATATGCTGATTTACAATAGACATTTTCCTCCTCTTACTATACGTAATGCTATAGCATTAAAAAGATCAGTTTCACCTCCAAGATTCAGCTTTCAGTTTGTATATGCAACAACTGAAAATGTACTTTCAGTAGCCATGGAATGAAATTCATCAAGTATAGATTCTTCAGCTTCATCTTCTTCCATTAGCTCTTCTTCATTGTCATATCTTGCATGTGACCACATGTCATTAACTAGATTTGCCTTTCCTCCAACAGGCTTTAGTTCCGAGTTGAGAGATTTAATATATGCAATCCATCTTAACATAGCAATGTCAGGTGTAGAGCAGTTGGCAATCATGCCCAAGAGTGGAAGACAATCAGTTCTACCACTATGAAAGAACTTATAAAAAGTATTCACAATCACACTTTAATGATGTTACAACTCCCTACAATTTCCTATTTACTTGTGCATACCTTCTTTGACGTTCATTGAGAACCTTTGCTCCAAAATGAATTTCATACCTATTACCTTCAAGGTCTTCTTAGCCAACAACCCATCCTATCCCAATGGGACTTGTATCTGTAGTAAGGATGATGGGTTGACCATTTAAATAATCAGCCCTTTTGAGAGTGGGGGATGAAATTAACAACTTCTTTAGTTTGCGTATAGTGAGAGTATGCTCTTTCCCCCAAGAGAATCTTTGGCCTTTTCTTAATAATTGATAGAGATTTTCATCTACATGAGTAAAATGTGGTATCCATACAAGATAGAATACACATGCAAACATGTGCTAAGAAATCTTCTCACCTCTTAAATATTTGTGCATTTTTCTTGCATTGTCTTGATGACATCTATCTTGATTGGTGAAGGTTTACGTCCGTAGGGGCCACACAGACCACTAGGACTTCTTCTACTCCAAAAATTGACTTAACTCCTGAAAGGGTAAGATGTACCTCTTCTAGCCTTGTCAAAATCCTGTCACAATCATGAATATGGTTAACTACAAATGTCCTGCAACCATCTTCGTCAAGCTACTCATTATTCTCATTGATTTCACATCCCTTGATAGGTACATCATCAAGAAATGGAAGAGTAAGTTGTGGAATAAAGTCCCTTAAGACTTTGTGCATATGGCATTCATCATATGGGCTACAGAGTTTGTTGCACCTTGTGGTAGAGTGCACATGCGCACCAATCCAAGAGGTGTCTTCATTGTGGTAATGCTAGGGATTTCTAATGAAAGCTGAAATTGGTCATATCCTGAATATAGGTCGCCCATAGAATAAATTGCTCTACATGAAAAAGCTTCATCAAACTCATCAACAATTGGTCCCAAACCAACATTTTGGATTGTGGCACAATTAACAGGCTGTATATCTTGAATGAATCGTACTGATCCATTTTTCTTGGCCATGATAAACCATCAATTTGAGTAAGGCGCTGAAGAAGGTTCTAAAATCTTCATTCTGATCTTTTCATTTAGAAGTTCCAATAATTTGGGCAAATGTGCCCTTGGAACGGGAATGGGCTTAAGGTTCCAAGGCACATGTGGGAATGTACAAATGACCATAGGAGCCACAATATTTGGATTCACACAGTCTATTTCACTTGGCTGAAATGCAAAAGATTTTCCATGTTTCATTAGCATTTGCATAAAATAGTGTTTTTGAGCTGGCGAAAGGAAAGAATTTTCACCTATTTTGAGCTCCTTTATACTTTTAGATGTGAACTTGTGACCAATGTTGGAAGGATTGCGAAGACTTGGTTGATTTGCTGCTATATCAGCCAACCCTTCACTTTCAGGAGGCAGTGGGACTGCCACAGGCTTGACTTTCTTATCCACCGTCTTGTATTTTTTCTCCACCGGCGCTTCAGCCTTGTTGAGTAAACCAATGTCTTCTTGCTCAACAAGTTCTTGACTTATTTGATAAAAATCCAATGTACATACTTCTATGGACTAGTTTTTAGCCTAATTTTCTATATGAGTAGCTGTATATATTTCAACCAATGTGTCAGTTAAACAGTCCAAAAAAACCCTGAAATATCTTCATTTTCAGCCAATCATGTCATAATTTTTTAGCACCCTTTTTACATGATATAAATATTTTCTTTCAGCTTTAGTCATGGTTGGAAGAGACTTATAACAACCCATACTATTGGCTCTACATACATACAGATTTGCTAGAGACAGTTTCTGTAGCATAAGGAGGTTCAATCTTTTTACATATGATGTAATGCACTAGCCTCCTTTTACAACAGTGCAACCTCAAAAACCCTTGAATTCTCAGGCGTTAGGAGACACAAGGTAATCATACAAAGTCAATCTTTGTTTCGATGATGATTAATACACACAGTAAGAAATTGGACAGCTCATTCATTATCCTTGCTTCGGATTCGAGCATAGGAAGAACCATCATCGAGAGATTTTGTTTCCATGCCGGCTTAAAAAATGTAAGGTTGCCCAATAATAATAGGGTAACTACAAGAGTCTTGAACAAAAAAGTGAAAATTGTCTTTTATGTCTCTAATAGTTACTTGCACATTAGGACATGCAGCATATAACTCTCTAGAAGAGTTGTTTGCAACTCTCATTTGCCAACCTGGATCAACATTTATGGGCAACCCGCCACTTTCATAAAGACTCCTTGCCATGATGTTTATATCAGAATCATGGTCTCAAAGTGCAATACATGGTATTTCTTTTTCTCCAATTTTGGTGATTGTCTCTATTGTTGCTCTCGCCCAATGTGTATGGGAGTAGTGACTACTTGGAATGAATCGGGCTTCTTTCTTATCATGCATATGTTGTAGTAGACGATCTTATTTTTTAGAGCTGGGCTGCCCAAATGGTTTGGACCACCTGACCATTACATTTTTATCCTTCACTTCTTTAATTTTTGGATCCATGCTTTTCTTATCTTCAACTTCAATTGCCGCAATTAACTCTTTAAGTGCTTCAAGTTCAATTCCTTGTGAAATCTATTTCTCTTCATCTTGCACAAAGACTCGAAGAGCTCGCAAAAAAGCATGAATTGTTTCGTTAACATCATCACCAACATATTGTTTTTTTTAAATTACATTAATAATTACATCATGAAATTCACATTTGGCAATTTTGAGAATTTCACCTAAGGTAAACTCAATTTCACTTCCTAGTATTCGTTCTTCTAGAACTCGTTTGAGATCAGTTCAGATTCTATGTCAGACTGCAATTTGTAGCCTGGCTACTTACCTTTCTTCTTTCCTTCGATCTTCTTTGTTTGTGGCGCATCTTCCATCTCTTGATCTGGGGTTATATTTTCAGCAAGCTTTGTTTGTTTAGGCATTCTTCCAATTACCCATTTTGGAGGGCAAGAAGAGGAAGGCCCTGGTTCACATCTTGTCTTCTTCTCTTTTCTTCAATCAATATATCTTTATGATTGATATTAAACAAATGTGCAAAGGCAAAAAGAATCTACATGTCCTTTCCAACTAGTTATTCCTTGAATACACTGACTAGCATTAGTCAATTCATCTTTGGCCACTTTGTCGCGTTCCATTTCATCTAATGCATGCATCCATACTTTAGATTGTACATTAGCTTTACATACTTTCAAATTTGATTTAGTTGGCTCAATTTGCAGCCCATAGATAGCTGCATCAACTGTTGCATAGGCATTCTTTACAGCTAAATCTTCTAATCTTTTATTCATTCCACCATTGCCAAAATTTGGCTCCAGTGCAAGACCAGTTTCAGCTGCATGAATTTTTTCGTCTTTCCAAAAGATGAGCTTTTGTGCTTCAGCCTCACGGAAGGCAGAACACTCACTCTTGTCATGTTGTTGGTTGTTACACCAAATACATCGCCTCTTATAGCCTTCTCTCATGGGTCTTTGAGTTGATGATAATCCTCGTTCTTCAACTTTCACATCTAGCTTCTCCACCTTGGAACTAATTTCTGTAAGATTCAAATGAAGGTCACACATGCTTTTAATGAGTTCATCCATGACATCATTTTTAGAAGGAGCGGAAGAAGAAAGAGTTGGTTGATTAGTCAAAGGAATAGGGGATTTTTAAGGTGGAACAAGCTCCATCAATGGAGTTGTTAAAGTTGAAGTAGAGCCCAATCTTAGTCGCATCTACTCTCTTCGAGCAATCATGTTAACTGCATCAGTAACATCTGTCCATGCAGTCTTGACTCCTAATTTGGAGGTAGCACCTTCTAGGCAAATAGAAAGATTCTCTTGCAAAATGGGATTTGCAATCTTAAGGAATAATTCAATCTTCTAACCTTCCATACTTTGTTGGTCTTTAGCATCAAGCTGTCCAAATTTATTTTCAAACTCATGGTAGAAAGCAGTTACAGCTAAACCTTTGTTGGGTTTCTCGACTTAATCAGTGAAACTTTCTTTGTCATTAGGCCAGAGTATTCTAAGAAGAATTCTTCATGTAGGGATTTTTTGAATGCAACCCAATCCACATCTCATTGAAAAAGACCATGGATTCTTTCTTGAAGACCGTGCTTGGCTAGTCTGGCAAAATAGCGACTATGGATGTTAGGGCATACCAAAGAAGAGAATTTTCTCAACATACAAGCAAATGAAAAAAAAGACATTTTGACCATTAAAATTTTTTTAATTCCTGCCCAACTTCCTCTAGGGCCTTGGTAGCTATGGAATCAATCTTCTCTTTGTCTTGCCTTTGTTGTTGTTGTTGTAACATTTGGATTTGTCTTTGCTGAGTCTGCTGCAGTATGCGCACAAACTGTTGTAGAGTATCTTCTAAAGAATCCCCCATCTTGGAGTTATCTTACATTGACCTTCACGCCGGGTTCACCAATGTCATAGCATGTAGGGTTGAAGGTCACAACAGGGGTTTGGCAAGAAAATTAGAAAAGATAGATAGAGATCTGTCTTCAAGAGATAAGTAGGTTACAGTGAATGTTTAAAGGTTCAAGAGGTACTTCATGGTCAATCATAGGGGTTTGAGAGATAAGAATGTATGGGACGATTAAGAGCTTAGACTCTAGGGATGGTAGAGATAAGAGAAGGGTTGAAGGCTTCAAGCCAAGTTCTTGAAGATGTTAATAGAGCTTCCAACTGCATGTTCTTAGCAAAGATCACAAGAGTATTATCTCATAAGTTCTAACTCAAATCAAACTTGTTTTCTTAACTGTAAGAGCAATCACAAATTATAAAATCAAGTATAATATGCTATCGTGTATCATAAACAACTCTACATCCCATCATTCATACATGATGCCATAGCATGAATCAACTTTGCATGATTACATTCAATGTAGACTGTTAAGGAAAAAAGCTTATGAGTCAATTACAAGGCTTGTAGGGCAAACAAACTTGCTTTAAGAGAGCTTCAAATTGAGTTTCGAATAAGGATAAGTTACCACAACCAAGAAATAAGAGAAAAAGTTCCTCTTTATTCAACTCAAAGCATCTATGAATGATCTACATACATTGCCCTACCATAGGGGCACATAATACTTGCATATTTCAACAAGATGTCTTCTGTAGAGTAAGAAATGAATTAAAAGAACACTATTGTAGCTAATTCTCTAAATATGGCTAAAGATATCAGCCCAAATATCTTTCAAAATTCACATATGATTATAGCATAAACTTTCCGTAACAAGGTGTCGGTGCGTTTGGTGTCGAAAGTCTACCATGGGGGTAAGAGACAATAGGGTGAAGGGAGATTCATGGAGAGGAGTAGATGGAAGAGAAGGGGTTCGAAGAAATAGAAGAGGTAGAAGAATACTCATAGAAAGAAATAGAAAATGTAGAAGAATACTAACAAAGATGAAGCCTTTCAGTTTATTTCTACATTATGAGAATATAAATCTCTTGTAGACAAAAACATGTATAAAATAGAACATTCCTCCATGCTGCTTAGATCGCCAATATAATCTTCTATTAGATCTGAAAGGGTGGTAAAATACCAGCACACATGGCCAGAATTCTGCCAGATCACTCCCTCTTCATCTCCCACTTCAGAGTGTTATTCATTGCTTCAAAACAACGATCGCACGTTGCGCAATTTCGCTAAACTTTCTTTTTACATAAAACCCTCTCAAAGTAGCTAAAAGCTACATGCTGTATTTTACATGTTATCCTAATCTATAAGTTGTCTATAGTTTTATGGATTTTTACAAGAGATAATATCTAAAATATAAAAAATTGGCTAAAACTTGTCCAAAAATCTAATACTTTTGAACCATGGACACTGACACTAATGCCTAGAGTGGCATTGGCTCTCTGGATGTATAAGGAAACTACATTCTAAAGTTTTTCACATGATGTGCGCGTAGTGGCACGACAACGCAAAACCCGCAACATCGCGGTTTTAAGAAAATAATGTGTTTTTTGGATTTTGTTGTGCGTATAGTGTTCGTATGGGATGGAATGTGAGAAAATGATAATTCTTAGTAAGATCAATTAGTTCAAATCAATAAATCATAAAATATGGATACTTATAAATAAATAAATAGCAAAAAATAAGGAAAAATAAAAAGAAGTAGGTTTTTTGCATTTGAAAAATAGAGAAAAATAATATTTGTGTATGTGAATGTATGATAAGGCTAAGACATGATGTTTAGGCTCGGTTTAGCCCTATCTTTATGTTAAAGTGGGTATTTAGTGCTTTTATTAAGGAAAAATACATAAAATTTTGCTCTCTAAACCTACCATCGAATGCACAATCTTAAGTAGTGGGGAGAAGTGGGGGTGTTAAGGGCAAATAATACACTATTTTTTTATTTTTTTAAAATTCATGGCATAGAAGACATCTTGGTTTTTAAATGAAGAAGGTCCACTAGCACAAGCATAATCAGTGTTGTGCACCTAGGCAATGTAAGAATCTCGTTTAGAGTAAAGGCATTAAAAGAAATGTTTTTTCACATTCACAATGCTGATTTTTTATGGAAATTTTCTTTGAGCACTATAAACCATACACAATTGCATTGCATGCAATACATGGTATCATCGTGGATGCACAACAATTATTTTTATGAACAATTACCTACGTTGATGAGGTGAGGTACCCTAAGATGTAGGGTTAGTGGTTCCTTCCTTTGGGGGCTATTTAATGAGGAATATATCACATCTCCTAGAACAAATCACTAAAAGAGTCGAGCTGTAATATCCTGCTCGGGCCCACAAACCCAACCCCTCGTCCCCCTGACCGTTGCATAAGGCACCCACTTTTTTTAGTAATTAAATCAAAATGATTTTTTTTTCTTTTTCAACCCCCTCCCTAGCAACACGGCCAGCTAGTGGAGGAAAAGGGGGGAGCTAAATGACAGTCAAAGGGGGTGGAGGAGGAGATCATGACGACGAGTCAAGGGATGAGTGGGAGATGACTCGATGAGAGATGGCAAGGTGGAGACAACGATTGGGATGACAATGATGAGGATGGTGATGAAATTGATGAGGGGAGGGGCACACGTGTGCCACCTCACCCCCCCCAAAATCGTAATAAAAAGAGATAGGAAGCCTTCAAGAGGGGTCACGACATTGCAGGAGGAAAGAGAAGAAGAAGAGAAGAAGAAGAAGAAAAGAGGGAGAGAGAGAAGAAGAAGAGAAGAAGAAAAAGAAGAAGAAGAGGAAGAGAGAGAGAAAGAGAGGAGAGAAGAAGAGAAGAAGAAGGAGAAGAAGAAGAGAAGCAGAAGAAGAAGAAGAGAGGGAGAGAGAGAGGAGAGAAGAATGAGAAGAAGAAGAGAAGAAGAAGAGGAAAAGAGGGAGAGAAAGAAGAAGAAGAGAAGAAGAAAAACAAGAAGAAGAGGGAGAGAGAGAGGGAGAAGAGGAGGAAGGGAGAGAGAGAGGAGAATAAGAGAAGAAGAAGAAGAAGAAGAAGAGGGAGAGAGAGGGGGAGAGAGAGACTCTCTGAGGGTTCTCCTTCCTTTCCCCTCTATAGAGGGTGTCCACATGTTTTCCTTCTCTTTGGTTGGCTGCAAACTCATATCCCGTTCCCGCATAATTATCCTTCGATCCCAAGCTCATCTTGCTCCCCAACTAGCCCTCGCTAATCGAGTACAAGACATGGAAGTCCTATATGAACCATGTCAAAAAGAGAAGAGATCAGGGATGGCATCCAAGCGGAAAATTTCGAACCCAGATGGTAATCCCTCAACAAGCAACGAAGCCTCAAGTGAGGGCATCATTGCCAATCCGCATGCGATACCGGTTATAAGTAATGTATTTTTGAATTAATAGATGCTTGCTTTGATTTCCCGCACGAGATGCATTAGGCCATACTATGCCACGTGAGAATAGGTTAACTGAAAGGATAAAGTCCATCTCAAAAATTCAATGATGAAGTTTACAAAATGCTTGTATCAAGGGAAGTTAATTGCCCTAGTTGCTATGCAACAAAGCCATGCATATCATAAGCGAATATAATATTTCTAAAGTACTAAGCATCGATAAGTCCTTGATTATTCTTTACCTAGGACAATATTGTTAAGGCTTGCAGATGCACGTAGGCGATACATGCATGGGAAAGATTATATGACACATGCATTGATGGTACACAAATTGATTTGCATTAAAGTCTTGCTACTATCATGAACTATTAGTTCATTGGGATTTGAAGTTATGCGTAGCTAGTACAAACAACATTCATTAGGTCTATAACTATGATGCCTTGAGATCCATCCAATAGTGACTATGTTTATCAATCCTATTCGGGGTTGGGTTGGATGCAACAACAACCTTAGGGCAAGCGAAGAATTAAAGGACTAGGAAACCCTAAGTCGAAGGAAAGATTGATGCTATTGTACTTGTAGGAAAGAAGGTTGAGTTATCAATCGATGTAAGTGTTTAATAGAACTTATGTCTTGTACAATGTTTGAAACCTTAACATATGCAAAGAAGGGTGTGTTGAAGTAAATTTTATATATAACTGCTCCTGATCCTAAGGGAGAGAGCAAATACGTGATGGAAAGGTTATCATGACTATTCCTGCAATGTTTGGAAAATGATACTATTGTTTTTATTGATTGATAAAATAACTTCCTATATGCTTTTGAATTAAACTGATTGTTGGAATGTGATCTTGACGATTATTCCAAGTGCTTGTGCTTGATGGTAAATGTATGGCAGGGGTCTGTGATAACAAGTTGCCATGGGAATAAAGGAATGTTCTCCTAGAAGATGATATTAGCCTGATTGCCTTGATTGTGCTTGATTTTTAATTGGATTAATTAAGGAGGGATATTTTGTGCCGGTGGATCATCTTTAAGGCCACGCCGCATTTCATCCTGAGAGGGCACTACTCGATTCATGGGCTGAAGGTCGAGTGGGGTAAAAAGTCCAACACGGAGATTGTGTCTCACTCCTAGATCACTTGGGGTCAGTGGATCTCTGGACACCCCTTTTCGAGTCTAGGACAGAGTTGAAGATTGCCATGAGCCCAATGTCTAGGGTGTTGGAAGATTCTGTTCTAGATACTAGATGAAAATTATGATGCAATGTGATTTGGATCAGGTACTTGTGTTGGACAAAAGGATACATAATTTCTCCTGTATGGACACAAGACAAAGATTAACCTAAAGATGAGCTAAGGAATTTGTTTGAACTTGTTGTCAAAGGATTGCTTACTTTTTATTCGTGTCTTTGCCATAAATTACATGAACGAACCTTGTTCCCTAAAAGGGTTAATTAAGGAAGTTGATTTTAAATGTCACCATAAATATGATAGGACCTAATTGGAAAACTAAAGCTATCAAGGGAAGCGGGTGGGAAAAACTCCGATAGGTCTATCCTACAGCAGGTTGGTCCCACAGAACTGGGAGGCTTCTCACAAGATTTTACCATCATCTGACTCTTAGGAATTGTTAGGTTAGGATCCCAATTCATGCCGTTTTAGGGGACCGGAATGGGACTATGCCCTACGGGCAGAGAGGTTGAGCGGTGCTGTCAAGAGATCTTGGCCACTAGGAATCCCGATTTCAAGTTGATCCTAGTGGGTTCAGTCGTAAACGTTCTGTTGTGAGACAGACTCGGGAAACCCTAGGCCACAAACCCTGGAACATTCCATGGGAGTGTCGGGCGGTGATACTTAGATTCGTTTCTTGATGAACCGCTAAAACGTGCCTAGATAGCCGATAAGTGGGCACGCTACAGTTGGTATCAGAGCGAAACTTCCTAATGCTACATGATTGATTAATGTATGGTTCTTAGATACATTCTAAACACCATAACCTAAGTGGTATGGCTTGATTTTTAGGCACCTTCTGCACCCACAAATGTTGTCATGCAAGACAAGAAATTTCTTCTCAAGAAAATTAAGGAACCCGAGTTTGATGGAGAAGGGATAGACGTCACAGTAGAGGCGGAGATATGGATTGAGTCAATGGATGATTATTTCTCTTCTTCAAGAACTGCTTCTACTAATCAAGCAATGATATCCAAACTTAAGTTAGTTGGCTAGGCTTGGATATCATGAAAGCAATGTTGCAAAGTCCGAGGTGTTTCTAGAACTGCTATCACTTGGGCTCATTCAGCTAAAATATATTGTACGCAGACAATACCTTTCGCCAACCGACCTGACTTTGAGGATGAATGAATTCTTCAAGCTCAAGTAGTTGGAATTAATCTTTGAAGTCTACTACTCAAAGTTTGTAACCCTACTAAAATACATGCCACCTATGGATATTGCACAGCAAGTATCCAAGTTTTTCCATGGCCTGTTGAACACTCCTCTAAACCACCTTCTTGAAGCAATGCATTTGACGGACTTGCAAGATGCATTACTTCGAGCAAAGCCAATCATCCAAGAAATTGGATCGAAAAATTGTGACAAAGATGTTTCCTGAGATCAGGGCAAGAGATGCCACATGTGCGGAGAGATAGGGCACATACGTAGGAGATGTTCATGCCATCAATTCTTGCATTGCAATGAGCTAGGGCATGTCCAAGCAAACTTCCCTAACTTAAGTCCCGAAGACATTGAACCTCCAAGGAAACGAAGCTACACAAGTGTAGTCTTCAGATATATAGAGGAATCAGAAGAAGATGAAGATGAAGACCTAGAGCCTACTACACCTTTCTAGGACGATTAGCAATCCTAGAAATTTTACCAACATATAATACAAATCATATTGGGAATAAACCTTGCTCTTGTAACTAGAGTTAACCTAGGTAATATGAGTTGCATTGATTTTGATCCTAGAACTTGCAAATGATTAGAGATACTCTAGCAAGGAATGGAAACTATAACTTGCAATGAATTTTCCTTAAGTATTCTTCTCGAGTTGCCAAAATGATGAAGTTTGGGAGTATTCTTTAATACTACAAGCAAAGACAATTGAGCATGGACCTCAGTCCAAGTCTAAAAAGAGCACAATTCGAAAACAAAGTTTCTGCGATAAAGGACCACTTTAGTCTGCTGAAAGGATCCTAGGACAATTTGGCCTAAAGAAGAAAATCCTTCCAAGGAAGACCAGAAATCTTGTGACTCCAAGTGGTAAAGCTTCAAGCTATTTCCATTACAAGGAGCTAGGTCATTTCAAAAGGGAATGTCTAAAGCACCCTAAACACCGATGCTCTGAGCACTACAGCATCAGACATAACCATGCCAATTGTCCCAACAAGACTCAAAGAGAACTTGAACTTACAGGGAATGAAAGTGTACAAGCTCCAGTGATCCAAAATATACCACATACTTAGAAAAAACCCAAAGGACATTCATAAGATGTAACTACAATAAACTTTTCTCTATAATTAGACTTAGATATATCTAATACAATAAGTGGTATTTTAAAAGATTATATGCTAATGAATGAGCAATGAAAGTGTGATGGGTCCTTACCCACAAGCCTTAAGCCCCATTAATGCTTGTCTTTCCTAGTTCTTCTGAGATGAGGGCATCTCGAGTTCTCTAAGGGGGAGAGGATGTAATATCTTGCCGAGGCCCATAAAAACCCCCTCGACTGCTGCATAAAGCACCCCTTTTTTAAATAATTAAATTAACAATTTTTGTTTTCTTTCTCAACCCCCTCCCTAGCAACATGGCCAGTTGGTGGAGGAAGGGGGGAGCTAAACAATAGTCAATGGGGGTGGAGGAGGAGATCATGACGGCGAGACCAAGGATGAGTAGGAGATGACATGACAAGAGACGGCAAGCTAGAGACAATGCTGGGGATGGCGATGATGAGGATGGCGATGAAATCAATGGGGGGAGGGGCACATGTGTGCCACCTCCAACCCCCCACCATAATACCCCCCCCTTGCCCTGAAACACCTTATAAACCCCCTCCCCCCCAATCGTAATAAAAAGAGATAGGAAGCCTTAGAGAGGGGCCAGGATGCTGCAGGGAAGAGAAGAAGAAGAAGAAAAAAGGAAGAGAGAGAAGAAGAAGAAGAAGAGAAGAAGAAAAGGAAGAAGAAGAGGGAGAGAGAGAGAGAGAGGAAGAAGAAGAAGAAGAAGAAGAAGAAGAAGAAGAAGAAGAAGAAGAAGAAGAAGAAGAGGGAGAGATAAAGGAGAATAAGAGAAGAAGGAGAAGAAGAAGAGAAGAAGAAGAGGAAAAGAGGGAGAGAGAGAAGAAGAAAAGAAGAAGAAAAAGAAGAAGAAGAGGGAGAGAGAGAGGCAAAAGAGGAGAGAGGGAGAGAGAGAGGAGAAGAAGAAGAAGAAGAAGAAGAAGAAGAAGAAGAAGAAGAAGAAGAAGAGGGAGAAAGGGAGACTCTCTGAGGGTTCTCCTTCCTTTCCTCTCCATAGAGGGTGTCCACATGCTTTCCTTCTCTCACGTTGGCCGGGGACCCATACCCCATTCGCACATGATTATCCTTCGATCGCAAGCTCATCTCGCTCCCCAACTAGCCCTTGCTAATGGAGTACAAGACACAAAAGTCATGTGCGAAGCACGTCTAAAAGAGAAGAGATAGGGGATGGCACCCAAGCAAAATTTTTTGCACCCAAATGGCAATCCCTCAACAAGCAACAAAACCTTGGACGAGGGCATCACTGCCAATCCGCTTGTGACCCCGATCGTAAGTAATGTATTTCCAAATTAGAGACCTTAGCAACTAGGAATCCATATTTCAGGTCGATTGTAATGGGTAGACGTGGGAAACCCTAGGCACGACAAACCCCGGAACATTCCATGGGAGTGCCCGGTGGCGATGCTTAGATTCATTTCTTGATGGATCACTAAAACGTGCTTAGATAGTCGATAGGCGAGCATGTTACAAGAGCATGTAGTGTATATGTTCTATGTATGTGCGGTGCATCTTGAGGCCAATACTTGGGGTGCAGGAAAGGTGTAGTGCGACCTCAGAAATTAGCCGATGCATGCTCCCTTTGTCTGTTCTTACATGGTGTATTAAACTGATAGGTGTAGGGACTCCCTCTAAGGAGTGTGGGAAGGGTTATTCATTGGATTACAATCCATACAAATGTGAAGTTCTACATCATAGGTTAGGGTAGTATATCCATGTCTTGAACACTTCCATTGTGCATCCCCATCGAATCTCTCATCTACTCTCACATTCATCACTCCTTCCTCGAGATGGTCATTAGCTTTGTTTTGAGTTCAATCCATCAAAGCCTGATTATGAAACCATTATTTCTAAAATTGGTGTCATCCCTCTACTTTAGAAGACTAGCATTTGGTTCTTTCTTATGTTGATCATGAAGGTTTCTAGCAATAGCAATTGATTAACCTCTAGCTTCAATTTCTTCAAGTTATCATTATAGGTCTTGTACAGCTAAGCCCAAAGCTTATGGTTTCTCTACTTGTAGCCTTGCATTACTTTCTTGAAGCTCTTGGATTTTATGTTGGATGATTTGAAAAGAAAAAACAATACCTTTCATCGTGGACTCCCTCATGACTAGGTAAGATTGTGGTAGGAGGGTCTTGTCAAATTGTTATGGGCATGGCAAGTGCTCTTCGAGAGTAAGGAGATTTCTCTCACAACTTATAAGATAAGAAATTGAATTAAAAGATTTTGAGATAACTTGATTATAAGAGAGTGCTCACAAGAGTGTATTGATTACAAGACTAGACTTGATATAAGACAAGACTAGAACAAGACAAGAAGTGGAAGAGGACTTATCTCAAAAGAGTGTCACAAGTGGTGGTTGAAAGACTAAAGGGCTTGTAGCCCATGACCCCTTTCTATACTATAGGAAAGGGAGGCTAAGGGGAACACATGTCGTTACAAGAGGATGCCACATGGCATAACATGTATGTTGACACATGTGATGACATGCATACTGACACATGGATAGGTTAACATCAATGATGATATAAACATCTTCTAGAATGTTCTAGGATCTTCATGGAACTACACACTATCCTAGCGTGCATAGGAACCAACGACTATCCTTGCTAGAGCATCTATTACATGCATGATGTACACTAGGTATTATGTTTAAAATATCATAGTGTATCTTCTCCCTAGTATAAAACTACTTTTTGCAAGTGGAGGATTATTTCCAAGATGAGCTAGTCTTTTTGGCCAATTTCTTTACTTTACAAATAACATTGAACTTTTTTAATGGCCTTTAAGTAAGCAATTTTTTAAAAATTGAAGAGCTTTTGAACTTTTTATTTTTCTTCAAAACCCCACAATTTAGGTATTTCAAAAATTTGGTGTTAAGCTAAATCCCATCTAGGATATTGCATAGATTTAGGCTCCTTATAACCTCCTTAAGTACTACAAGGCCAGCACTTTAAAATGGGATAAAAAGGGATTTAACTATCTAATGTTTATTAAACCTAACATTCTAATCTACCTTAAGTAATATCAATCTATTAATACTAATATATTATTGAACCTACCATACTAAACTACCTTAAGTAATATAAATCTATTAATACCACCTAACCATATAACTTAGCTAACTAGTTTATTGTAAGTGATATTAATAACCCTATCAACTACTCAATCTATTTTTATTCATGTCATTAAATATATTAAGTAGCTTAATCTTTAACAAGTGCAGATATTGGACAAGCTCTTACTAACTAAATTTTCATCTTTGACATGAATACTACACTATTAGCTAGCTAGGTAACCTCTATTTTTTTTCTCACCTAAGTAGCTAACTTAACTAACTAGATAATTTTATGCAGTATTGATCTTTATATATTGGTTCTTGGGTTTCTTTATGTTATTGTATGTTAATACAATCATGACAAGATTCTAAGTTAGAAAGGGACTCGCAAACTTGATACTCAAAGGAGAAAGTGAGTATATTGCACCAACAATGTAAGAAATATTATAATCAAGTGGAAAAATAAAAAACAAGACAATTCAAAATAAAGTTTGAAAGAAAAAATTACTTCATTAAAACTTTTGAGGTGGTACAATGGTTTCATCATTGGACAAGGTCAATGTCATGTGTAGATGGGGGACACTTGTCAAAGAAACATAACATTCCAAATGATATTCACTTTATTGGAATGAATGCATTTATCATTACTCGAAGAATCCTTTTAAGTTGAAAATCCTTTGGATTATAGTAATGCACTCTGTGCATATTATGTAATGTTGATTATCACTCATTTGAGTTAACCAAAAAATTCTCTACAATCTCATGGAGAGTGTAAAGTCATTCTTTTGTGAAGCAAGAGGATGTAACTTGTTCATATGGTAGAAACCGCCTCTTACTTTCTCATTGATGAAGGTCCTGCAAAATCTTGTATACAATTCTTAAGAAACTAGCTTGTGGAATGATGAGATGAAAAGAGCATTGGTACCATCATCTGATTAAAAGTGGCAGGAGCATTCGTAAGTCCAAAAGGCATAACAAGAAAATCATACAATCCAAAAAATGTCCTAAAAGCTATCTTAGGCACACCTTCCGATTTAATGAATATGTGATGATACCCACTTTTCAAATCTATATGACTAAATATGGCTGCCCCTTGCAATCTATCCATAACATCATCGATCCGAGGAATCGGAAAGCGATTCTTTATTATGATCTTGTTCAAAGCACGATAATCAATGCACATATGCCATGAACCAACATTTTTCTACACCAAAGCACTAGAGAACAAAAAGGAGATGAGTTGGGATGAATCAACCCTTTTTCTAATAGCTCATTTACCTATCTCATAATCTCCTCCTATTGGGTTGCACTAACTCTGTAGGGTGGCTTATTAGGTGGGCTACTGGCTAGCTTAAAGATGATAAGCTAGGTTAACAAGGAATTGGTTTGTTGGTAGGTTGAGAAGTGCCATTATCAAAGGCAACATTTGACATAATAATTTCTTCAACGTGATAAACATTTTATGGGGCTTTGAGTGAAAGCTTCTTTGCAACTATTTTCGTAGACCTACCCATCTTTCTTGCATAAAAATAGATGTGGATACTTAATGAATAAGATAGAGAGTGAAATCCTAATATGAAGGATTTAAATTTTAAGACTACAAACACATATACACATATGTACACACAAGTCTACATGCTTTAATATCATCGAATTTCACCTTTGTAAAATTTAAAGATGATAAGAAACATGCTATTTTATTTCTATTGAGAGGGGATTGATGCCGGGATGCAAGATAGAAGGGATGGAGTGTCATAGGATTGATGCTTTAATATCATCGAATTTCACCTTTGTAAAATTTAAAGATGATAAGAAACATGCTACTGTATTTCCTATTGAGAGGGGATTGATGCTGGGATGCAAGATAGAAGCTATGGAGTGTCATAGGATTGAGAGAGAGGAGAACACAAGAGAGTCATGTGGGCACAAAATGAATGGTACCCTTATTATTTTTTATCTTTAGATATATATGACTGTATAGTGTGAACATATATAGGGGGTACCTTCCTAGCTATAGGCCATTGGCCTTTACCCCAACAACCTCCCACTTAAAGGACAATGTGCCTTTATGGGAGTATAGAAAGGAAGTGAAGAAAGTATTCAATACTATTAGCACATTGCAGTGTGTAAAGTGCTTAGAAGGTAAACTCATTGAGTCATGAAAAGATCTATAAGTTTATTATCTGTATGGATTTTGATAATCTCAATGTGCTTGTCCTCGCAAGAACCTCTCTAATGAAGTGATACTTCACCTCAATATGCTTTATCTTTGCATAAAGGATAGACTTCTACCAGTTGAATAGCACTTTGACTATCATACTGCAATGTGGATACCTCTCTTGCAATGCCCAAGTCCCCCACTAGATGAGTAAGCAATATAGCTTCATTTCATGCATCGGTGGTTGCAATATACTCTACTTTGGTGATAAATGAAGTGGTACATGGTTGCATTCAAGAGACCCAAGAGACTGCACCACCTATGAAAGTGAAAACAAAACTTATGGTATACCTCCCAAAATATAATATTAGAGAATTTGGGAATATCCCAAGTTCCAATTTCAAATAAGGAGCAAAGATTTGACCAAGTGGCTAAATCTTAACCCCATATTTGAGAGTGGGACTTAGGGGGATTGATTATATACTATCTAGGGAAAATTTTTCCTTCAATTAAGGGGATAATATTTGACCATGTGTCCAAATATTAATCACACTAGGAATTCCTAAACTTCATGAAAATTCCCAAATTCCTAAATATGTGAATCTAGACTCTACTCTCCCTACATCAACATCTACATATCGAAGGATAGATGTATCCTTTCTTCCAAAGCATATGCACATGTATCTACTTCCCTTCAAGTATCTCATGATACTATTTACTGCCTCCTAATACTTCTTACTTGGGTTTTTGATATACCTTACTAACCACTCCCACTACATAGGCAATGTTTGGATGTATAGCAACCATGGCATAAATCAAGCTATCAACTATAAATACATAAGGAACCTTGGCCATTTCAGTTATTTTCTCATTTTAATCACTACTATTCTCTTGGCTAAGTTTTGAATATAGAGATAATGGAATATTGATAGCCTTCCCCTCTCCATATTGAAATGTTCCAATACCTTCCCAATGTATTTCTTTTGAGAGGAAAATAGAGTATCTTTTTATTTCAATCTCGTATAATGCACATACCAAGAATGGGACTAGTGTTTCCAAAGTATTATGAATTTATGGTATTTATGATAAATATTGTAAATATTATAATTTTATAAATCATAGATTCTATCTATTTACTGTGCATGATTTGGGACTTGTTATGTGTAGTGCTATGTGTGGCATTGATCACATTATGAATAGCAGATGGATGGAATAATAGTAATGTGTTTTGTGTTGTGGTGACCAGATTATTAGATAGAGTAATTCAAAGTAAATATTTGAAGAAAGTACATTTTAATGCATAAAATTTAATTATGGTTGAGCACTTCTTAGACTTATGAAATTATTGTATTTTTGTGAGCTTATTGGCACAAGGAAATTATAGGAGCATGCGTGCAATTTATCTATTTAGACTGTATTATTTTGTAAAGCCTATATGCCTTGGTTATTATTTTTGTAGATCTTAGTATAAGTATATTTGATAGAAATTAGAAATATTGGAGAAAAAGCATGGCCTTTATGTAAGAAAATAAAATACCTAAAAAGGATATTTTTTTCAATATTATTTTTTAGCACAAAAGCTTAATAAAAATTATAAATACATGCATGGGGAAGGTGTTCACCCATTCATGGAGAGAGATTATAACCAATGATCTTGTGCTTTGTTTTGTTTCAAACCATATAAGCTCACATGTATCTTACACACCAACTACTCTTTTTCTTGCACAACAAATTCCTCATGCTGCTGCATGTAAATATCATCATGCAAGTCCCCATGCAAGAAAGAGGTATTTACATCCATTTCAAGAACCAACTCCATTCCTCTCTAGCAACCAAAGTGAGGATGGCACGAAGGGTGGTCATCTTGACTATTGGGGAAAATATATTATCAAAGTTAAATATCTTCTCCTTCTTAAATCCTTTAGCTACTAATCGTGCCTTGTACTTAGTCAACGCATTAGATGGAGATATATTCAAATTTTAGAACTACTAACATGGCAGTGCATGTTTGCCCTTAGGCAAAGGGACTAACTCCCAAGTTGGGAAAGCTCTATCTTCAACTATTATAACTACTTACATGGCAATGCATGTTTGTCCTTGGGTAATTGTCCTTAGAGGTAAAGGAACTAACTCCCAAGTAGTACTATTTTCTAGAGAATCCATATTTGATTGCATTTTCCTCATCTACTAAATAATTAATATCATCCCTAGTTATAACATCTGCATAATAAGAAGACTCATGAAAATATGTGAGACCACAATGTAGTCTAGAGATGGAGTATATCTATCTCATAGTTTAGAAACCCTTGTGGACCTATGTAGAACTGGCTTAATAAGAGCCTCTAGCAGTCCCACCTATCTATCTTGTAAAACAAGAGGTTATCCACCATTCCATGTTACTCCTACCTTAGCATTAGTAGGATGTCCAAACCCTACATAATGTGGAATAGGTCGTGCAATCTACTAATGTGTAGGGCTGCCCATTCTCTTGACATACAACTATGTAGATCTCAATTGTTTTGATAAGTTTCTTATTCATCTTATCCTCAATAAAGTTGACATCATGGCTACAGGATCCACAAGAGATAGACCATTTCAAAGCTTGAATTCAATGCATTAAGTGAAGGGTTATGAGCATAGTTCTTGATGAAATTCAACATAGGTTTTTATATGAGTTAGCCCTAAATTGTCAATCATTGCAGTTTAGGCAAGGAAAAGAAATGGTCATTGTACATTTTATAGTTGCATAGAATGAAAAAGACTATGAATAGCATATTTGCATGGAATGTTATGTCTTGCAATGCAACTATTTACATCTTTTAGGAAAAATATTAGCATCTCTAAGAAAAGATCGCTTCTTGTTGCAAGACAATTAGACTGATTTAGGTAAATCGCTTGTGACGGCATAACCCACATGGGATTCATAAAAGCATAAATAGTTAGTACGACAAACACCTCAAAGTGCTAGGTAGGGTTTGGTTACGTTAGAAATTCTGCCTACTATCGCACTTGGGATCCCAAGTCAAGACTTTTGATCCCAAAGGTCCTACCCACATTCATGGAATGTTAAGGTTAGCTAAAAGCCCACTCAAGAACGATCTAGGGTCCTCACCCTAATGATTGGACGACCAAATGCTAGAATTCTGTAAGGAAATTAGAAACCCTAGGGCCAAACATTGTCGGCCTAGTTGGGTTAGGTGTTGGGTTGGGTTAAGAGGACTCCCAAACATTGTCGGCCTAGTTGGGTTGGGTCAAGAGGACTCCCAAACCCTACATCTTGACCAAAGGTATTCTGGACCAAGGAATACCGTTTAATGAGAGAACTAATCTCGCAAGTCAGATGCGACTCCTATGCAATAAGTTGCAACGTCGCATGGTTTTGTGTCTAAACCACAAAATAGTATTGCCGCTCCTTAAAACAAGGGTTGGCAGGTTCTAAGTACAAGAGGATGAGTAGTCATCCTGCTACATCACCTTTCATTGAGGTTGAGTTGCCAAGATAGGGTAACTATGAATTTCCTAGCAAGAAATCAAGTTAGGGCAACAAGATTGCCTAGGATTTACTGTCTTAGTTTAAGGAACCTAAGGTGTTTGTTAATTTGGGTTAACAGGGTATAAGCCCTAACCCAAGGATAAAAGGATAAACAAACAATAAAACCCTTGGGGGATCTTGCCAAGTCACAATTGATCCTGGATCGAATGCTGGATGCATTCAGAGAGAAGGAATTCACACCTTAGCAGTTGGCCAAACAAACGACCACTAGATTGATTGTGCTTGTACAGTTAGGAGCACTGTTTGTACTTCTTTGCTCAAAGGAACTAAAGATGGAAAAATAATTAATGCTTCAGGTTGAAGGCCTAGAGGGAGAGGCAGCATCAATTACCCCCGATTGTCTACCTAACCCTATCCAAGGGGCTTGTTAGCCGCGCCGGGTATGTGGACCGAACCCGCAACAAGAGGTCTCTCCGTGGGTGTTACTTGGAGCAGGAGGACGCTTGGGTGCCAGGGGGGCTTTGGCCGTAAATCCCTTGTCTCCGGGTCCTGCACAAGAGGCCGACGTGACTTAGGATTGGATCTCGAGACCCGCATACTAGTCTACGGGTAGCAACTTGGAATAGCGATCCTGAGGATTGCTGGAATTGCCTTCACGCAGATTATGGAATAGCCTTTAGGTGGATTATGGATTAGCTTTTGGGCTGGATTATATGGTGTATTCCAAAGACTAATAAATAATCAAATGTTGAAAAGGAACTTGTTTGACATTGTTTTTCTATGTCAGTGCTTAAGTTACGTGAAGGAATCGGTGATTGGCTAATTAAGGAAGCTATTTTTGCGTGTCAAACTAAATGTGATAGGTAATTAGATAACTAAAGAAACCCTCAGGAAAGTGCAGTGGATGTGACCATGGGTTCGTCCTACGGAAGGGTAGTCTCGGTTGGCCGGGAACTTTTCTCGAAGGAAATTGTCAGTAAGGAACGATGACCTAGAATCTAGAGTACTAGAGTCCCGATTTATGCTGTTTTAGGGGAACGGAATGGGACTATACCTTACGGTCAGAGAGGTCGAGCTTTGCATACCTCTCATTTCCCATTCTCCTTGAACCAAGTGCAGCATGAATCCGCTTTGACCCTGACGTTTCTGCGTAAAGCAGTTTGCCTAGGGTTCGACGCTAGCTACCGTTCTAGGAAGTTGACCACTAGGAAAACCCTAATTCAGTCCTAAGTGGGAACAGCCGGAATGCTTCTGCTTCATGGGAGACTTGGGAAGACCTAGATCGCAAACCCCATGACATTCTGTGGGAGTGCCGGGCGGCGCTTTCTGGACTTTCTTCTCGATGGGCTGCTTAGACGTGTCCTACAAGTAAACAAGTGGACACGTTACACAAACCCTTAGAGATTATCGCCAATGCTAAGTAGAAAGTAAATGTATCAAAATTTTGTATGAACACTTTTTTTACTATGTATACTATTTTGAGCTAATTTCATGTCAATATAGGTTGTGCTCAACATCAATGATTTTTCAAGTTGCCACAAGGTTGAGGAGTGTCTGGGAAGGATGTCTTGATAGGGCACTATATTAATCAGATCCCCACTAGCAACATTATTCACACCACATTCCTAAACAACTAGGCTTAACTCTCTATCTTGAAGGCCTTGTCAAAAGTGTTGTGTGCTTTTACCATCACTTCAAATGTGCACAAGATAATTCTTGTTAAAAAGGCATTAGTGAAGCATATTTTTGGAATGCGCCTACATAGAAGGGTAATACAAGCCATGTGCATTAGAAAGCCATAGGAGACAACCATTCGCATGAAGGTTGGGTTACTACCAAAGGCTAGGAAGAGATGCAAGCAAGCCCGTGAGAAAATTGTATGCTTAAAAATGGCCTAAAACTTGTATTGAGCCCTAGGATTTCAAGAAAATCACTGTAAAGAAAAAACCCCTTGTTAGATGGTACATGTATATTTTCATAGTATGAAAGATGAGAGAAATATCATTAAAAATTTGTGGTTTAATAATTTGTTTTTTGACATCCCCTAAAACTTAGTTTTGTCTCAAAATTCCAAAAAAAAAAATCAAATGAGTTGAGCAACAAGCTATGGAGGCTATGGCATATGAATGGGTAGGACGACTTTTTGATTGCAAGTCAAAGTTTACAAAGTACATTGCATTGCAATGTGTGTTACAAAAAACTCTGGGCCCTTGCCATCACTAATCTCTCTCCCCTCTTATCATTCTAGCCAATTGCATGTCTCTTTGCATGATGGTCACCCACTTGGTATGAATTGCACACATGTATCCTCAAAAGGGAAACAAGGTATGCTTCTACGGCTTCTTGGATATCCTCCACTACAATCCATTGCATGCAAAAGTGATATTTCGTAAGAGTGAAGGATTTTCTTCATTAAGAATGCAAAGAAAATTTTTCTGATTAGTAAGTTTGTGCTCTTCTAGTACTTGCAAATTTCTCTAAGGGTTGCTGATGTTAGTTCTTCATTTGCTTTAGCCTTTGCCCTAGCTAGACCTTATTGTGATTGTTGTCCTTATACTTTTTGGAGTTGAGCTTGGGGCTCAAGTGCAGGTCTCTTGGTAGGGGTTGGTTGTGGAGCATAGTGAAGGGGTACTAGAGGAGGAGGAGAAAGTGTTATTTGGCTCACTTTGTTGGTAGCTTAGGGCATTGCATGGGGAGGCTTGCTACCTATTGAGTGACCCTCAATTTCATCTATATTCTCCTCGAGGCAATAAATCCTATCTTGGGGCCTATTGATGTCTTAATTAATATTACCATCACCATCATTATTTCCACCTCCATCCATAGAAGTGTCACCTTCATTGTTCTCTAGCTACTTGTTGTCACTCTCCATATCCTTAATTGCTTCTTCCTATGGAGAATGGTCTTCTTTCTTGCAACCTCTTTTCAAATTCTCAAAGGCCAATTTAGGGAGTGTCTTTGAGTCGTTGGATTGACAAGGGAGAACATAATGGAGAGGAGAGGTTACACTGCTCTATTGGAGTCATATTACCAATTGAAATTAGAAATCTCTTTGCCTTGCCATGGCAGATAAGTGAATACTTGCCCTTGCCTTTGGCTTGGTAGTGGATGTCATCACGCAATTTGATTGGTGCAAGCCATGAGGTGGATTAGAAGAGGAGAGAGAAGACAATAATAGAAGTATGAAATGAGAAATGAACTAAAAGAGTTTGTTTATATGAAACCTAGTATTAGGGTTTAAGTGGGGGCTCTCATGTAGTTTTACATACAGGCCCATTTTGACTCTTTCCTTTGACTTGTCATACTCCATGTGATGGGACCAAAAATGGACCGGCACTGGCTATAGCACTAGCCAGACCTCATGCATACAACAGACACCTTTGCCACCACACGGCGTCACAGTCCATGAGCATCTATAATAACTAAATGCACACTAGAAACTTCTAATATTGCATTTGTAGTTGGATAAGAGTCCAACGGCACCTTCCCCAAAACCCCTCAAAGGGGGTATCACACACATATTGGCAATAAGCGCCACCTATCACATGCGAAGGAGGCACCCCACCGGGTAATTGCCGTGGCCCCACTGCAACTCTCCTACATCTCGGGGATTGGCCCCTAGATGTGCTGCTTTTACATATCAACACATTCGCACAAGACTCCTCTCTTTGTTAGTGAGATCTGGGAGATACCATGATTCTTACCAATAAATTTTCCCAAGAAATGAACGGCTAACTTACAGCAAAGGAATTCTCAACCTCTCAAGCGGAGGTCAAGTATAATTCAAACAATTTCTATGCATTTCTAGGAGTTGATACCACATGTATGATTAATGCAATAGTGGATGTCTCATCATGCATAAACAGTTATGTTTTGAAATCAATCTATGTGCTAGTACACAAACAATCTTTCCATGAATTCCAACTAATATGCGTATGCTTCGTTGCAAGAATCTAGCACCAAGGCGAACCTTGTGCTACTAGATCCCTAATTTCTAAATAAATCGTCTCCTAAATGCTATGCATAGAAAAACCACCAATATGAATTTGTATTATTTCAGCCCTCAAACTATTGCACAAAATCCTACCCCCCCTCACCGTTTAAGTTTTTTTTCGTTGCATAGGTGCATAAAGGTTGTTTTGTCATGATTTAGTGTATAAAGAGCAATAAATCACACACTGTAACAAAACGATAGGGCAACCTGATAAACCTCATGATTTGCCCCACCATACATCCACAACCACTTATCATATTTTCCGTATTTTTCTAAGCCATATTCTTATTTTTTTCCTTATTTTCCCCAATTTTTATCTATTTTCCTCTATTTTTTCAATTAAAAATTGATATTTTTTCAGATTTGTGGCTCTTGATTCTTAAAACAAAAGAAATGTAGATTTTATTAGCATTTTATTCCATGTGTATCGGTTTAGCCCACTCGAAAACACAAAAAACCCCATTTATCTCATAAAAACCGTATTTTACGGGTTTCTAAAAATGATTTTTACTATTTTAACTTTATTTTTTCCAATTTTTCCATCATCAAAGCATAGAATAAATAGTGAACAACATTCCTACCAATTTTCACTCCATAAGAACAACATTGGCTCAATCAAATGTTAAAAAGAATGGAAATTTCTTTATAAAATAGAATTACCAAATTTTTTCCTTCTTTGAGAGTTTTAAAATCTGATGCACGACTACAAATCCGTCCTCATTCAATGCTCATCCCACCTCCAAATAGCAAACTCTAACCCTCCACCAATCCGGGAATGATCCGGTAGTACCATGCCGAACATGAGGTCTTCAATCCTCTACATGGGCATGAACTGCCTCTTAAGGGGAGAGAGAGGGAGGAGAGAGAAATACTGTTTTTGGACCTTAGCAATCGGGCAGCCATTAGAGGATCGGAGACTGGCGATGAAGAGCGAAGATAGCAAGAAGATAATGCATTGTATCTGTTGGGGGGTTTCTTTTAGGCTCTCCAACCCCCCACATCATCAAGCATAAAGATGGCGCCTCCATCCTTGCACTATGCCGAAAAAAATGCCCCCCCCACCAAATTTAAGAAATTAAGGGCCCCCAAAGGGAGCCCCCAAAAGGCACCTCTTTGGCTCTCAAGATCATTTACACTTGGCCCACTTTTTCTTTGGCCTCTCGGGCACTCCCAATCGATCGTGCGGCCTCCGATTTGGCCCACCGAAAAATCATGGGCTTTTGTCTTGAAGTCCCCCACTATCAGGCATCTCCCAAGGTCTTGTCTGTCATGCCAAAAAATTATGAAAATTCACTGACCCTCGTCTAGTGGCTCTTTTAAGCACTTTTTCGGCATTGTCGCTTAAAATCATACTAATTGCAGCTGCCGCCTTCGACGAAGTCTATTTTTCCCCTGAAATTTGGAATTTTTTGCTATTTTTAAGCACTTCTCGATGACAAAAATTATCTTTCATTGGCGACCACGGGAAAGGACAACTCAACTCATTGAATTCCAAGAACAAATCTGCACAAAAACAACCAAAGAAAGCATGAAGTTGATACAGAAAGATACGCATCAAAACACATCACAGGTTTCACCCTACCCCCTGACAAAACCAAGGCATGAAATCCACGAGGAGTAGGCCTAGCATAATTTGACGACAAAAATCCCAAAGCTACTCACTAACCAACTGCTCCAACACATCCAAGCTAAAAAGAACTATCAAAGAGGTCATCCTAAGCGGTGGTATGAACTACCTTTCTAACTGAGGACAACCCAACTAGGAGCTCCTACGAGGTGAGGACTCCTATAGCCTGATCAATAAATATTTGCTTTTAGCACATTGGTCCTTTAACCTCTTATTTTCCATACTCACGCATGTAAAAAGGAGAGAGCTAAGCGTAGTGAACCAAGGAGAACAAGTCATCGGCCTCAGGTCTTGTCTCAGTACCCAAAAACCTACCAAGCCCTCTTGAGGTGACACTTAATCCGTTTTTAATGCTCACTTTTATTCTCGCTCCAGCCTTCTCTTATTCTTATTCCTTTGCTTTTTAGCTAGTTGCGACCCCTAGGAAGTCAAGGCATTGGCCCTGGGTCTTGTCTCATCCCAAGGAACCTATCAAGCCCTCGCGAGGTCACAAACAACCGCTCAAAGATTTTCCTTTCTTCTCTTTTTTATTGCTTTAGGGGTTAGAATCCCCTTTTACACACCTCCGTATATTCATATATTTCCTTTTAGATATTTAGGGTTTTTTTTCTTTTGAGTATTTTTACCAGGCTTCTCTAACTGCCTCATACTAATAGGACCTCCTATATCAGCCGCCTAGCATGTCAATAGAACAAGGTCACTAGAACTCCCATCTAAAATAGGCCTTTTAGTGCCTGACAATGTCGTTGCAGGAGGCAATGACTACTCAGACCTCCCACAGACATACCAATTCTAAACTTGGGACTTCATGCCTCGATTGCCAGTCCCCAACAAACAAAAAGAAAGTAACCCTCATAGGCACATGTATCATTAATTGCTTAAGGAAAAAAAACTTCGAAAAGGGGACGAAACCACCTAGAACGGCCACAAGAAGCTCCTCCATAGCAAAGGCTCCCTCCAGCAACTTCGTCAACCTGTATGATGCAATTACTAAGATAGAAACCCATTAAACATACATGCACCAAACACACATAGGGCCCTCTTGGCCTAAAGGAATAACACATTTGTACTGAAAACTAACCGGCCCTCTTGGCCTAAGGAAATCAAACATTAAACCCTTGAAATAACTGGCCCTCTTGGCCTAAAGAATTTAATCAAACCAGCTCATATAATGGAAGAAGGCAGATATACAAAAATACGTTCTATTCCAAGGGAAAAAATAGGGCTCATAGCCCTAAACTAAATGCATCAACTCGTGACCCATATCTCCTGCATACATAGCAAGAGGCATATACATAACATGTCATCGGATCAACCTGTGGGTCCAAGATAATAGTGGTAGATGTCTCAACTACTCTTCGCATTACCCATATCAACCATCGCATGCCATATAACACGTGATTTGATAACATTCCCCACAAGCGACCAAGTGTAGTCTCATTATCAATCATAACATCCAGACTAAGACTACAGTTGAAGAAGAGGTTCTCTTCATAAGCAAAATTGGCTAATGAATCTGCAAACTGATTCCAATAACGTGGAATTAGCAGAAGAGAGACGCTCTCAAATTCATCAAGTAGGGTTATAGCAGTTCGATGATACATACGAAGGATGGGATTCCGAACTGTATATGTCCCATTGATTTTATTTAAGATCAGCTGGGAATCCCCTTTTACTAACAACTATCGAATACCACCTTTCTTGGAAATATTCAATCCCATAGTCAAGGCTTTATACTCCGCCATGTTGATAGTGAATCCTACCCCAAGATAAGCAACTCATTTCATTGTAACTCTACATTGGGAATCTTAGATAACTACTCCAATACTCCCTTTTTTATTAGGATCCCTGGACGCCCCATCAAAGTATAATGTGTACGTCCACAATGGGTTTATACAACTAGCCATCTAGAACTCCCCTATTCTTAATTATGATAGTCAAAATTCAACATATTTAGCAAATGAATTGACGGCTCCATCCCACCTTCATCATTAAAGACTACATGGACGCTCATCAAAATGTGCAAATAGTGATGACAAAAGACCTTAATCTCCCAAACGAATGTCACATCCTCTTACTCAGTCACTTTATAGCCTTTACTCCACCAGAGGAGCTTTCCCTGATGATATCGCTGCTCTAGATATAGGTGCTCCAAATAAGGAATCAATCAACCCATCAACCTCTATCATTGTTTCCTCGCAGTTTTCTGATCAATCGCGCATATTCCTGCAAGGCACTTATGCTATTAGCATAGTAAAAAATAATAAGGTTTAATCTTATTAAGATTAACTTATACTTAAACTCCACACCCTCAAGTTCTGTCAATATTGCTGTGGATTAATTCTTCCCAATCCTAAAAATCCTATAAGGACCCTCGAGGGGTTCACTATATATATATTCTCTATATAACGTGCGTTCATGGCCTATTTATAAATATCCTAATTTGTGAATTTTTCTTGAATAAAACACAACCCTTTTCTATTCAATTTGTAAGTAACCCCTTTATATGACACCCTTCTGTATGTAAAAAATGCATAGAATTGGTGTTTTAAAAACCTCTTATTTTGAACTCACATTATATATACATATATTCATGAGTGACCCCCCCCACCCAAGTAAGGACCGTCCCATTTGGGCTCCAGCTTTCCTGAAAATAATTCTCTACGTGCATCATAGTACAACACTAACTTTCCTTTCTTAAAATTATATTTCTTTGCTTTTAGGTCATGGAGTTGCTTCATCTGACACTTGCACCTCCTGATGTAGCAGCTCTGCAATTTAATCTCATCGAGGTGTCCTAGAGTCGTAAAGCAACTCTAAGAGGGCATCCCCATCACCCAAAGAATGATTGATTGTGAATCTAATCATCAACAACTCGATCTCCAGAGGTAGAATATCTCCCTACCTGCCAATTGATCCAAAATCGGGTCGATAAAGGGCAGTGGGTAATAATCCTTAACTCTTTTCTTATTCAACTCTCGAAAGTCCACACATAGTCGTATTTGATTATTTTTCTTCTTCCTAATCACAAATGGTGAACACCATTTAGTGTGCTGCACAGGGAAGATCAAACCCGCTTTTTGTAATTTCTGTAACTCCTCAACAACCCATCCCGCAATTCAAATGGCATACGCTTGCCTTTTTCTCACAGAGGATGGCTTCTTTCCTTCAATGGAATTGTATGGACAGCGAGACTGGGAGGAATGCCCTTAAGTTTATCATAACTCCAAGTGAAAATATCGTGAAACTCTTGGATTAGAGTGACATAATCCTCCCATTCCTCTGCACTAAGTATAGTCCCTAGCTTTATTGGCCACTCATCGTTTGACATACCAAGGTCTAGTTCTATAACATCTACATCCCTTATTCTATCTTGAGCTTCTAATGGCTTGTTCACCGTTACTTAATAGATGTCTTCTGTTGTCAATCCCTCTTTGGATTCGTCAGTCCGACGACGTCTCACTTGCAGTCACATCTTCCATTGTCTCTAACTTTGTAGAAGACAAGGAAGCTCGCTCACTTTTGAGGTGATTCAGGATATGCGTCGACTACCATACATCTAACACCTCTGCCAAATATCAATCTACTAGTAGGTATATCTACTTGACAATCTGCTTGTAAAATCCAAGGTCGACTAAGCAATCTTGGTAACTCGGATGCCCTGCAAACTCGATTATCCTAAAGTCCAATAGGCATTCTACGTTGGTAACTGTCATGTGGACTTTAGTAATGTAGCCCTCCGGCTGTCTCAGACTATTGTCAGCCATTCGAAGGATTGTGGATGCATCTTTCTGAATCACAAGACCCAACCTCTCCATCAATTCAGAACTCATAATATTAACCAAGGATCCTGTGTTGACGATAGCACTATCCACTAGAATCCCATCAACATAGGATGCAACCCTTGGGGCAGTGCTTTTCGGCATGTTCAAACCAGTCATCCCCTACCCACGCTATTCCCAAGGGTTCTAAGATATGCCCCATATGCAAGATCTTTTTAAATTCTTTGCGTACTCCTAGAGACAACTTGATTAGCTGCAAGAGATTCATATCCGGTTTAACATCGCAAAGGGAGCTAGCTAAATCAAAATCGTAGTAATTCACTAAAGCTCACTTCTCACGCCAAACCATCCGCTCTTTAGGTGCACCGGATTTTTTGCCTCTTTTTTAACTCTCACCTTCTTTCTTGATACCTCTTTATCTATCTTGGCGTCAACCTTACTCTCTACGGGCTTCAAAGGTCCCCCTTCCTTATGAGGATTTAGAACTTGTGTTCCTTCATCATCCTGCCTAGGGTTTCTGTCGATAGGTTTTACATTATCTTTGTCACCTTCTCTATGTTTTTGGCCTCTTGTTATGGCATGTAGGCTAGAAGCTTTAGTGCCATTAACCTCAATAGCCTCGATGAGGCTCACCCCACTGCCACCTGGTAGTTCCTCGACAATAGCCTTACCCCTTTGGAGTATTTGTTTCTGCCCATCATCCTACTGAAAATTGTTTCCTTGCGCATGATGATTAACAAGCCCTAGTTGCCGATTGCCTTGCTGTAGGGGACTGATCTTGCTCCAACAGGTGGCTGCTAAATGGTCGAAATTCCCGCAAATGTTGCACTTGAAATTTGGGCAATTACATGGATAATGTTGCCCACCACACCATTTGCAGGTAAATCTAGAGGGTGCACCCTCTTCGGGGCATCGACTCCTTATCAAATTTTGTTGTTTCTTTAAGAAATTAATGTCAACAGCTATTTGTCGATATTGTGTAGAGATCATATCTGTGTAGTGCTTCATCATGTTCTTGACTTCGCTAAGGACATTTCATGAAATCAACGCATAGCCTTGATCATCTACCCGTCGGTCCCTTGGTTGCACAGTTTGATTAGGCATTGGCTGCATTGGTTGCTGACCCACACGAACGACGTTAGGGTTCACTACTTGGCTTCCCACATTTGGAGGCATCTGACTAGCCATAGGCATAGTCACCCTAAGCGGATCTGGCAATAAAGGCACATTCGGCGCCACGTTCCCTCTCCTGTTAGGGTTGGCCATCCCCATCCCTTTGCTTCCATTGCCATTGATCAATTGCAATTTTTTTCCCTACGCTAGACCCATATAGGGATTGATTCGAGAAGCATATGCCGCTTGCAGATGGGACTCTATTTCTTACACTCGTCTAATGGCAGTGTCTATATCTGCCAAGGTGACACTACTCAATTGCACCTGGATGTTAAAATCAAGACCATGCAAGAAGTGTTGTAATTGGGCAGTAGGTGGAATAGGGATAGAGGCATCCAATTTACGAAAAACCTCTTTGATCTTCTTAGCATATGATGGGACCTGAAATGGACTGGCACTGGCTATGGCACTAGCCGGACCTCATGCTCATGACAGACAAACACACCCTCACGGCCTCGCGGACCAGGAGCGTCTATCTGCTGCTAAAGGACGAACTATCCTAAAGCCTAATCTATGCGTTTATAGTTTTATAGTTTTGTAGTCCAACGTTTCCCTTTCTATAAACTCCATAGAGGGAGAACCCACACACATTGGCAATAAATACCACGATAATCATGTACATGGGAGGCAACCTCTCCGTGGAAACACTGCGGTCCCACTGCAGCTCTCCTACATCGCAAGGATTGGCCCCTTGATGCGCTGCTCAACATATAAAACAAACGAACAAACTTCACTCTTTCATTTTAAAAGTTTCTAGGAGATACCATGTTTCCTTATCAAATGATCCCCCCAAGAAACGAACGACTATCCTACGGTTTAGGATGCCTTTACACACTCCAGTGTGGGTCATTGTCATTGAAAACAGATGCTATGCATCTAGGGTTTTTATTCCGATACCATGGTTTCATGCACATGCAAAGTGAATGATCCTAAAGTGCTCAAACATCATTTTAACTCAGAAACATGTGGTGCACAACCAGGCTTTTTAATGCTTATTTTCTAACGCGTTACAGTGATGAAAGGATAGCACCGAGACAACACCCGTGCTACTATCCTCTTAATAAAAATAACACGGAATCTATGTCGTGATGTGCATCAGAAAATCAGCAATAATCAGCACGCAAATCACACCATTCAAACATCCCAACCCCCTACGTTTAGGTATTGCTTCCGTTGCATAGGTATAGAGGTTCATTTTGTCATGTTTTGATGTATAAAAAGTGATAAATCACAAACTTTGAAAAAGAGATAGGGAAAACTGAGGCTAACCCTCATGCTTTGCCACTACCACACATCCACAAACAATCATTATATTTTTTCTTATTTTTTCAAAATGTATTTCTAAATTTTTTCCTTATTTTTCCTATTTTCTTGATTTATTTGGCAATAAAATATGCTATTTTTTGGTTTTTGTTGTTCCAATCACTTCAGCACACCAACATTCAATTTATCTTCCATATTCCCCCCATGGTAACACTTATACCCACCCGAAACGGAAAAACTACCATTTTACTACTTAAAGACAAGCATTTCGGGTTTACGGGAATAAAATAAAGCATTTAAATCATTGCAAAACCAAAATTTTTTGATACACAGCAATTACTCATAATGCAAACAGCCCACAAACAAATTTTCATCCAATAAGAACATAATTATCATCATAAACTATAAAAAATCCTTCATTTTCTTCATAAAAATGGTCATATTGTGTTTTTACGTAACCCGAGACGCCTTGAATGACTGCATAGCCAGCAGACAGAGCCTCCATTGCTCTCAATCCAATGCTGTACTTCGATCTTCAGCATCTCCATCAATCTCCATCACCACTTCCTTCATTCTCCATCCCTGGTTCCTCCTTCAAGATGGTACACATGAACAACCCATAGAGAAGAGAGAGAGGGAGGAGAGAGAAAGACTAGAATCTGTTCTCTTCATCCACATAGCCATTCCTCGTGCGAAGACTGGTGATATGATCAGCCAAGAGGGAGAAGTTGCCAGGTATCATCAGTTACATGAAATATTTGCAGCCTGAAATCATGATCATGGGAGGAGGAGGCGCATTTTTCGGCGCCATGCTGCTGCCATATCTCATGCTTCTCTCCACATTTTTGCTTCATAAAATTTGGGGGGGCTAAAATCTCCAAAGGGCATCCCCCGGTTAGTCCTCTTAATGTCCATCTCTTCAAATCTTGGCCATCTTGTGGCCTCTTCCTCGTCTGGACTCCGATTCGAGCTCTGAAAAATCCTATGCGTCTGGCTTGACATCCCGCATTGACTGGCAGCTCCTAACATCCCACACGGCAGTCAGAAAAATTATCCAAAATCCAAAAGTTTTGCTCAGGCGCCTTTTAAAAGTTGTCTTTCACTTGGTGCTTAAAATCGTCCTAGCTGCAACCGCTGCCTTCGATGTTAAATATTTTTTCCCTAAATTCCAGATTTTTTGGCAAATTTTAGGCACATCCCGGGCTGAAAACTCTGCTCTCATTGGCGACCATGGGATAGGGTGACTTAGCCCGTCGAATCCCACAACAGATCTGTACAAAACAACCAAAGGAAGCATCAAGCTGATACAAAATAGATAATACTAGAATACATCACAATGCTCCCCCTACCCCCTGACAAAACCAAGGCATGAAATCCACAAGGAGTAGGCCTAGCATAATCTGATAGAAGGTCCAAAGCTAGTCACTAACTAACTGCTCCAACACGGCCAAACTAAAAAGAACTATCAAAGAAGTCGCCCTAAGTGGTGGTCTGAACTACCTACCTAACTAAGGACAACACAACCAGGAGCTTCGACTAGGCGAGGACTCCTATAGCCTGATCAAGAAGTAATTCCTTATAGCACATTTCTTCTTTTAGGTATTTATTTTTCCATACTCGGGCATGTAAAAAGGAGGGAGCTGAGTGTAGTGACCCAAGGAGAACATGGCATCGGCCTCAGGTCCTGTCTCGGTACCCAAGAACCTACCAAGCCCTCGCAAGGTGACACTTAATCCTTTTCTAATGCTCACTTTTATTTTCGCTCCAACCTTCCTTACTTTTTTCTTTTCCAGCCAGACGCCACCCCTAGGAAGACAAGGCATCGACCCCGGGTCTGACTCATCCCTAGGAACCTACCAGGCCTCCGCTAGGCGATGATCAACTGCTTCTACAATTTCCTTTCTTTTCTTTCTATTTTTATAGGGGTTAGAACCCCTTTTTACATACCTTTGTATATATTTATTTTCTTTGAGATATTTAGGGTTTTTTCCTCTCTCATCATCATATTCCTCTGACAGGCTTCTCTAATTGCCTCACAACTAACAAGAACTCCTAGAATGGCTACCTAGCAGGCTAGCAGAACAGGATCACTAAAACTGCCTTCTGAAATAGGTCTTTCGATGCCTGGCAATGTCTTTATAGGAGGCAACGACTACTCAGACCTCCCTCAGACATACCCAACCTAAACTTGGAACTTCATGCCTTGGACGCCGGTCCCCAACAAGAAAAGAAAATCCCCCATAAGTACATAGACACACATAGCATAAAAACATGATACTCGTAAAGGAGAGATATCACCTGGATAGGGCCACGAGAAGCTTCCGCGTGACAAAGGCTCCTTCCAAGCTCTTCTTTGAACCTGTCTAGCATAGAACTACAAGAAGAAACCATTAACCACACCTGTACTAAACAAACAACTGGCCCTCTTGGCCTAATGAAATAAAACATTTCACTACAAAAACTTATCGGCCCTCTTGGTCTAACGAAATCAAACAAAATAGCACCTACACATCCCTCCCCGAAATAGTATAGGTATATAATAACATGCTCCTTTCCAAGGAGGAAAAATAAGGTTCGCAGCCTTAAGCTAAATGCATAAGATTATGACCCATCCTTCCTACATATATAGCAAGAGGCGTACGCATAACATGTTGTCTAATCAGCCTATGGGTCTAGGATAACAACGGTAGATTGGTCTTAGCTACTCTTTGCATCACCCATTCAACCATTGTCTGCCATATATTGCATGCTCTGATAACATTCCCCACAAGCGACCGGGTATTGTCTCATTATTGATAGCAATATCCAAACTAGGACCACAGTTGAAGAAAATGTCTTCTTCATAGGCAAGATTTGCCAGTGAATCCGCAAACTGATTCCAGTAACGTGGAATCAGCTGAAAAGACACTCTCTCAAACTTCTCAAGTAGGGTCATAGCAGTTCGATGATACATACAAAGAATGGGACTCCGCACTGTGTATGTCCCATCTAGCTAATTCAAGATCAACTGGGAATCCCCTTTTACTAACAACCGCCGAATACCACCTTGATTAGCAATATGCAGTCCCATAATCAAGGCTTTATACTCCGCCATGTTGTTGGTGAATCCTACCCTGAGGTAAGCAGCTAACTCCATCATGACTCTGTCAAGATTGTGGGAGAGATGGAAGGAGTCTCACTTGTAGCCTTCTCGCTTGCACAATGGGGGAATACACACACAGCTGGAGGCTGAAAACAGTTTTCCTCTTCTTAGTGGTGTAAGCCAAAAGAACTGTAGTACAAAGAAATAGAAGAACCCTATATATGGGTCTCAAACCAAACTCAACTAACTAAGGTGGCATACTAACTGAGCCACGAACTAGAGTAGATAAGGATAGCTGTCATCTAGCTATTATTCATGGGTGGTTTACCAACCGCATCTGCAGTAACAAGTCGGTGACATAAATGCACAACAGTCACCCTGGCATATCACAAGTGGAGCTCGATATCTCAACACTCCCCCTCGAGCTCAATCCCAATTCCTGCACACCAAGCAGGTCTCTAAACTTGTGCAGCTTCTTTGTGCCCAATGCCTTCATAAATATGTCAGCTACCTGATCCTCTGTGCTGACATAAACTAGATCAATAAGACCTAGTAAAACACTCTCCCGCACATAGTGATAATGCACCTCAATGTGCTTTGTTCTAGCATGATAGACTGGGTTATTTGCCAAGTGTATACTACTCATGTTGTCACAACAAATGACAACTGACCCATCTGTAGGCTGATGCATATCATAAAGTAGCTTATGCAACCAAGCTACCTCACATGCAGCCATTGCTGCGCCCCTGTACTCAGCCTCTATGCTCGACAAGGCAACTGTAGGTTGTTTCTTGCTGCTCCAAGTGACTGTAGCACTCCCAAAAGAGAACACATATCCACTGGTAGATCGTCTGAGTATGCATCTAGCTGCATCCAAATGCGGTTTCCTTGGAGCCTGCATAAATTGACTTACCAATCCAACAACATAGCTCAAATCTGGCCTTGTAATAGTCATATAAATCAAACTTCCTACTATGCGTCTGTACATAGTAGGATCTTCCAGAAGCTCACCTGCATCTGCGCTCAGCTTCACATTCTGCTCCAAAGGAACTGAAATAGGCTTACAACCTGTCATCCCATATTTGGACATCATGTCCAATCCATACTGCCTCTGCAAGAGCTGTATCCCACTTGGTGATCTAATCACCTCAATGCCCAAGAAATAATGCAGCTCTCCCAAATCCTTTATCTCAAACTTTAGCTACAATAGCATTTTCACATGAAGGATATCTTCATCACTGTCACCTGTCATAATCAAATCATCAACATAAATGACAAGTAGCATAATACATTTCTCTGTTTTTCTCACATAAAGTGAGAAATCTGCCTTGGAAATCTGAAAGCCAATAGTGACAAGATACTGTCCTATCTTATCAGACCATGCTCTAGGTGCTTGCTTCAAGCCATGCAAGGCTTTCTTCAACATGCAAACAAACTCAGGATGAACAGCATGCACATAACCTGGTGGCTGCTCCATATATACCTCTTCTTGCAAATCACCATGCAAGAAGGCATTCTTTACATCCATCTGATGTAAAGACCATTCCTTTGATGCAGCCATAGCAATGATTGCGCTTACGGTTGCCATCCTTGCAACCGGACTGAATGTTTCTTCATAATCAATGCCATATGTTTGTGCATACCCCTTGACTACTAATCTTGCCTTGTATCTGTTCACAGAACCATCTGCATTGTGCTTCACCTTATAAACCCACTTACTACCAATTGCATTCTTACCTTTAGGCAAAGGTACCAATTCCCATGTAGCATTTGCTTCCAAGGCATCCATTTCTTCATCCATGGCTTTCATCCATTTTTCTTTTCCCATGGCTTGCTCAAAAGAAGTGGATTCTGGTTCCTGTATCACTTTGACCATATAGGCATAGTGAATGGCTGTAAATCCATCATATTTCAGCCTATCCATAGGATACTTAGCTCTGGTAGACCTGCACAAAGTAGGTTTACTCCCAGGTGCTCTCAAAATATCCCTGGTCTTCCTTACTCCAGGTGTAACAATAGAAGGAATACCCAACTCATAATCAATGCTCTATTCTAAGCCACTGGATTCACCATCCACGTAAGAGTGACCTGCATTCACATTAAACATGGGCTGATCTACCTTCTCTTTTCCTTTTCGTGAAACCTGCATACCACTATCTGCATTGTTTTGAGGAGATTCTCCTGATCTCAATCTGCCTGTCCATGGCGAAGAATGTGAACCACTGCTAGAGGACACTCCACGTCCACTAATATTTTGTGACTGCTACTGTGAATTCTGTGCAGCATTACCATTTTGTGCATCTACATCATCAATCACATTTACTGGTTTATACTAGCTACTCATCTCATAAAAAACAACATCTCTACTCACTGTAAACTTACGAGTAGAAGGGTTATAGCATCTATACCCTTTCTGTGCAAAGAGTAACCAATAAAGATGCACTTCTCAGCTTTTGAATCCAACTTGGACCTCAACTCATCTGGCACATGAACATAGGCAATGCAACCAAAAATCTTCAAATGAGAAATATCTGGTTTCCTACCAGTATACCTCTCCTCTAGAGTCATCCCATGTATTGCTGCAGTGGGAGTCGTGTTCATTATGTAGACTGCTGTAGCAACTGCTTCAACCTAGTAAAAATCTGGCAAGTCTTTTTCGTTGAGCATGGCACGAGATACCTCTCCAATATGCCTGTTTTTTCTTTCTGCAATTCCATTTTGTTGTGGGGTATGACTGCATGAATATTCCTGCTATATGCCATGCTCCTGCAGGAACCTTGCAAACTCATTTGAGAGGTACTCTCCCCCTCCATTTGACCTTAGGCATTTTATTTATAAGCCTGTTTCTTTTTCAACCATAGCTTTAAGAGTTTTGAAATGTCCAAAAACTTCACTTTTCTTTTTCATAAAATACACCCAAAATTTTCTGCTATAGTCATCAATAAAAGTGACAAAATAATGACAGCCTCCAAGAGATGCAGCTTTAGTAGTCCACACATCAGAGTGGATTAATTCAATGGCTTCTTACTCTCTTGAACATGTCTAGGAAATGGTTTCCTTGCCTGTTTTCCAAATTGACAGGCTTCACATACCTTATGCATTTCTGCAACCTTGAATTTAGGTAATCCTGCAACAATATTTTGTGCTTGCATTGATTTAAGTCGCTGTACATTAACATGACCAATGTGTTTATACCAAATATCAATATCTGCAACTACACCGGTCCCATGTGCAAACATTGCTGCACTCAATTCAGGCATGTCTGCATCTAATGTAAACATTCTGCCCTTCTTCTTTCCTTTTGCTATCAAGCGACCTTTGTTTTTCATATCCTCAACAAAGCATCCATGAGAATTAAATTTGACCTGCAAGCCCTGCTCAACCATTTGACCAACAGAAACCACGTTCTTGGTGATATTCGGGACATGAAATACATTCGACATCCTTGTCACTTGTATCCATTCGACATCCTTGTCAACATACCACACATCGTTTCTTTCTTCTACACTTGTCACAGAATTGGTTATATGCTGCACCATAAACAAATGCTCATTTTTGTCATCACCCTGTCTACTAGAAGATGCATAATTCCCTTGTTGCAATTTTCCATTCATGATGTCATTCTGCTTTTTATAGCAGTCTTTAGCCATATGACCCATTTTACCACAGTAGTAGCATTCAACATTGCTGTTTGCATTTTGGCCTCTTTGCCATCCACCACGACCTCTTTGGCTCCCCTTGCCTCTAGAGTTACCACGTCCTCCTCCATAGGACTGGTTTTCTTGAGTTTGCTGCATATTCTGATTTCTACCACGGCCTCCAGATCGGCCTCCTCTACCTCTGCCTGTATCTCTTCCAGCATTTGAGTAGAAGACAGCTTCTTTTGAAGTTCCTCCTGAAGAAGATGCACCACCATTTCTCTGCTCCTCAGAAATTAGAAGAGCAATCAACTCCTCAAAATCAGGAAATCTTTCACGGACGGAAATGGATGTTCGGAACTGTGCATAATCCTTTCCTAGACTATTCAAGGTCACAGAAACTAAATCATCATCTTCCACTGGCGACCCAATGGAAGCAAGTGCATCTACAATCTTCTTCACCTTCATGTGGTAGTCATTGATGCTCATACTTTCTCTTTGCACATTGTGCAACTCTTGCTTGAGTTGCATTTTCCTGGCTTGCGTATTTGTGCTATACATTTTTGACAAAGTATCTCATGCCTCCTTTGGCGTACTTGCATCTTGAATATGCACAATCATAGAGTTTGAAATGCTGATAGACAGCTAGTACATAACTTTCCTGGCTCTCTCATACCATGCTTTAAATGCCTGCATTTGCTGTTGATTGGGAACATCAGGAAGAACTGGTTCTTCTTCATTTCCTGCAACGAATTCCCAATATCCTTTTCCCATAAGGAAATTCATCATTCTAAACTTCCATGCTTAGAAGTTTTCTTGTCAAGCTTTTCAGTGACAATCTGTGAAAGAGAATCAGACGCCATTATAGAACACTGTAAAAAATTCTGTCACTGCAAAGAACACAGCTTCAGCCTCACAAGAGCAAATCTGCAAACCTGACGAAAGTGGTATTTGACCACACAGTCACTTCCTAGTGACGATTTTGCATCAACAGGCAACAAGGATGATTCTGTAACTCCCAATGTCTCTGCGCACAAGCATACGATGCAATTTCTACAGTAACTTTTCATCGACCTGTAGAACAGTGGTCACACAGCATTAAAAAATACCTTTTTCTGAGTGTGTGCAGAAAACTTCCGCCTCCAAAACAGGCCCCGAAATGGCCTCAAATCAAAAAAACAGAGCAACCAAGGACTAAAGCCCTCTCTCGCAGCATATACTGCCCTCTTGCTACACCGCGAAGGGAGTCTCAATCTGAGACAATGCACTCTTGCACTTTCTGGCTGTGCTACCTGCAGAGACTTGCTCCCAAAACAGAACAATGAAAGCAACACTGGTCCTCTTACCAGAACACCGCGAACTTGGTTTGCTTTCTTGAGCTCCTTACCACAAACAAGGCTCTGATACCATGTCAAGATTATGGGAGAGATGGAAGGAGTCTCACTTGTAGCTTTCTTTCTTGCACAATGGGGGAATACACACACAGGTGGAGACTGAAAACAGTTTTCCTCTTCTTAGTTGTGTAAGCCAAAAGAACTCTAGTACAAAGAAATAGAAGAACCCTATATATGGGTCTCAAACCAAACTCAACTAACTAAGGTGGCATACTAACTGAGCCACGAACTAGAGTAGATAAGGATAGCTGTCATCTAGCTATTATTCATGGGTGGTGTACCAACCGCATCTCCAGCTAACAAGTCGGTGACATAAATGCACAACGGTCACCCTGGCATATCACGAGTGGAGCTCAATATCTCAACAGACTCTACATCGGGGATCTTGGATTACTACTCCAACACTCCCTTTTTTATTAGGGCCGCTGGACGCTCCGTCAAAATATAATGTGTACGTCCACAATGGGTTTACATAGCCTGTCATCACAAACTTCTCTATTCATAATTATGATAGTCAAAAGTTAACATGTTTAGAGGTTGAACTGACGGCTCCATCCCACCTTCTTCATTAAACTCGACAGGGATACTTGTCAACATTCGTAAGTAATGATGGTAGAAGACTTTGATCTCCCACACAAAGGTTCTGTCTTCATGCTCAATCACTTTGTATCCTTTGCTCCACCAGATGAGTTTCCCCTGATGGTATCTCTGCTCCAGATATGGGTGCTCCAAATAATGAATTAACCACCCCATCAACCAGCTTTAAGCTCTTTTGCAGGTCTCAAATCAGCCCCAGCATGGACCTGCAATGCATTTTCCCCGTGTTGGCATTCTTAGAAATAATAAGGTTTAATCTTATTAAGATTAACCTTATTTTTAAATTCTACTCCCTGCAAATTAGCTAGTAGAGCTGTAGACCTATTTTTCCCTATCCTGGCAATCTTGTAGGGACCATCCCATCTAGGTTCCAGCTTCCCTGGAAACAGCTCCCTACGAGCATCATAATACAAAAATAATTGTCCTTTTTTAAAGGTACACTTCTTTGCTTTAAGGTCGTGCAACTGCTTCATTCGACGTTTAGCTACCTCCTGGTGTAATAAACTCTGCAATTTTAGCTCATCCAGGTGGGCTATGGTCATGAAACGTTCAAAGAGTGAATCGTCATCTCCCAAAGAGTGGTTAATTGCAAACCGTATGGTTGGCAACTCGATTTCGAGGGGTAACACACACTCTTCCCCATAAACTAATTTAAATGGAGTATGGCCGGTAGCTCACTTGAACATTGTATTGTACGCCCATACTACCACATATAACTTCCTGTCCTAGTCTCATTTCTTTTCCAAGACTATTTTAGACAAGATACCCACAAGCTGCTTATTAGTACTTTTGACTTGCCCATTTGCTTGCAGATTATAAGGGATCATTTTATTGTGCTTGATTTGCCAAGCTTCAGTCAAGCTTTTGATCACTTTATTCAAAAAGTGAGTTCCACGGTCCGACACTAGTTCCTTCGGTGGACTGAAACGGTAGATAATCTGCTCTAAGAGAAAACTTGCAGTCTCTTTTGCATTGTCCTGCCTCATCACCCGTGCTTTTGACCATTTTGTAAAATAATCAGTTGCTACTATAATGTACCTCTTCTGAGTAATAGACGATCGGGTGATAGGACCCACAAAGTCAATGCCCCACTTCTCAAATGGAAGGTTAGCTATGATAGGCGTAAGTGGGCGTTTTCTATTCTCTCTGCTGTCATGTCTTTGACAGGTATCACATCTCTTAACATACTCAAAGGAATCTTGAAAGATGGATGGCCACCAATATCCAGCTCTTAAAGCTTTCTGTGCCATCAACCGTCCAGCAAAGTGCCCTCCACATGGAGAGTAATGGCACTCTTCCAAGATGAAAGGAACCTCGTCAGGCATCACACATCAGCGGTAGATATCATAAGCACCCTACCAATATAGTGTTCTTGCGATCAAGGAAAACTTCAAAGCCTGTTGTTTGATTTTCCTCTTTTCTGATTTTGACAAACCAGCTCCAGTCTCTCCCGTTGATAGATAATGCGTGATAGCAGCATACTAAGAAGGGATAGAAGCTATCTATTTTAAACTTTTCTTCAATATCACTTCCTTCAACCAAAGTCTCTTTCGGCTCCCCAAAATCCACAAGGCATTCCACAATCCCTTGCAACCTCGGTGGCTTACTTTTAATCTCATAATCGAACTCCTGCAAAGTGATTAACCACTTTGCCAGACGATCAGGCGGTTGTAGCTTGTTCATAAGAAATCTAAGCCCTTCCGCCTTCGTATAGAAAACTACCTTCTCATAAAGGATGTAGTGCCTGAATTTTTTTGTCGCAAAGACCATCGCAAGGCACAACTTCTTCATGTAGGTGTAGTTAATTTTTGATATGCCCAATTTTCGACTAGCAAAAGCTATCGAATGATACCACTTTTCCTCCTAGATTTGGGCTAAACAGCAACTGATACTATGCATGGTGGCTGTAGAAAATATGTAAAATATCTCACCTCTTTTGGATGCTTTTAAAACTGGTGCTTTTACTAGCTCATGTTTCTTAATGGCAACGTCCTTTCTGCCAAGGTATTTATAAACCTCTGATAGTACCCTATCGATGACAGAAAACTATGTACCTCTTTCGTAGTGTGTGGTGGACTCATAACGACTATAACCTTGATCTTTTCAGGGTCAGTTGCAATCCCTAATGAACTAACCATGTGGCCTAGAAATAGCCCATAAGGCACTCCAAAAACACACTTTCGTGGGTTAAGAGCGATACAAAATTGTCTGCAGTGCTGAAAGCACTTTCTTATATAATCAAAATCCTTTCCCTTATAGTGGCTGCCCCCAGGTAATCGATAAATACTTTCAACTCATCTAGGGCGATGTCACCAAAGGTCTTGTCTGCTGCTTGTTGCCATGATCCATGTGCATTGCATAAACCAAAGGCCGTCACATGGTACGCAAAAGTACCAAAGACAATAATGAAAGTTGTTTTCAACTTATCCTTTTCTGCAATTGCCATCTGGTTGTATCCTGCAAAGTAATCCATAAACGAATATATTTTCCTACCCGTTAATTGATCCAAAATCTGGTCAATAAATGGCAACGGGTAGTAATCCTTAACCGTATGCTTATTCAGCTCTCTAAAATCTACACATAGTCGGATTTGGTTGTTTTTCTTCTTCCTAATAACAACTGGTGAACACCATTCTATGTGCTGTACATGGAAGATTAAACCAGCTTTCTGTAACTCCTCAAATAGCCCATCTCTCAATTCAAAAGGCATACGCCGTACTTTCTAAAGCACATGATGACTGGCTTCTTTTATAGGAATAGTATGAACAACCAGGCTGGGAGGAATGCCTCTCAGCTCATCATAACTCCAAGCAAAGATGCCGCGGAATTCTTGAATCAAGGACACATAGTCCTCACTTTCTACTGAACTGAGCATGGAACCTAATTTAATTGGCCGCGAATCATTCAGCGTGCCAAGGTCCAACTCAATCACATCCGCGTCTCTTATCCTATCTTGCGGCTCTATCGGCTCATTTAGAGTTATCTGATAAATATCCTCTGTAGTGGATCCCTTTTTAGATTCATCACTGGATGATGTCTCACTACCAGATGGATCATCTGCTGTTTCTAATTCAATAGAGCATAAAGGAGCTCTCTCACTCTGAGGAGACTAAGGGTAAGCATCGATTATTACTCGATTAGCACCTCTACCTAGAACCACTCGACCGACGGGTATATCGACTTGACAGTCTGTTCGTAAGATCCAAGGTCTGCCTAGCAAGACTCGATAGCTAGGATGTCCTGCAAATCTTATCACCCTAAAGTCCAAGAAGCATTCTACACTTGCAACTGTAACATGGACTTTAGTAACACAACCTTCTGGTTGCCTTAGACTATCATCAACCATTCTAAGAAGGGTGGAGCCATCTTTTTGGATGCCTAGACCCAACCTCTCCATCAACTCTAAACTCATGATATTGACGGAGGACCCAGTGTCTACGATAGCATGCTCTACTAATATTCCATCCACGTATGCTGAAACCCTAGGGCAATTCTTTTCAGTATGATCAAACCAATCTTCCCCTACTCGTGCTATGCCCAAAGGTTCTACAATATACCCAATACACAGGATCTTCTTGAATTCCTTGCGTACTCCTAGAGATAATTTAATCAACTGTAAAAGGTTTACATTTGGTTTGACTTCGCAAAGAGAACATGTTAAATCAAAATCATGATAGGTAGCCAAAGCTCTCTTTTCTCGCCAAACCATCCTTTCTTTTGGTCTCGGGACCGGCTTTGGTGCTTCTCTTTTAGCTCTTTCCTTCTTTCTTGGCACTTCCTCATCCTTCTTAGGATCGACTTTTTTGTCAACCGGCCTTAGAGGTCCACCTTCCATGCCAAGATTCAGGACTTGCGTCCCCTTATCCCCTTGCTTAGGGTTTCCCTCGACCGGTTTTGCATTATCTTTGTCAATCTCTTTAGCCTTTTGGCCTCTTGTCACGGCTCGTAGGTTAGAGGTTTCAGCGTCATTGATGCGTATAGTCTCAATAAGGCTGACTCCATTGCCTTGTGGCAACTCTTCTATAGAGGTCTTTCCCCTTTGCAATATTTGTCTTGGTCCATCATTTTGCTGCAGGTTATTACCTTGCGCTCTATGATTAACTGGACATGGCTGTTTACTCCCTTCTTGGAGGGAACTAATCTTACTCCAACAGGTAGCGGCTAAGTGGCCCGACTTCCCACAAATATCACACTTAACATTTGGACAGTTTCTAGGGAAATGTTGTCCGCCACACCACTTATAGCTAAATCTTCAGGGGCCACCCTCTTCAGGGCATGACTCCCTATCAGATTCTGTTGCTTCTTCAGGAAATTGACGTCCACAGCTATTTGCCAATATTGTTCAGAAATCATGTCAGTGTAGTACTTCATCATATCCTTAACTTCACTAAGGACATTAGGGGCGCTCGACTCATAGCCTTGATCGTCTATCCGTCGTTCCATTGGCCTAACCATTTGATTGGGCATTGGTTGTTGACTCACAGGAACAACATTAGGGTTCAAAACTTAGCCTCCAACATTTGGTGGAGCCAACTGACTAGCCATAGGCATAGTCACACTAGGAGGAGCTGGCAGCAAAGGTACATTTTGAACCATGCTTCCTCTCCCATTAGGGTTATTCATAGGCATCCCTTGACTTCCATTTATCAATGGTAGATTGCCTCCAGGTATTAAACCCTCATTAAGATTTATTTGAGAGGAGTAGGTCGTTTGTAATCGTGACTCTACTCCTTCTGCCCGCGTGATGGCGGTATCTATATCAGCCAAAGCCACACTGCTCAATTGTACCTGAATATTGAAGTCCAATCCATGCAAGAAGTATTGCAATTGGGCAGCCGGCAGAATAGGAATGTAAGTTCGTAACTTACAAAACACTTCCTTAAGCTTCTTGGCATAGGCTTTCACATTCTCATGGGGGTCTTGGCGCATTACATTCAACACATGCAACCAGTATTAGCCACCTCTTTCAGGGGCATATTCTCCTCGGAAAGCTGCATAAAATTGGTCGATGGTCGTTATGGTTCCAGTCTCTATGCTATGATACCGTATTGCAGCCCTTCCTTTTAATGTCAAGTTAAAGAACATCATAAGATGCCCCTCATCTTGGATGCGGTAATTAAACATTAATCTTTGGAATTCACAAATGTGAAACTCCGCATCTTCTTCGGCTAAACCATTAAAAATGGGCAAAGGAACTCCTAAAGTTGGCAGATCCGGCGTCCCTGTAAGAATTGCAATGGGTTGTGCCATGACGACAATCGGATTGACACTAGGAGTTTGAACTGATGGAATCACACCCCCACTTGAAGTGGGTTGACTTGGTAGAAGAGAGGAAGAACTTGTGCTTCCTCTTGCACCTAAAGGACTATATGCAGTAGATGGGTTACTAAGACCACTGCCTATTATGCGAATCGGGCTACTCCTTTGAGGAGAATAGCGACTTACGATCTCTAACCTTCGTTTAGCCTTCTCAGCACGTTCTGCTTTTTGTATTTTGGCTTGACGGTCCTTGTCAGAGGATATAAACCAACTTTTTGGTCCCTAAAAACCCTAGATTCAAGAACCACCACTTGTTGGCAGTTCCCAGCAAATGCACCACTGATGGGACCTAAAATGGGCCGGCACTGGCTATGGCACTAGCCGGGACCTCATGCTCATGATAGACAAACACACCCTCACGGCCTCACGGACCAGGAGCACCTATCTACTGCTAAAGGATGAATTTTTCTAAAGCCTAATCTATGTGTTTATAGTTTTATAGTTTTGTAGTCCAACGTTTCCCTTTCTATAAACTCCACAGAGGGAGAACCCACACATGTTGGCAATAAATACCACAATAATCACATACATGGGAGGCAACCTCTCTGGGAAACACCACGGCCCCATTGCAGCTCTCCTACATCGCAGGGATTGGCCCCTTGATGCATTGCTCAACATATAAAACAAACGAACAAAATCCACTCTTTCATTTTAAAAGTTTCCAGGAGATACCATGTTTCCTTACCAAATGATCCCCCCAAGAAACGAACGACTATCCTATGGCTTAGGTGAGAAATTTCATGATATCTATGTAACTAATTGTCTCGTACTTACAAGAGTACACCCTTCAAATTGTTGTGACCGGAAAAATCTCAAGATTTTGAGAATGTGGCAATTTCATGATATCTATGTAACTAATTGTCTCGTATTTACAAGAGTATACCCTTTGAATTGTTGTGACTGGAAAAATCTCAAGATTTTCAAAGATTCTTTTGAGTGTTACCACCTCGAAATTGATAGACTACTCTTTGAGGGGTGTATAGCCAAGCAACTTGTAAAGAACCTTGTGCTTTTTTACGACTCCAAGTACATAATGTCCAAGGGGGATCAAGAACATGGAATCTTTGAGTTATGCATGTACCAAATCTCAATAGCCCAATATTCATGTATTGTAGATGGATGATGTGTAAGGGTGAATGGTTATGCCTTGATTAAGACACACATGAAAGTACAGCTATAGATGTTATGGTCATCTGTGAGGGTTGTGAGCCCCAAGTGTTGTAAATGGAGGATGATGGCCCTTGAGTAAAATGTACCACGAAATCACACTTTTAATGGAGAATCCACCTAATAGCTTCTATTTTAAATTAGATTGCAAGAATATTCGAAGCTAAGTTGAGGGTACTATTATTAGTGAAAAGTGTGTGGCTTCACATATTTGAGAAATTATAGTCTCCTTAAAAATTCCAACTCCACATTACATACTTTATGCCTAGTTTTCATGTATTGTGTAGATGGAGGATGGTCAAGGGTGAATGGTTGTGCCTTGATCAAGACACGCATGAAAGTATAGTTGTAGATATTATAGTCATTTGTGAGGGCCACAAGCCCCAAGTGTTACAGATGGAGGATGATTAGCCCTTGAGTAAAATGTGCCACAAAATCACAATGTTAATGGAAAATCCACCTACTATCTTCTATTTTAAATAAGATTGTAGGAATATTCAAACTTAAGCTAAGGATATTATTATCAATGGAAAGTGTATAGCTCCACATATCTTAGAAATTATAGAGTCTCCTTAAAATTTCCAACTCCACAAGTTGTAATATCCAACACTTGTAAGCTTTTGGATTTTTTTAGCTAATGAGATATGTCACTTCACAAAATCATATACTTGTAATATTTTAAAATTTTTATTTTTGAATTTATCATGTGCTTATGTAATTATATTCAAAACTATTCAAACATATGTATGTGTACATGTACTTTAAATTTTAAGATAAGATGCATGTGCCTAACTGCACACCACGGGAAGAGAAACACCTACCCTAACCTTAATTCTTTTAAACACATATGCATACATTTTTTAATCGAGACAAGACGCATACATCCAAGCATCCACCTAGGGTTGGGAAGAAGGCACCTCCCTTCCAACCTTAATTGATAGAGTGCATGTGTATTCTTGCAATTTACAATGAAATTTTTGAAAATTTGTAATATCCTTTTGTTGGAAGATGACATATAAGTACACACCTACATTAACGAGGGGAAGGGGAAGCTCCTTCCAGAGCATAGCTATAATACAATGTATAATTTCCACATCAACATGTTTACATATACATGTGAACTTTACAAAGAGACTAAGCAAATCCATAACTAAACATTATATGCAAACAGTCCTTTAATCGTTTAAAACATAGGATTTTTAAGGTAGAACTACTTTAATCTAATTTCATTGATTCATTTCACACATTCTCTCTTCATCTCTTTACATCCATCACAACCCTCCTCTTTGCTACAATGGATGCTTCTGTACACTTTAATGAGTGGATCCATGAGACTCTCTTTACCAACTAGGGAATATCTTTGAGGTCTTCTCAAAGAACTTCAACCTTGAATGTGTGCTCTCACCATTGTAAAATATTACATGGTGCAGCGGATAGAATCTGAGAAAGAGATAGAGAGTACACAACAAATAAGAGGAGAATCAGTAAATTATTTGACTTCAAACAACTGATACAAAGATGGCTCTGTCCACCCGTGCGCTTCCACTGTGTGAAGCTTAGATGGCGATCTAGACAGAAGATAGGTGAAGAGCTTAAGGCTAGCTGGAACAACAACTCTGACTGGGTGAAAGATGAGTGAGAGATGGCTGCGAAGGGGTTTAGCTTTTATAGCCCGCGAAGGTCGTTAGGTCGGCCTGCTGACCAACCTACCATATGAGCCTCCACTAGTCGGCCAGGGAATATTCCCTTTACCATCGGACCCCACCAGGGGGGCCGCTGGCCCCCTAGGACCCCCCAACCAGGGGCCGCTTCCGCGGCCCCCGAACCCCACAATAGGGACCCCTTTTAACTCCCTTACACCGCAACTCGATGCAATGCACCTCGAGTTGCTACCATCTTAACCACTCTGTCTAACCCAAAGATTAGACCCACAATGGTCACCTTTTTGCCATCCGATCACATAGACCTCATCTAATATACAAGTCAGGACTCAACCAATGTCCGGGCTCACATTTGGCTTCTCCTCATAATGGGGGCCTTACAACTTTGAGCACCATGGATCATTGGTAGCACCTAATGAGGGTGGGGCATTGGTCATATCTAACAACCATTGGATTCCCCCCTTCAAGTCTTGGAAGACTTTGTGAGCACTATCACCACCTGCACATACTCCATCGAGGGATCTATCTTGACTTGGGTACGTTTGGAACAACTCATGGTATTTCAAGCAAGGAAGAACCACTAAAAAGTGATGAATAGGTGTCTAACCACGTAGATCCTTCACACAAAGTATGCATTGTTCCCATGGATAGTAGAGATCCATGATCACTAACCAGTTCTAGTGGATAGCCAAAGCAAGTAATAATATTCTCATAAGGAAATAGAGTGACTTCTTTCCTCAATCGGTCTTAAGTGCTTTAGTTTCCACCCATTTAGTTACATAATCAATACATACTAAAATATATCTATTAGAATGATATCCGGTAGCTGGATCAATGGTACTAATAAAATCTATACCCCACTTCTCAAAAGATACAAGTGCTAAGATGGGGGTTAATGGCATCGCATAATGTTTAGTTGGTCTCCTAGTATCTTCACATTTATCACACTTCCTATAATGTTTATATTCATCCTTATATAATGAAGGTCACCAATAACCTACGAAATACACTTTCTTTGCTATCAAATCTCCTACAAAATGGCTACCACAAGGTTTATCGTGTAACACAGTTACGATTCATGGTACCTCATATTCTCAAACACACCTTTGACAAATTTCCTCACAAGGAAAATACTTATATAGATAGCCCAACATCAAAACATAGGATCGTGAGTGCAATAAACTACAATGATATTCATGCTTAGTTGCACTTGTTGTTGGGTATTTAGCCATACAAAGAAAATTAGCAATATCATTATACCATGATATTGTGATAGAAACTTCAAACAGTTGAGCAACAAGTAATTCATCATCTACACCCTTATGTGTATCATTAGTAATTAGGCAAGACACATGGTTTGCAAGACCATGCGATCAGTCGGCAAGAAATTAGTTCAAAATCAATTTCCTAAAAAAGCAACATCCATCTCATAACTCAACCACTAAGTTTGGGTTTATTTAATAAATACTCCATTGCTTCATGATCCACATAAAAGGTAAACTTGTTGCCCAATAAATAATATCGAAACTTAGTAATGGAAAACACCATCGATAAGCACTTTTTCTTAGTTGTGGTATAATTTCTCTTCACATCACTTAGATTTCGACTAGCATAATAAATTGAGTTATCTATGTTCTTATTGTCTGCTTGGAATAGAAAAACTCCCACTGTATCCATAGAAACATTGGCATGAATCTGAAACTCTTTAGCCCAATCAGGTGAAACCAAAATTGGGCCTTCAACCAACTTAGCTTTCAATTTCTCAAATGCAACTTAGCACATTGAATCCCAATCATAGACTTGATTCTTTTTTAGTAAGGCTGTTAAAGGTGAATCTACCATTGCAAATGACTCGATAAAACATCAACAAAATTTTAAATGACCAAGAAACCCTCGTAATTACTTCAAAGTTTGCGATGAACATAAATCACTAATTTTATATACTTTTTCCATGTCCATTGCAATACCATTGCCTGAAATTATATGTCCTAATAATATGCCTTGTGGCACTCCAAAAACACATCTTAGGATTCAAAGGAACTCCTATACTCACAATGTTGGAACACCTCATCTAAAGGATCAGTCATATTATCCTCATCACCATGCACACAAAATCCATCCACAAATACTTCCATCCATTTGACAAAGAATCCTAAAAGATTTCCATCATCGCTTTCTGAAAAGTAGATAGTGCATTGCACAAACCAAATGAAATTACCTTATAAGCAAAGATCCTCGACTCTATCGTGAAAGTAGTTTTGGGTTGATCTTTGGGGTTAATGAGAATTTGATTATAGTCATGAACCCATCCACAAAAGAATATAACTAGTGTTTGGCCACTCGATCTAACAATTGATATAGAACAAGCAAAGGAAAATGATCTTTGCGAGTATGCTTATTTAATACCCGATACTCCACACATTTGCAAAATTTATTGAAATTCTTATTAGGAACAGTTACTATAGGTAAAATCCAATCACTCTATGTGATAGGATAGATAAAACCCACATCTAACAGCTTAGTAATTTCAGCATGCACATTGTCTACATAATTAGGATTTGTGCATCGTTGACATTGGCGTATAGGTCTAACACCTAGTTTAATATCAATGTATTGTTGACACAATTCAGGTTTCATGCCTTTCAAATCTACATGGCTCCATGCAAACACATGAGAACATTTCTTAAGGACATTTCGTAACTTTTCTAGCCACTTGATATGGTTTTCTTTGGCACTTAAGATAACACACTCTTTTTGTGACAAAGTGATCATCAGTACTTTCATTTGCTCTCTTCTATGAGAGTTGAGCTTCATTCACTACTATGATCTTGTACTACCAAGACAGCAATTGGATCATTGAATTATTACCATTCACCCCACCACCATGAGGCTGCACCAAGTTTAATTTAGTCATCAAGATGGATACCATCAAGATAAACATTTAGAGCACATGGGCCTCACCAACACCACCATCTAGAAGTAAATACTCTTGAGAGGCATGGGAGGACAAGATGTTCTGGAGATACCAAATGCAAGAGGTGGAGATAGATTTGCATATCAAGCACTACATATGCAAATGCCCTGCCTATATAAGACATAAGGCCAAAAGCACTACCCTCTCCAAGATGATTTGGTTCTCTATGATAATGATCACATTCCTTGACTAGAAATAGCTAGGAATCTACATTTTGGACATTTGCAAATATAGAATTCCTTGATCAAGCATGGGTGTGGAGGACATGGGATATCAAACATTCATTGACTTCTATATGGTCATAGCACCACATGCACATGTTCAACCACTTACATCAACTCAAACCACTATTTGAGGTGACTACACACAAAATCGGATTTTCTTCAATATGCACCAAGTGCTATCCAATGTGAATTTTCCATCCCTTGTATGGAACAAAATCCAATGCTTCCCTTTTCTGCAATCTATGGCCCAAGCACCTCAAGGATGTGCTACAAAGGCACATATCACACATGAGTAAAAATATGCTCAATAATTTATACAATTTATACACTTTTAAAATATTATCCTAGTACACATCATGTAATGTATGATAGGACCTTAGTTCCATGCTTCCACCATGTTTTTATAGAAGCTATGCACAGCATCAATAAACTCTTGATTATCTTCATCATCAAACACCATCTTTCGAACCAAGGGAGCCAATTTACTAAGACTAATCCAAACCTTGACTTTAACCAACATTGTTTTACCTCCATTACTTTGATCAAGAACTAAGGAATGCAACTTTCTCCACCTATCATAGTCTTGCGGCCTATGAACTGTGGTATTCTCTTCCTCATTCATGGGTATTGAAAGAAACTTCCTGGCCTTTGCTCCTCCAAAGCAATGCTTTTTTGGAAAGTTACCAATTTTTTGCAATCTCTTTCCATCTTTTTTAATCATTACTTGATGCTTGCGTAGCTCAATTTCTGATAGTACTCACTCCACATTCCTATATGTTGCAATGGCTTCTTTTTTCAATTTCATCCTAGAAGCAAAGTAAATATACTCATATACAATTTTCTCCATGATTCTGACAAAAGCATGTAATGAACAAATATGAACACAGGTCAATGAAATATTGAAGATGGGTTTCCAAGTGGGATCTTCTTTATCATGCATTGGTGCAACAGCACTTGTCACCCTTTGCTATTTCTTTTTTCCTTTTCTTTCCTTCCACTCTCTTGGTCAAGTAATAAAGACATAGTTGCTTTGAATTTGCACCATTGGAGATTTCACACATGTATTTTAAAGTTTTTAAGTCTTCTGTAAGATGCCATTCCACCAAGTATTTACCATACCCTTCAACTGAGAGCATCTCATGTTCTTGTGATGATCAATGATATTTGAAATGCTTGTGTGCGTAAAGAATGGTTGTAGAATCTCAAATGTTTTCTTAGAATCTCAAATGTGGTGAGCCACCATGCATGATGCTCTGATTGAATATTAAAATTCTGTGGATTGTTCTTGTTGAATTGTAAAGCTTATTTCATCAAAGTTATACTAACTCTTTCAAGCTTTACACCTTTGATGACCTTACTTTCATCCATTTCATGATAAACTATAGTTTGATTTACATTCCTCAACAGGCATATTATAGTATATTACAATTGCCATCTACACTTTGCATAAATCTAGATAGTAATTTTTGACTTCATTGAACTTCATCTCATATGTATTTTTGGTCCCAACCTTTAGTGTTCACGTGCCTTCATCTCATATATATTTTTGGTCCCAAAACCTTTAGTGTTCCCATGCCTTGAACATGCATAAGATTTTCTATTAGCTCCAAAACCTTTGCATTAATTTGTCGTCAAGCCTCTATTAACTTTGAAGGTCTAAGAAGACACATGATTCTATTTCTATTCAGCACATGATCAAACCCAACCTTCACATCCTTCAATATTTTCGTATAAGTCATTCTGCTAATACTGGCCTTGCCATAAACAGATTGTACATCCACAACTAAGAACTCATTTGAGACATCTTTCAATGTGGACTCAATTACCTTGTCTTTCATAGCCTTGAACTTTGGATTTCTCAAAGCATTTTCCAATGTACTTTCCTTTAGCAATCTTTTAAGAGATGATCCAAACACACCCTCATCTAGATTTTCATTTTGAAGTTCCTTGCATGCTTTAATATATCGCTTCCATTGGTTGTCATTCACAATTAACTCATTGATTGTCTTCTTTTTTCGTTTGTGCTCCTATGTTAGCTTGTTGTTCATCTTTCAAAGGTACTTCGATTGTGTTGCCTTTGCCTCCTCATATGAGATACCAATGTCATGGATAGTGTCATACATTGTGCTAATCTAATTATTTTGTTAAATTATAATCTCATTTAGATGCATCACTTGTCTTTTGAGTTGTTGTATATGAACTTGATATGCAGTTATCACATCATGATAATTTCTTATGGTTGCTTAGGAGATTGTAAACGCTTTGAATACATGATCATTGAGTTGCTTAATGTAATCGAGAAACCCATTGTTACCCTCACACACATACTTCAAAAAAATTGTAATTCTTAAGAAAGTTGGAGGTTTATTGGTTAGGGGATCAATTGGATAGATTCTCCCATCAACTCACATTACATGTGCTTCAGTATCCATCTGCATGTAACTTTGTAGAACGTGAGGGTTTGTCACACTAGTATGTTGGGTCATTTTAAAAAATGGGGCATATTCGACCTCTACCTCAATATGCATCTCCTTCTTTCCTAAATTTATTTTACTTATTGCTCATGCCCCAGTTGCAAGTATATGAATTGATTACACACAAATGCTTATGAGAATATGAGTTTTAGTATCTCAAGAGTTAGACTAGGGAGAAGCTAAATGACACACTTATATGTTAATAGGAATAGGACTATTGAGTTTACAATGATAAGCTAGAGAGGCACAAGTAGAGACACTAAGATAGGCACATAAAGAGGTTAATAGAAATAGTTGGTTTAATGCCTATATGGAGATAGGTTGGAGAAGATACCCAAAGGTATTAATAGAAATCGGGAGCTTACTTGGTTGTCTTAGAAGATAGAATGGAGATTCTCGGGAAAAATGGCTCAAAGAATAGAGGTATCCAAGAGTTTTCATAATTTAGACATTTCAATTTACCTCCAAAAACATCTCCAAAGAAGTGAAAAATTGACCAACATGTTTGTTTTTTTACCAAAAGCTAGGATATAAAAAATCCCCAAAATATCTCAAAAGAAACTTTCAAATTTTTATTTTTCTCATTTTTTATTAAAATATCAATTACTTCATATCTACTAATCATTTTGCATTGAAAACCAAGCATCACACTTCCATAACTAACTCCTTTTTTAATATAAAATTTGGTTTAAAAAGGGATTTGCAATAAGGAGAGAAAAAATATAAGCAAATCCTTTGTAGATATATAAAAAAGGCAAAACGAGATTGCATAAGTGGAGAGAGAAGAGGATTATTTTAATATAATTCTCTCCTCTTTTCCTTGTTTTGAGTGAGGAAGGGGGTAAAATGCTCATCTCTAAATTTCTTTTTTTCCTAATTTCTTTTTGTATTTTGCTACTTAATTATAATATTTCTTATATTATTGGTGAAATATACTCAGGTTTTCCTTTGAGTATCAAGTTTGCAAGTCCCTTTCTAACTTGGAATCTTGCATGATTGCATCAACACACAATAACATAAAGACACCCAAGAACTAAGATACAAAGACTGATACTATGCAACATTATCTAGTTAGTCAAGCTAGCTACTTAGGTGAGAGAAATCATGGAGAGGTCACCTAGCTAGTTAATAGTGTAGTATTCATATTAAATATGAAAATTTAGTTAGTAAGAGTTTGTCCAATATCTAAACTTATCAAAGATGAAGGTAGTTAGTGACATTAATCAAAATAGATTGAGTAGTTGATAGGGTTATTAATTAATTACAATAGATTACTTAACTAAGTTACATGGTTCATTAGTATTGATAGATTTATATTACTTAAGGTAGGTTACAATGGTAGGTTTGATAATGTAAGGTTTAATAAACCTTAGCTAATTAAATCCCTTTCTATCTCATTTTAAAGTGTCGGCTCGTGTCATCTTTGTCTCCCCTATCACAATTACATCACCTCCTCTAGCCTAGCTATATTGGCTATAGGTGGGTATGTTACACATAGTATTAAAGTGAAACCTAATAATGAATCGGTTGATATCATTAAACCTAGCTATCTTGCCGATAGGTGGGTATGTTATACATAATATTAAAGTGAAACCTAATAACGAATTGGTTGATATCATTAACCCTTATTCCAAGGAACTCATAATGCAACTTGAGTGGATTAAAGCAAGACTCAAAAACAATACACTAGTTCTTGTCAAGACAAGAATACCTCTTTCTTGGAATCTCCACATGCTCACATCACACAATAGCACAAAGACATGCACAAGTCAATATGTAAGCATTAATACTAAATAATATTATCTAGTTAGTCAACTTAGAACATAGAGATTACCTAGCTATTTGTTAGTGTAATGTTCATATCAGATATTAAAACTTTAATAAATAAGAGTTAGCCCAATACCCAAATTTATTGCATAATAATTTAATGAATAGGGTTAGTAAGATTAACCAAAATAAAGATTAGGTTAATGAATAAGGTGAATAAGATCAACCACAATAGATTATTAGCCAAGCTAGACAGTTAAGGTGAGTTAGTAAGGTAGCTTGAATAATGCAAGTTTTTATAAACCTTAGCAAATTAAATCCCTTTCTATCCCACTATAAGAAGCTAGCTTGTATCATCTTTGTCCCCCCACCACAATTACATCACCTCCTATGGCGGCCTGACTTTTGTGGCTAGGATTGGGTACATCACAATTGATTTCAAGATCTAAAACGTGTAGAAGATTGTCAAAACTTATTGCATCTTTACTCTTGTTGCAATTATAGGATCTAACATTTCTAAGGATCAATCATTGCAATCATAACACCTTAGTTATTAGTCCGTGCATAATTTTGAGCATAATATTTTAAAAATATCTAACCATAATGGAATGCATCAAAACTTGCACATGCACCACTAAGGTGGCCAATAGTACACATGTTTTGAAAAGTGCTAGAAAGGGCTTGGGCTAAATTTTGGTGTCTAGATCCATTTTGCATTTGGCAATGTTTTTATGTGAAATGGTTCCAAACACCAAACTTTAGTCCAAGCTCTTCCCATCATTCTTTTTCCATGAAAAAAGAACATGTGTGCTATTGGACCATTTCATGAGTGCACTTGCAAAGTTTCAATTGTATTTCAAATTTGAAAACGAGCATTCACGTGTATGATTGATCATTTGATTGTAAAGACATCATTATTTATCCGAATGCAACAAAACTTTGCACATGCACTTGTGAGTGGGCAGCAACTCACCTATTTTGTTTCATAAAAAACATGCCATGAGGGTCTTGGACCTAATTCAAGTGTCTTAAACCATTTTCATGTGATTACAAAGTCATCATTTCTCATAGCTCGAGATGCAAAACTTAGGCCCATAGACTTAGACCCAAGCCCTTTCTAACATCTTTTTTTCATGAGAAAAAAGTTTATAAGTTATTGGCCACATCACAAGTGCACATCCAAAGTTCCATTGCATTCTAATAAAAATTGAGGCCTTTATAATCACATGAAGATGACTCCACACACCTAGGGAAGATGACTCAAGATGTCTAGGGCCTTCCTGCATATTTTTCGTGAAACAAAATAGAAGAGTTATTGGCGACTTCACATGTGCATGTGAAGAGTTTCATCACATTCTTATAGAAACAATGAGAGCTTTACAATCATATGATCAATCATACATGTGAAATTGTATTTAATTATTCTAAGATGTACAATGGTTATTAGTTCATCATTCTTTTCATGTTATTCTACATACATAAACTACATAACATTGCATATATATTGGGTCATGAGGAGGAAAGATGCCCCTAGCCCCCTTGGTAGACATTTTGGATGTATGTGTTGTACCTCAAAAAAGAATGCATGTATACATATTCAAAACATTTTAAATAAACTATACATTATGAGACACCAACTTTGATGAATATTCATCGACATAACAATTGGCTTTATAGAGTTCATCATGTTTGCTAAAATCTTTGTGTTTTAATAATCTATGGATAATAATGTTATTATCAAAGAAAATATTTATAATGCATGTTTAGGCAAATTCAAGGTATGCTGACCTTATATCTTACATAAAGCTTATGTTGTAGACTTAATGCCCTAATCAGAAGCTCTAAAGGGCTACCCAATCTATCATATAATCGTTATCCATCTATCCATAGAATGAAGCATCGGCTTATGATCCTTCATTTAGACCAGGTTGAGCTTACAAGGCTAGTGAGTGTGGTAGAATTTGCAAAACCTTGCAACAACCACCTTTTAAGTGAAATATTTTTTATGAATAACTCATACCTTGTGGCATGTGCCTCACCTCACTTAGGGATACAATGCCTAATTAGGCTTTAGGATGAGTAACTCATACCTTGTTGCATGTGCCTCACCTCACTTAAGGACATAATGTCTAATTGCCATCTTCTCTTCTTTAGTGGTCGTCTCTCTTGGCTAAGGTGCCTCACCTCACTTAAGGACACAAGGTCTAATTGCCATCCTCTCTTCTTCAATGGTCATCTCTTTTGGCTAAGAAAGGATATAACAACTTTGAGAAGGACCCACCTTGTACTCCATGGTGTATCAAAGGAGCTTTCTTTGGTGAGAAGCAGTGTGGCTTGCTGGTGCATTGTAAAAAAAATTACACGGCGCGACGAACAAAATCTGAGAAAGAGAGAGTACACAACAGATAAGAGGAGAATCAATAAATTCTTTAACTCCAAACAACTAATACAAAGATGGCTCTGTCCACCCGTGCGCTTCCACTGTGTGAAGCTTAGATGGCGATCTAGACAGAAGATAGGTGAAGAGCTTAAGGCTAGCTGGAACCCATATAAGCCTCCACTAGTTGGTCAGGGAATATTCCAGGAAATATTCCCTTTATCATGGGGCTAGGGACGCTGCCCCTGGACCCCTGCCAGGGGGGACGTTGGCCCCCTGGGACCTCCCAGCCAGGGGCCACTTCCGCGGCCCTCGAACCCCACAATAGGGGCAATGCGCCTCGAGTTGCTACCAGCTTAACCACTCCATCTAACCCAAAGATTAGACCCCACAACGGTCACCTTTTTGCCATCCGGTCACATAGACCTCATCTGATATACAAGTCAGGACTCAACCAATGTCTAGGCTCACATTTGGCTTCTCCTCATAATGGAGGCCTTACAACTTTGAGCACCTTGGATCAAAGGGTAGCATCTAATGAGGGTGGGACATTGATCATATCTAACACCCCCCCTCAATGTCCACCCATAGGTGAACTATCTCCTCGGCCCAATGCCGAGTCTCTGAAGATGAACTTGAAGCAGATCCTTCGTAAGTACTTTGGTGAAGATATCTCCTCCATTCTCCTCTGTTGGATAGTAGACCAGTTCCACTATCCCATCCTCCATCAAATCACACACATAGTGATACTGGATCTCTATATGTTTGGTGCGTGCATGAAATACCGGATTTTTGGCAATGGCGATGCAACTCTGATTGTCACATCTCAGCATAGTTGGTTCTTCATCCTGCACTCCCATATGCCATAGAATCCTTCTCAACCATACTGCTTCACATGCAGCAAAATAGGCTGCCTTGTACTCTGCTTCGGTAGAAGACAATGCCACTGTTGGCTGCTTCTTACTAATCCAAGAGAAATTTCCTGAACCCAAAGAAAAATAATAACCAGAAACTGACTTCTTGGAATCACTGTCTCCTGCCCAATCTGAGTCACAGTTCCCCACAAGAGAAGTTCCGAAACTGTATGTGATACCATAGTCAAGAGTTTTCTTCAAGTATCTGAGCACCCGCATCCCAGCCTTCCAATGACTCTCATGAGGTTTGTTTGAGAACCTGCTCAAAACACCAACAGCAAAACTGATATCTGGTCTGGTGTTACACAAGTAGATCAAACTGCCAACCAACCTCCTATACCTCCCAATGTCTGCTAGTGCTGATGTATCCTTGACGGATAACTTTGCATTCACCTCCATAGGTGTAGCTAGCTCCTTGCACTCGGTCATGCCAAATGCCTTCAAGATCTCGCATGCATACTTCTTTTGAGAGATGAAGATCTTTCCTGGCTATTGCCAGACTTCAATCCCCAAACAATAGTGCAGTAAGCCCAAGTCTGTCATTTCAAACTCAGAACTCAAAGCCTTTCGAGTTTGGTTGATCATATCTTCATAGTCACCTATAATAAGAAGGTCGTCCACATATAGGACAAATCACTATAGAATTTTTACCATCCCTGTAAACATACAAGTTAGCATCTAAGGCACATCTTTTGAAGTTTAGGTTTAAAAAGAACTTATCTATCTGCTGGTACCATGCTCTAGGGGCTTGTTTCAGCCTATATAATGCCTTCTTAAGCTTACACACTTTGTTCTCAGAATGGGGGGCCTCAAACCCTGTGGCTGAGCCACATACACCTCCTCCTTGAGGTCACCATTTAAGAACGTTGACTTAACATCCATTTGGTACACTGGCCACTTCTTGTGGGCAGCCACCACTGCAAGTACCGTGCAAATAGTGGTCATTCTAGCAGTTGGGAAAAATGACTCAAAAATCAAAACCTTCAACTTGTGAAAATCCTTGGGCAACCAGTCTAGCTTTGTACTTTTCTAAGGTACCATCAGCCTTGTACTTTACCTTCCAGATCCACTTGGTGCCAATAACCTTCCACTTTGCTGGTCGATCCACTAGCTCCCAAGTGTCATTCTTCATTATGTTGTTATACTCCGCCTGCATAGCAACCTTCCATGAGGGATCTGCAAGTGCTTCTTCTAAGTCAATTAGCTCCTTTACTTCTCTCATAATCTCAACTATCAAGGCCATATTGACTATGTGAGCAGAAGCCCTCCTTTGCTCCTCTATTCTCTGAGACCTCCTTGGTCCGTCTGCCTTCTCCTCAACAGATGCAGGCATAGGATTATTGTGGTCATAGAGCTGCTTCACCCAGCGCAGCAATGGATTTTCCAGTGGGGTGATGTCAAGTTGGTGAACTTTTCCCTCATCATCTGAAGATGATGCTTCCTCCTCCTTAAGGATAGGGATAGCTCTCGGGACAGGTTCATAGTGGACTACTTCTTTGCTTGATGATAAAGTGGAAAAACTTGCATTCTCCTCCTCCACTGTATGCGGCTCCTCCTTGAACACCACATCATGGCTCGTGATGATCTTCTTTGCCTCTTGGTCATATAATTTGTAAGCCTTCTACTCATCACTATAACCCAAGAAGATACATTTTCTGCTTTTTGGTTTTAACTTGTTTCTCTTCTCATCTGGAACATGTGCATAACATTCACATCCAAAAATTCTGAAATGTGAGACAGATGGTTTCTTACCAGTGTAAGCCTCATGAGGTGTTTTTCCCTTGAAAGCCTTTGTGTAGCTCTGATTTAGAATGTAGACTGTAGTATTAACAGCTTCAGCCCAAAAATGGTTAGGCAATCCCTTTCCCTTTAGCATGCATCTTGCCATCTCCACAATGGTGCGATTCTTGCGTTCCATAACACCGTTCTGCTGAGGTGTGTGAGGCGTCGTCAATTGACGCTTGATCCCTTTGCTCTTGCAAAAGCCTTCAAACTCCTTTGAGTTGAACTCACCACCACCATCTGTTCTAAATTTCTTCACACTTTTCCCTGTTTCATTCTCAACAAGTTTTAGCCATTCTTTAAACTTACCAAAAGCTTGAGCCTTATCATGAAGGAAGTACACCCACATCTTCCTACTGTAGTCGTCGACAATCAACATAAAATAAGAAGATCCCCCCAAGGCCTGTGTAGGCATCTTACCACACAAGTCAGCATGCACTAACTCTAGAGGAGCCTGTGCTCTATTCTTGCTTTATTGTGGAAATTCCTTTCTCTGTTGCTTGCCCATCATATAAGCTTCACATGGTTCTTTCAATTCAGTTATTGTAGATAGGTGAGCAACCATACCTTGCTTGTGTATCTCCTTCAACATTGCCAAAGCTTACTTGTGCCCACTCCAGCGGTGGCTGTAAGAGCACTTAGCTCATACAGGTTGTTTCTTCTTTCTCCTTTGCCAACAATTGTGCCAGCACTATCAAGAATTTCTGCACCTGTCTTCTTGAACCTCACTTCATGACCAAGATCAGTTATCGTAGCAACTGATAAGAGATTTCTCCTGATTTCGGGAACATACAACACATTTGAAAGATTTTTTACTTCACCATTTGCAGCAACAAAAGAAATAGTACATGTGCCCGCAGCAAGGCATTTAGCATCATTTCCAACCGTCACAGTGATGGATTCTTGTAGAGGCTCCATAGAATTGTATAGACCTTTCTTGTTGGTCATGTGACGGGAGGCCCCACTATCCAACACCCATGAGTCAGTGGTAGATTCTTCTTGTGCCGAGGAGCACACTTCCTCAATGGTCGCCATGAATAATTCCAGCTCTGCTTCAGCCGTATTGGCTGTCTCTTTCCCTTTACTTTTAACGGTACCATTCTTTTCATCTGCCTTCTTGACACGACAATCTGCAATTGCATGTCCTTTCTTCTTGCAGTAGAAGCACTCTCCTTGAAACTTTTTCTTTCCGCCCTTCTTCTTTTTGTCACCATCATTTTTGGTGGAGGAACCACCTTTGCCTTTTGCATTGGCAGAGAATGCATCATCTTCATTGTTGCTTCCTTCTCAGGCTTTCAGCCTCAACTCCTCCTCCATTAATAATGCACAAAACTCCTCAAAAGTCAAAGCTTGAGGTCTCACCTAAGTATTAAGGGCAGTTACTAGTCCATCAAACTTTTGTGGACAAATCCGAAGACACCTAGCTCCTCGCTAGTCTTTTGTATCCCAGCGCCAGCCATCTGGTCGCGCAGATTCTTAATCCGAGTGATGAATGCTTCAACCGTCTCTCCTTCAGCAAACTTCTCCGCTGCTAGTTGATTCTCCAAGTTTTGAATCCTTGTTTGGTTTCGTGTTTCATACTGACTCCTTAGTACATTTCAAGCCTCTGACGCTTTAGTTGTATGCTGAATCAAAGTCAAATCATTGTCAGAACAGCTTGTAACTAAGGCACACAATGCATCTGCATTCCTTCGTTTCCAAGCTCGTAGAAGATCTGCATTCGGAGGAATCATCACACTAGGATTTGATGGGTCGGGGGTAGGCTGTGGTTCTGCGTCAGTCCCCAGCACAGTCTCCAGAAGCTCATAAGAATCAAGGATAGTTGTAATTTTGAACTTCCACAAGGTGTAGTTTGTACCATCTAACTTGCCTTCGCTGAAGGTTGGTGGACGAATCCTCAGTGTTTGAATAGCCCGTACAGCAACACCACCTCCTGCACCGCTTCCTAATGCGCCAGAACCGCTTCCGGAAGTCAACATAGTTTCTCTTTGCTGTTGAAACCTTTGCCTCTTGCACACTCTCCGATCTCTAGAGCCCCCTGGGCTCTGATACCATGTAAAAAAATTTACACGGCGCAGCGAACAGAATCTGAGAAAGAGATAGAGAGTACACAACAGATAAGATGAGAATCAGTAAATTCTTTAACTTCAAACAACTGATACAAAGATGGCTCTGTCCACCCGTGCGCTTCCATTGTGTGAAGCTTAGATGGCGATCTAGACAGAAGATAGGTGAAGAGCTTAAGGCTAGCTGGAACAATAACTCTGACTGGGTGAAAGATGAGTAATCGATGGCTGTGAAGGGGTCTAGCTTTTATAGCCTGCGAAGGCCGTGAGGTTGGCCTGACCGACCTACCATATAAGCCTCCACTAGTCGGACAGGGAATATTCCAGGAAATATTCCCTTTACCATGCGGCCGGGGGCACTGCCCCCGAACCCCCGCCAAGGGGGCCGCTGGCCCCCTTGGGACCCCCCCCCCAGCCAGGGGCTGCTTCCGCAGCCCCCGGACCCCACAATAGAGGCCCCTATTAACTCCCTTACCCTGCAACTCGATGCAATGCGCCTTGAGTTGCTACCAGCTTAACCACTCCATCTAACCCAAAGATTAGACCCACAATGGTCACCTTTTTGCCATCCGATCACATAGACCTCATCTGATATACAAGCTAGGACTCAACCAATGTCCGGGCTCACATTTGGCTTCTCCTCATAATGGGGCCCTTACAACTTTGAGCACCATGGATCATTGGTAGCACCTAATGAGGGTGGGGCATTGATCATTACAAGTTTAGATTCTGCTACCATTATAGATATAAATCTAGACTCTATTCATGGTGGCTCTTATCGCGTTGTGAATAAGAGGCAATTAGAGTTAGAAAGGATTTAAGCCATTCATGTAGCTCGCTAAATGAAGACTTGCAAATCAAGCAAATTGTGGGGCTTTGCAGTAGATCCAACTACTAGGTCTTGATAAACCCCCATCGAATCATCATGCTACAACTTTCACGCATCCTTCTCTCTTTTGTCATAGATTCACGGAATCCGGTTTTGCTAGCCTCATCTAACCAATTGCCTGAGGACCCATGAGATTGCATGGCATAAAGCCAAAGTAGTTTCCTCTTGAGTAGGGCTTATATATCTCCTCATGGGTGGAGAGGAAAAAGAGAAAATACACCTCTACATTGATCCTCATGGTTCGCAATCTCTCTCTCAATATACACATGAATATTCTCTAAGGACAAACCCATCCATCTCAAAATGTGTATTAGCCCGAAGAGGAACCTCTACAAAACTATATATAACATCAAGATTAGTGAGAACACAAATAACAACAATGTAATAACATAATAATCTATGTTTAGCCTACCCAACACCTAAGCCTAGTATATGCCTATGCAACCGAGCTTGCATCTATGCTTGGCCTAGCCTATACCCATGTATATACTTGCCTAGCCTAGCCTGGCCTATGGTTGTGCCTAGTTTGGTCTATGCTTATGCCTAGCCAAACCTAGGTCTACACCTATGCTTGCCTAGGGTAGCTTAGCCTACATCTATGCCTACCACTAGCCTACACTTAGGCCTATGTCTACACCTTGTCTAGCTTAGTCTATGCTAAACTACCTCTACATAGATGTCTTTACCTACGTTTGCCTTAGTTGTATGGCCTACACTTACATCTATACCTACTATATGCATAGCAAATGCCCAATCTTATGTCTAGCCTAGCCTATGTCTATACTTGCCTAGCCTAGCCTAGTATTACGCTTATGCAAACTTCCCTATGCTTGCTTAGTCTAGTGTCCCTTACACCTACACTTGTCTAGCCTAGTCTATGCCTAAGCCTACAATAGCCTATCCTCACTAGCTTAGCCTAGCACATGCCTAAGACTAAGCCTAGCATATGTCTATACCTACGCATAAGCCTAGCCTATAGCTACACCTAATGCTTGCCTAGTCTACACCTACGTCTATGGTCTAGCTTCGCCTAGATTATGCATGTCTAGGCTAGTCTAGCCTATGCCTACACCTAGGCTACGCTAAGCCTGCACCTACGCCTAGCTTAGGCTATGAAGAAAATTCCCTATAAAAACTCAAAGTATAGATAAATTGATGAATTGAAAAAGGGATCACCCATTCCAATACATATCACACCTCTCCTATGTTTGTGGATTGTGGACCACTCCCCTGATGACTGACTCAATGTACCACACACAGTCAAAACACAAATTTCCTCTCAACCTACCCAAAAGAAATTCAACATCTAGTCTACATCTTTGCAAAGCTCACTACATTGAGTCATGATCAACACAATTTCTATGCATTGGTATCTTTCTTCATGTACTATGTAGTGATGTTGCCCAAAGTCTTCAAAATCGACATCTCATTATTGGTTAGCATCTTCGTCACATGAAATATTAAACATTACCCATGATTCACATAAGACAAATCGGAGACGTGTATATTCACGCTTCACTCCTCCATACCTTTCTTTGCAGGTGGGTACAAGAGGATGTTCGGCTGCTCTGGAATCGTAAAACTGGTGGGGGTTTAGGAAAAACCCATAAGAGGAGTGGAACTGTCCGTAAGCCTTGCAGATCCACACAGCAAACACCCCATTTCCTCTCTGTCGGCCATGTCCACACGACGACTTCATAATCAAACAAGGTCCGAAAACTAGACTTCCCCTTCCCTAATCGATCAGATGTACGTGTTTCCCCCATTTATAAGCACTCCAACAATACAGAAATTTGAGCTCTACACTGTTTCCTCCATTTACAAGCAATCAAACAATACAGAAATTTGAGATCTATGCTAATGCACACTTCCATTGGTGTACGCCATTGCTTATACGATTTCAGATGCCTGCTTTGTTTTATTTCTTATGCAAAGAAATGGCCATTCGAAAATGCATGGTATTAGACACTTGGATATGTAGTTTAATAGCCATGTGCATACCCATGTTAATAGCTAGCTGAATACCCAAGTTAATAGGTGTTTGAATATGCATGCAAGAATAGAACAAGAATGATCATGTTAGGATAACAATAATTAGCCTTGGTACACATCACACTAGCTTGTCTATGAGACAAGAAGAGTAGTTCGATTGCCCCAACTTCAAAGCCTTAATGTTTCTTACAATTGAAAGGAACCCAAAACTTGGCAAAGAAGATCGCTATCTATTGTTATGATAAGAAGAGAGATAGGCACCAAGTGCACACAAAGGTGCAAAGATGGATAATGCACTTTTCAAGAGTTGAACAAAGCCTCCAATCTCTAGGGGCATTGATTATAAAACGCTTAATGATGGAGCAATGTGCAGACATATCACTCTTACAAGATGTAATTCCTTACGTCACAAGATTATTAAAGGAAACAAAACCTCTCACCTCACCCTATTTTAGAAATATTTGCGGCAAGTATTCCAAGGAAATCATCAATCATTTCATCCATAGCTTGTGGGGAATCATCATAGTCAATGTACGAAACCTCTCACCTCACCCTATTTTAGAAATATTTGCAACAAGTACTCCAAGGAAATCATCAGTCATTTCATCCATAGCTTGTGGGGAATCATCATGGTCAATGTAGTTATGTATTATTGTACCTTTAGTAACTATATCCGGATTAGATATTCTATTTTATCATCTAAAACAGGTAACAAGATCTAATCCATATTCAACTTATTAAAGTATGTTATAAAATAGTAATTTACTTAAGTCTATGAGAACATTTGTATAAATATTAAAGCAATGCAATATTGACCTTGTTGAGAGAATAGGATGATAAAACGCACTTTATGCCAAATCAATTCAACCATTAATAAAATAAATAGCATAATGGAGTGCACAGCCCAAGAATGAGGTACAAACGAAGATTGTACACAAAGAAAACCCTAAAGGATAGCAACAAGATCTTGGGGAAGGGGAAGCTTGGTCTAAATCCAAAGGATCCCAAAGAAGAGAAGTAAAGAGTGAGAATGTCCTACTACAATCAAATAGAAGATCAATTTCGTTATGCTCTCAAGCTAAAGGAATGGACTTCAAGCATACATGACAATGACTTAGCATGAAATTCTCATAGTGACAAGGCTACTAACATGCAAAGCTCACACAACCTTTAGCTTTGAGATCTACAATGATGTCATTCTTATTATCCAAGCAAGAACGTAGAATTCTCAATTGCCCACATTTGACGGTCATCTAAGTCGTGTCCAAAGCAATATATATCCACAAGCAACAAGGGAAATAAGAAATAGGTGATAAGTTACAAGCAAAGTTTCCAAATAACTATATTTTCACAAGGATTATCATTGAGATGCATTGAATAGGTGTTTAGGGTGATCGCTCTTCAAAGGGTGTGTCTAAATCCAACATTAGGGAAATTAGTGAGATTTTCATGGCAACATTAGAGGTGTGAATATATTGACCACTTGTACACTTGAGAATATTGGATTTACTTGTTTGTGCTTACAAACATCTACATTCGACAAGATACAAGATCCCTCAAAGGCATTAGATCATCCTTATTGATCTACCATTTATTTTCTTGAGACAAAAAAAACCTATCAATAAATATCTCAAAAATAAACTTCATAAACATAGAACAAAATGGTTACCTAAAAGGCTCCCATGGTATAACTAATATCAAATTATTCTAACGAGTGTTGGATGAACATTTACCTACACAATCTGTAAACCATATCCAAATGCTAAGAAAGGTGACTCGGCCTTCTCATGCTCGCCTTTCTCATCTCTTGTGGAAATTGAAAATCTCTGTCCATAATAGAAATTTTCTCTATATATTTTGATGCGTCATGACTCCAAATGATTTGATTTGAGCTAAAGTTTTGTGTGTAAGAAAATGATTTCCACGCACACTCGGGCACTTTGGTAATTTTCTCTATATATTTTGATGCTTCATGAATCCTAAGTTGCAAAATACATCAACAATTGAAGATTCAAAGGACAGTTTCAATGATGTTGGCTCCAAAATGCCTGATACCTTTGCATAGACTTACGATAAAACACTATTGATTAATCCTTTTAAAAGGCAGCTGATCCTTACAATCATGCAACTTACATGTGCTGCAAGTAATTTGCATCAACATAGACTGTTACAATGTGATCTTCAGACCGAAAATGCAAGTTTTTAGGCCATTTCTAAGGTTACACAAGGTCAAGACTGATCCAAACTCTTGGTAACTGGCACATAAATAAACTTGGGATAAATAATATTTGTGCTTGAATATAAACATGTAATGATTTGCATAACAACTATCGACAAAAATTACATATTTGATTTTAACAGCAGCCTAAATTTTGAATCTAAATCAAGAAAAGGAGAGATCAACAAAAATGAGCACTGATTACATATCTGTCACATCCCACAATTAGCGTTTTGAATCTAGAGCAAGAAAAGGAAAGATTCGCATAAATGAGCACTGATTCATATCTGTTGCATCCCGTTGCTGATTCTGGAATTATTACTGGGGCTGGTATTGGTTCCAGATGAGCAATCCCTAATAGTGCATCATCCTGATGCATCATCAGTGTAAAGACATCTAGCAGTAGGAACTTCAGAAAGACTCTAATCTCCATGAATGTTGCTATTTTGTAGCGAAATTCGGTATCTATGCCAACCTTGAAAACTGGCCTTTCTCTGACATGCGTGAGAGGTTTATTGCCAACTTGAAAACTGGCCTTGTTATGAAAGAGCAACTTCCACGGGCTTAACAGGTACAAAGCTTGGCTCTGCATAACCAGTATGGCTAATGTAAGATGAAAGAAAATCTACAAGATTTTATCTTCAACAAATGCATACCCTTGATGTGCTCAATGGATGGAATTACAAGAGCATATACAGGCCCATGGATCAAGACCCTAGACAAAAGGCCCAAAAGTGACTGAACACAAAAGTAGCCGCACGTTTTTCCTTGAAATGACTGAACACAAAACCACTCAGGTTGAATGATGAAAAGCAAAGGCCAAGCGACTACATTATATCCACAATAAGCTCTTCTTGATCACACCAAAAACAAGAAAACCATTCTTCACCATGAAAAGCACAGCTTTTACCTTTTTCTTTAATTAGCAATAAGATGGCCACATTCTGCAACCAGACAGAATCCCCCAAAAGGAGAGAACAACATGCACTTAAGTACATACTAGTCAGCCAACTGCCACCAAAATGACAAGAAAGGCTGCGCCATTGAACCTATCAATTGACAACAGTTGATGTTCAAACCATGCACAATTCCAAAGATGGATTTGGGTATACCTTTTAATAAAGGAGTTCCTCGAAAACAGGATCAACACTTTCACCCCACTTATTCTTGTATAAATCCAAGAGTCTCTCTGCAGGAGTTATGCCTGCAACAAACATGGAATCAGATGAGTCCTAAATCTACATATTTCAGTGTATGATAACTTATTATCAATGCTCTTATTATGCTTTACAATTGCCTTGACATAAAATGCACGACCTTGTGATGTAAAAAAAGCACTAAGGATGTTACACTAGGGACATGCACACACAAGCATGCACAGAATGTCTTCCGTCGTCTTGTGCAGAAAAAGAAGAGGGATTATCTAGCCAAAGTGGAGTCTGAGATGTATCAGCTCTTTTTGAGCAAGGACAGCAAGAAGTCATGGAGGAAATTTCATGGTAGACAACCCCCAATTTAGTTGACATCACCTACGGTTGGCATGAACATGCTAGTGCACTGTATGATGTTCCATCACAAGAGCAAATTCCCTATCCATCCAACTCTAGGCCAACACAATGTGGATTCTTTATGGACAAAATGGTGAGGTATGCTATTTGGAGGTTAAAGAATGGGAGATCACATGATCAAGATAGCCTTGTAGCAAAACATTTTGTACATGCATGTTATGCATTGGCCCTTATCTTGTCAAATATCTTCAATAGAGCTGTATGTGAGGGGTTTCTAGCAAGTTGGCGTGACCACACAATAGTGCCAATTTTTATGAGCCGAGATCCATAGGTCACTAACAACTACCACACTATTATAATTGGCCATATGCTAGCAAAGATATATGCCTCTATTGTGGAGCATGAGTTGAGTCGGTGGCTGAAACAAAGGGGATACAGTCTGCAGGACAAACTGGCTTCCACAAAGGATACAATACATTAGACCATATATTCACGCTACGGGCCTTGATCGAGGAGGGAGGATCACAAAGGCAAAATATCTATTGTTTTTTTGTGGATTTCTTCAAAGCTTTTGATATGGTACCACGTGCAAGACTCATGAAAAGGTTGCGAACCATTGGGGTCCCAAAGGATATGCAGTGGTGTATTTATACATTTTATGAGACAATGGCAGTTAGGAGTACGAGTGCTTGGAGACACAACAAACTCAGTGTCTAGAACCGTTGGTGTAAAGCAAGGTTGTCCGCTCTCTCCTTTGTTGTTTGGATTGTACATTGACGAGATTTAAGATTACATACAAAGATGGGGTGGTATGGGAGCTAGCTTGGCTAGGGTATTGATACCAATTTTGTTATATTCAAACGATATTGTGATCATCTCAAATTCACCTAAGGGGCTACAGCGACATCTAGATGCATTGCATGTGTTTTGCGAACAGAAAGGCCTCAAGGTTAATCTTGGAAATACTAAAATTATGGTATTTAATACCTCGGCAGCTTGGGTGACACGCTCAAAGCATCACTTTATGTATGACGGTCAGCCTGTGGAAATGGTTAGACAATATGTATACTTGGGGTCACTTTCAAAGGGCCACAGTTTTCATGGAAGGAGACTTCAAAGACTAGGTTTGCATGGACATTTGTAGCTTTGGGCGGAGCTCGTACCCATCACCACTGACCTGCCACCACGCCCCCCCTTTCTCCTGCCAATCATCGCTGATCTGCCACTGCGCCCCCCCCCCCCCCCCCCCCTGCCGGCCTTAGTACCTCCCCCACGCTGTCTCCTTCACCCAGCAACTTCTATCCACCGCTCCAAGCCCACCACCCTCTACGGCTCAAATCTGACGCCCCAGGCCCCCCCCCAACCCACGCACTATTCCTGATCTCCTTCACCCTGCAACTCCAAGACCCCCCCACCCGTGCGGCTTTGATCTGACGCCATCATATGTGGCGCCCGGTGCCCCCATCATCGCCAGAAAACAAACCCCCCCCTCCTCGCCATCGCCCCTCGCCCCCTGGGTTGCTCCCTCCATTTGCAGCAACACTCCCCTCACAGTACAAGAGTGTGATTGGCAGGTTCTCAGTAGGGGCATGCAATGGAAGCCTCTCGTCAGACGCTGCTGCATTCTGCGGGTGTCCCCCCAGTCAAACACCTTGCGAGCCGTCCTTTATGAGGAACAGCTCTTAGCATTCCATGCCACAGAGCTAGAGCTAAAAGAAACAGTGATCATTGGTCACGTCGTAGGACACTCCCCATCCAGGGCCCAGCTTTGGGATTGGCTTCGCTCCATGATGCTGCACATTGGCACTGCGCAGATCATGGAGGCGATTCTCATGGGGCAAGGGATCTTCATGATATGACTCACCTCGGCAGACACAGCCCATAAGCTAGTGGCCAATTCACCCTATGCTTCCACGAAGGGGGTCATCTACATGGTTCCCTGGTACAATGGCTTCACAATGGAGGCATTCGCACTCCACAACAGGTTCCTTAGACATCCGATCACCCTACTCTTCCCTAGACTAGCAATAGAGTATCGCGAGTTAGTGGAGGACTTTGGACGGCTCCTCGGCCCTCTCCTTCCCGCCTCCTTCGCAAACGCAATGACAACAACAAAAGTCCCAAAGGTACGGGTGGCAGTGAAAGAGACAAAGAGCATACCATAGTTTCTGGAGATTGAGGTAGGCGGACACTCCTTTAGGCAGCAGGTTATTGTGACTAGCCAGCGCCTGCGTTGCCATGACTTTGGGCATCAAGCAACAGATTGTACATGCTTCGGAGCCAAGGCGGCTTCGCCGATAGGCCCACAAGTGGACGGACGGCTTCACACAGGTCCAAAGACGACAGAGAGAGAGACGGCACGGCCTCAGCCGCTCACACAGCCACTGCAGCAGGGAGTAGGAGGGCGAGCGTCCCCCCCTGGCAGAGCACCACATGCCCCCCCCCCCCCCCCCCCCCCTTCTCCTCGCCCCACCCAACAAGACCACAGGCCTCCACATCCACCCCCTACGGAGATGTCACATGCCACCTCACCCGAGGGCCCACATCCCCCACACCCTCCGCCCTCCCCTCCCCCCCACAGTCCCCCCCCCCCCCCCCAACACGCCTTGTGTCTCCAACCACCCCACCATCCCTCAATCCTCCCCCTCACCACCATCTCCTCCGCCGATCAATCCCCCTGATCCCCACCCAATATAGGTGAATCCCCCCCCCACCCCAACAGGAGGTGAGGAGCCCAATACACTGACATCCTCCACGCACCAGCAACCTAGTCCCCCCCCCCCCACAGCCACCAGCTCATCCGGCCTTGCCGCTCGTCACACTTTCTCGAGATAGGCACAGTTGTACCACAGGAGTTTTTTCAGTGTGGTCTGTGGTCTTACCTGAGAGTTGCGGAGCACAGACAGTTTCCACTACCCCTGGAGGTGGGAATCTTCATGGTTCGTAAGTCAAGGAGCGGCAAGGTCCATCTACTAGCACCACCGGATGGACCAAACTATGCGTTCTTCCTTCAGACCTCTCATACAGGAAACTAGACGATGACACAGATAGAGGAGGAGGTGAAGAATCAGGTGGCAGATCACATCTCCCGCTGGATGGAAGTAGGACTGGCACTCTTCTCCCAGCAATGGCCAGGTTGCATGATGGACATAAATTGGTGGGCCGGGGCTCAGGTCCCACATCTGAGCATTATCTTTCGAGCCTCTCCACACTGGAGAGCTCTAATGGATGTGATCAAGTGGCCCCTGGCACAAGCGCAGCCCGTTTCTACCAGTGTACAGAGTCACACATCTCAACCTGGCTGATACATGCTGTAGTGGTACCACCAGGTGCATCTATCACCCCCATGGGCTACCATGGGGAAATGGAGCTCCCCGTCTAAGCCTGCAATAAAGCGTATCCGCATGCCCCATAGCTCTTCTTCTTCATCCATAGCTTCCACACCGAACAGATGGTTGTTCGGTCAGTTGCAGGTTTCTCTATGAGTTTACATCTTACATCCTGGAATGTGAACAGCCTCCACTACAGTGGAGCACGGGGTTCCAGGAAGTTGATAGTTCAACAAGAGTTGTAGCCTGCACTCACTTGATGGATCAACATCCTACTTTTACAGGAGCACAAGCTCACTCCCGTACAGGCCCAACGGGTAGGGAAGGTACTCCCAAGCAATTCACACACTTACTGGGAGCACGCCATCGGTGCCCACAGCAAGAGTAGTGGCGTATGCACCTCTATTGGCTCGAGTCTCACCGTTTGTGTGCAGGACCATGGAACGATTATGGCAGGGAGGGTTTTTTGGATCAGATTGAACATTGGGGACTCGTACCTTGGAGTCCTCAATGTCTATGCCCCTACTGAGGTTAGGAGACGCAACAGGTTTTGGGTGGAGATCATAGCAGGACTCCTAGAGGTGGACTCCTGGATTGTTGGAGGAGACTTCAATACCTTGGAGGCCTTAGAGGACCAGCAAGGCAGAGGCAGAAACTACCAGGGCATGGCTAGGGAAGAGGAGGCATGGGAGGTCTTTCTACTAGCAGTAGAAGCACGCGATACTTGAAGAGACCCTACTTTCCATAGGAGACAAAGATCGCTAGACTTTTCTTGGGAATACAAGCAGCTAGGTGGAGTTTTGCTAGAGCAACTGGACAAGTTTTATGTGGGAGAGTGGGGATGCTCTCGCGGAGGCCAAGTAGGCCAATTGGCAGGCACCACTTGCCGAGTGGGGCAAGAGGTATCAAGCTATGCCCTATATGTAGCAGTTGTGGTCCCCTTCTTTGTGTCTTCATGGAATTAAATTGATAAAAGTATTCATTTCTTCTTATGGTATTTTTTGGGGATAATCAGTAGTGGCATGTAGTAGCATGGGGAAAAACAACCTCTATCAAATTAGATGGCAATTTGGGGTTGGAGGAAACACGTGCTAGAGCATGTCAATTGGATTTCTTCTTACTGTTATGATTGTTTGATGGGCAGCCTTGGGCTATTTTAATGTTGCATTAGATCAATGAGGTATCTACTTTGGGCTATTGATTGTGCAACCCTTACCCATAGTGAAGATGCTTTTTTGGGCCAAGGCTAGTTAAAGATCTTTGATTTAAAGAGCCAGAGAAGGTTGCAGAGCCCCTATTCGAGTCGATCAATATCTGCCAGGAGGTAGCCCTACAGGCCAAGCAGCAAACCTCACACGCGGAGAGAGCACTCCAGCAGGACCTAGCAGCCACACAAAGACTCCTACAGGAGGTGTGCACAGGAGTGGCCGTCGCTGGCCTAGAGGACAGGTGCTCAGAGTTTTCATTCCGCACTTTAGCAACTTTTTGGGCGCGAAAGGGGGACATGATGTGCTAGGAGTTCTTCCAGTTGCACCAGCCCCGCACCTCAAGAGAGCATATACGCAGCCTCCGAGATCAGTATGGGAGGATTTGCTCCAGCCCAAATGAGGTGATGGAGATTGCCACTGACTACTACAGACGCCTCTTCCAGCAAGAGATAGCATCAGCCAAAGGACAGTGATGCAAACAATGGGCTGGGATCACATCCCGTCCCTCATCAGAGGAGATGGCACACTCCCTTCTAGACCCCTTCACAGAGAAGGAACTAGAGGAGGCTTTCCATGCACAGGATGGGCAGAAATGCCCGATGACCTTTCCAAGGCCTTCTTCACTACCTATTGGGAGGTGGTGAAGGACCCCCTACTGTTGGCCTTCGAGGAGATCTTAAGCTCAGGGCGAATGCTAGGGAGTCTATCGATAGGTCTTATCAATCTCCTCCCCAAAGGGGGAGACCGGTTGGAGCTATCCCACTAGAGACCGATCACCCTGTTGTCAGTGGTCTATAAGGCACTGGCCAAGATGATTGGTAGGCAACTCTGTCCTATGCTTCTAGACATCATTCATGACACACAGACAGGCTTTGTCCAAGATAGGAGCATCCTAAACAATGTCTTCACCTTCTTTGAGGCAATGGAGTGGACCCAGCACAGTGGTCAAGGATTGGCCGTACTATTCCTCGAGTTTGAGAAAGCCTATCACAGGATTGATTGGGACTTCTTAGAGGCTACCATGGTGAGGTTCGGCTTCCCCCAGGCATGGATCCGCAGGGTCTCTGCACTTTACTGATCAGCTACCAGCAGGCTTCTCATAGGTGGCAGGCGAGGAGAGGAGTTCCGGCTAGAGAGATCGGTCCAGCAAGGCTGCCCTCTCGCCCCATATCTGTTCCTACTCTTTGCAGAGGCGATGTCTTACTTCCTCAGGTCACGTGCGAGAGGGTTACATGGCCTTCGACTTCCGATGAGAGGAGACAGAGCTGCTAGACTCAGAGTATGCAGATGATACAACACTCTACATAGAGAATGATGAGCTGATGTTGGAGAGAGTGAGACTAGCTCTCAAGGTGTTTTGCACTGCAACGGGAGCAAAAATCAACTGGCGAAAGTCAGTTGGTTTCCTTACAGACCCGAATTCTAGCACAGAATGGGGTGTCCACTTCGGATTTAGATGGGTGTGTAGAGGGTAGAACGTCCATTACCTAGGATTCCAAGTGGGACTCAACATCACTCCGGCCCAGCAATTTCTTCCAATCCTCGATACTATTCGGCAGAAGCTAACTTACTGGAGCACTCCTCACCTTTTCCTAGCGGGCCGAGCCCTGGTAGTTAACCAGGTCCTCCTAGCGACGGCCTAGTACATTGCCTCGTGTTGGTGCTTTTCCTCGTCCTATGTAGTTCAGCTTCGCAGCCTCGTACGGAATTTTCTCCGGGTAGGGTCCGACAATTCCAGGGACTCTCGGGCCAAGGTGGCATGGGTGACCATCATCCAGGATCGATCTGAGGGAGGGCTTGGAATCATAGACCCAGAGTATCAGAGTCTGGCCCTTTTGGGCAAGCTAGTACTCTGTGATCTCACACCAGAAGGGCAAACATGGAAGGTCCTATTGCATGAGGGCCTCCAAGAGTGCAGACCAAGGCTTGGCGGTGATTGGAGGCCGTCCTTGGAATGGCTCTTTACAACGGCCCAGATCACACCCCCTAGATCCTCCTTCCTCTTCTGCAGCCTACTTCGTGTGTGGCAGGGCCTTCATGAGGCCCTTATTCAAAGCCCCCCAAGTTGTCAGGAGGATAGACTACCAACCGGTGATCTGGAACCCCCAAGTTAGAGATCAGGAGGGGGTACAGATTGGCAAGCGCCCCCACATCCAATGGGCTAGTTGGGAGGCCAGCCCGGCTCATACCATATCAGGACATGGCGGGAGGTATACATGATGGCGAACCAGGAGGTGTTGCAGCGGGCATCAGGATGCCACGGAGGAGTTGAGGTGAGGAGAAGGGAGATTGACACTACGATACCTTAGGAGTGGCTTGACTTCCCGATATAGTGAGGCCGAGATATATGGATGCTCAACTTTCTCACGGGCTTCGAGTTGCTATTGGATAAATCCGCACCTCATCACATCAGGTGATGATTGAAATAAGTCGATGGAGCCATGTTGCAACAAATGAGAGGATGTGCAAGGCTTGTGGATGGGAGCCAGAGACGAAGAAACACTACATGTGTAGATGCACTGTATACTATGATATCCGAGGCCATTACCATTGCCTCTTTAAGGAGGCCTTTGGACCACTAAGATGGGTGATGGACTATGAGGACCAGAGATGTCTGGGCCCTTTCTTATTGGAGCTCCAACAGTGCAAAGCAAAATTATTATGGGATCACAGGCAACCCTAGCCACATCCACCCCTCCAAAGAGCAATTACAAACTTTTTCAGTATAGCTGACCCCCTGGCCACTTAGACACTACATCTCGTACTGACAGGCACCATCGAGGAACATCATCAAGTGGCATCACAATAGACAAAGCTACAACATCATGCAAAGCATGATGCCCTAGGGTACCTACTCAGCAATGTAGACATGCTCGTATGCGACACATTCGCGTCACGATTTCTCGTTACAGATGAAGATTACCACAGTGACTCAGTCAAAGGTAGCTTGCAAAGTCTTGGTGGATTCCATACACTAAGAGGGAGATACACACTACTCTTTTCGGTTTTTCAGTTTTCCATATTTTTCATTTCACATTTCAATTTATCATGTAGACCTAGACATATTTCTGTTTTCTTCTCTGATGAGAGATGATGATACCAGTTGTATTAGTTATGGTCCCATAGGCCATTCTGGCCTTCTAGAGATGTTAATAGATCTTTCTTTCTTTCTAGGCATGTGACTCTCAAGTGGTCTGATCTGAAGAGTCCATGCAAATGGTGACCATCTCTCAAATGGTCTGATGCAAATGGTGACCATTTTACAAATGGTCTGACTTCAAGAGTCTGGCATGTGACTGTCCAATGAATATTCTGATGCGCGACTGTCCGATGAATGGTCTGCTGACATGAACTGCTGGCCTTAAAAGTCTGATGCATGACTGTCAACATGAATGGTCTGACATGAATTGCTAGTGTGAATGATTTAATGTGTGACTGCTAAAAGATGTTAGTCTAATGTATGACTACTGGCAAACCTTAGCCTCACTTAGGATGCTAAATATGTGATCACGAGCTCCGGATGCCTCCATGTGACATGCAACACCTGTACTAAATGAGACCTGTCACTGCTGTTGTGACACAGTATACAACCAGAAACCGCAGTAAATGCAGGAATACAAGTAACCTAGGACACAACATTTTCAACTGCAGCACTGTCATCACTAGGGGAACAAACCTGTGATGCCATGCTTCAGACTGCTGAAAACCTGTGATGCAACAGTCGTGACCAATTAGTTGTATCTGAAACTAATGCAGTAGCAATGCATTGGATACTGTCATGAGGGTGATGCAGTCATATATGCTCTATGATTTGATATTGCAAGTCCGATCGTGACCTGCAGCAAGTGACCTTGGTAATAATGCAGTTCTGAACACATCTAATGCAGAAAACGTATTGGAAAGAGTGAAGGCAACTGTGAGCCCTAATTACACTCCATAAAGACTTCTACAACAATTACCTCAGTACTGAATTCAGCATTCACTGTCAATTACCTCGGTACTGAATTCAGCATTGAACAGTGAATGCTACAGTGGATGTAGTCAATGTAGCAGTGATTTCTACCTCTAAATAGTGAAGGCACACATGAACCAATGGTGTCGACAACAAAGGCGATTGTGAAAGATTACGGAGCTTGCAAATGCACTGATTTGATAGTGTGTCATTACAATCAATCATGGGATGAATTATGCAGACAAATGTAAACATTAAAAAATGGAACAGGAATATTTGAAATACGAATCTGACCAAGAGCTGACACAATCACCAATGGAAGCAGTGTACCACACCCCTTCTAAGCACACACGGTATAAGACTTACCCTTATAGGGTCTGTGAGTGGGCCATCTCCCTAGGATCTGACAGGCATTATGCACCATGAATGAAAGGAAAAACAAAATTTCATCTCATGATCATCCGATAGGAATTGGAACAGAAATAGGAGAACTGGTCAAGGCTCAATTATTAGCAGATCAGAAGGCATAGATGCAAGATATGCAAATAAAGATTAAGAATTACTTGCAAACAAAATGTCATCCGAAGTGGACACATTGAAAACTAAAATGCAAAAAATGATAAAGGCTTGCAAATCTCAAACCATGGAATTGAGAGAAGAATTGAATACATTTAAGAAAACAGAAGTAAATGTGTAAGAAGAACTACTAAAGGAGAAAGAGGCACTAAAGACATGTGAACAAGAAATCCACTCATTGGCAAAAGTGGCAAAGACACCACAAAAGCAAATAGAGGAGGGGAGCTATTACATCCTTGGGTATCCAAATGGGCACTAATAGCATTGGTCACAGGAGTCATGAAGTGACTTAGTGTGAATGCACTAAGAGCACTTTGGGGTTAGGGAAGCCGAGTTCTATTTATAGGACTCAAGGCTCTAGTGTGCACATTCATTGTATGATCACCACTCTTGGTGGACACTTGGCCCATAGGCTGACACGTCCATACACCAAAATAGTGTGGACTGGTGGTACGGGATGCCATGGTAGACCATCGTTAGTAGTCGCAACGTTGTGCTCAAAATGGCATCAATCATTAGTTTTTAAGTTAGCATGTAATGTTAATGACAACATTAAGTTTAAAATTAATGTTAGATTTAATGTTATGGGTGCATTAGCATTTAATGTACTGATGTTATGGTTAATTTTTATCTTTAACATTATTCTTATACAAATTTATTATGTGTTGTTGGGGAGACAATAAGATGGTGTTAGGGAGAGAGAAACCAAGGATTTCAAGAAGAGGAGTGAAACAGAGATACACGTGGCAATTTGACATTTCATCACTACTACTGTAGGCAGCATGAACAGAATTGCAATGTGGTGGGACATACGGTGTTTGTCAAGAACAAGGAGAGAAAATGAAAGCTGCAAGCATCGTGCTGGACAAGGCATGGCTTCAGCTAATTGCGCTGGGCAAGGTGTGGATGTATGTGTCATGTTAAGTAGGGCATCACTTACCTTTTTTTACAAGTGGTGGGTGCAAAGGTGGTGCCACATGCTGCACTACACCAAAGACAAGGTGTGAGAATTGTGATGTGGCTCGTGGCTTGTTACACCTATCAAAAGGGGTGCCTCATGATTACTTACATGGGTGCCACAATTGAGAATCCATGTCCCTTTCCTTTTGATGGTGATAATATATAATATATTTGATCAAATGAGGAACCTTACTTTTTCTTTGGGTTGCTGCTAGACTATCAAAACGAGGTGTTCCACGCCCCTGTACATTCTTTAGAGGACGTCTACAAGTACGCCAAGAATTTTGGCAATACTTTGACTCCAAGTAGGGGCAACTAGTCAACAAGTGGGTCCCATCAAGCTCCCTCCACCTTCAAGTCAATGAAAACTCTATCCCCACAACATCCCATCAGTTGCCTTCAAAGTCACGTAAAAAGAAGGATGGTAAGCATAGAGCAACTCGCTGTGAGGATCGCTTTGAAGGTCATCATTTTGCATGCCATCAAACTGAGCACTTTCACAGAAACAAAGAGTGTCCACAATAAGAGAGCGAAATCAACTTCAAAAGCTTCGGGAAGCAGAATGGAGACTCCAAGCATTTCTTTTGAATTTTTAGAAGAGGATTTCTTTATTAATGCAAGTAGTTGCAATAGTTGTTTCATAAATAAAATGGTGTTTGGCCCATATGACCTTTTAAAAGTCACTAGCAATATTAATGGCTAAGCACTTACAGTGTTATTTGACAACCGTTCTATTTACAATTTTCTTTCATCTTGACTAGTGCAAAGAGTTCAACTCCACATGGTGACCAAATTGGATCTTTTGATCCCATAGTACCATGAGTCTTTGGACTTCTGATTGATAAGCTTAAACCATGTTGATGTCATCCTTGGCATTCCACGGTTCTTTGACAGATCATCATCTTTATACATGGATTATAAAGCTCATGTACTTTCTTTTTACCTTAATCGATTTCATGTGATCAAGGGCTGTCCACTCTCCAAGATCACTGAATCTAATGTACATATGATATTAGCCTTGGAATTCAATAAATGTTTTCATGATCCAAACATTGTTATCTATATACCTGTTGTCGAAAAAGTCCTATCATCAATTATACAATATCATTGTCTGTCTCAATAATAATGTTAATACTAATTCTGATATAAGTAAATATTTGGATCCGATTCTACATGAACACATTGATGTCTTTCTGTCTAATATCATGGACGGACTTGTATCTTGTATCATATCACAATACATTAGATCATAGGATCGAGATGTTTCCCTATAGCCATCTTGTCTCTCAACAACCTTATCAATTTAGACTGAAAGAGTAAGACGAGATAGCTAGGAACCTTCAAGATTACCAAGCAAAGGGCTTCTTTGAACCTATTAAACCTCATGTGGAGCGTGCCTGTATTTCCCACAAAAAAGAAGAATGGCATGATACACTCTATATAGATTAGAAGAATCTTAATAAACTCACCGTCGAGAACAAATATATGTTACCTCAAATGAATAATCTTATAAATAAGCTATATATGGTACATGTTATTTCACTAAGATTGACCTTAGGTCTAAATACCATCAGATATACAGATAGCTCCTAAGGATGTTTTAAAGGCTACGTTTTTTAGTACGATATTGACACTCAGTTTTTGGTCTTATCTTTTGGATTGAATAATACTCCCACAACTTTCCAACAGATGATGAATGATTTATTTAATCTATATCTAAAAAAAGTGGATAGTTGTTTTTCTCAACAACATACTTATGTATAGTAAGTCATTGGAGAAACATGCAAACCACATATATATTGTCTAATGTCTCTTAAGAGGAGAGCACTTGTTTCGCATGAAGCATTTACATCTCAACAAATCATCTTGATTGATGGCATCTACATTGATCCCAAAAAGGTTCGAGTAGTGCTAGATTGGCCTATTTCGAGGACCATAAGGCAAGTAAAATCTTTTTTGGATTTTACTAGCTTCTTTTGAAAGTTCATTAAGCACAATGTTATCTTTTGTTTGCAATGTTGTCTTTTGTTTGCAGCACCCTCCCCAGTTTAGTTATAGACTCTGTTAGTGACATCTTTATATGAACACAACTATTGTGTCAGCAGTGTCGCACTTATTTTTGACATTATGGTAGCATTGCCATGTAGCAAGCTATTGGGTATACTTATCAGCACCACGACTATGATACTGCATTTTCTCTCGAGAGTCCTGTTGTCCAGTATAGGAAAAATCGAGAGCAATAGGAGTTTGCACGTTATTAAGATCTTGTTTATCAATGTGAATCCTTAACACATTTGCTTAAGGGCATCCAAAGCAAGAAAAAGCATGTTAGTCCACTAAATGTTTAGACCAAGGAGCTTGATCAATGTTTTCAAACATTGAAACAATTGGTTACTACTGCAAGCGAAAGAATTGTTGGTAGTCATTCATGCGCTTGAAATTTAGCACAATTATTTGTATGGCACCCAGATCGTTACTTAGACTCCCCATCATCCATTAGAGCACCTCTTGTCAAAGTGTAGTGCATGTGGAAGTATATGACTGAACTAAAAGAAAATGAACACGAGAGAAGAGGGAGAGAGAAAAGAGACAATAAAATGCAAAACTCTACAGTAGATGAATGCTGAAATGAAGAAGGCATGAAAAAGGAAAATGTATACTCTATCATTGACTGCATGGCATGTTAGGGGAATAATGACCAGAGCAACATCCTTGGTGTCCTAACTCAGGAGGACAAACTTGATGGCTCAAACTACCTACTGTGGAGTTTTATGGTCTGTAACCTTCTTGTGGCAAAGGACTTGTGCGGCTATGTTACAAGTGATTTGCAGTGACCAGGAGGTCTTGCACCTCTTAAATGTATCTCTGCAAGCCATGCTCTCTCATCACCTAAAAAGACAAACGAATGATGATCGGGGCAGGCTGCCTATAAATAGTCATCAAAAATAACAATAAAATAATCAAGTTGGCCAGTGAAAATTGTCCAACTGCTGTACATATGCAATCCTTGAATAAAATAATGCCTAAAATGCTGCACACTAACGTGTAGCTGCCACATGGTATCCTGCACAACCTGTCTAGCATGCTTGACTACCCAGCAAAGCTGAAAATGACTTGTAGACTGCATTGAGCTGTTCGACCTAATAAATAGAAAATGTGTAATTGTGTCCTAGAGTACTAACTATACATCAATAACCTGCCAATGCTTGTCCAGGGGATAAATAAATCTCTAACTTCCCCCTTCAATTCTTGGATGGGACATATGGCTTAGGGATTTGGAGTGTTATCGAAGAATGGTCTGAGCCTTCATAAACAAATCTGCCAAGGTATCCTCCATCTTGCAATAAACCACATCAATGGTCTCATCCAAGATTTTCACCCGAACGAAATGTTATTGTATCTCAATGTGCTTCAACCTAAGCATAGAATATGGGATTCCATTCCAAAGCAATGCAACTCTCATTGTCATAATGCAGTGTAGTAGGGCCTATTTAAGGACATAAAGTTGAACAAGGTAGGTGGTGACTAGAGGGTCTTTGGTTTATCTCCTACATTCCACACGGCCATTTAGTACAAAAAGGAAGAATTGAACCCAAGTTAATGGATTAATAAAAACAAGTGGCTTACCAGTAGAGTAACCACTTGATTATGGGAAAAAAAGAAGTGGGAGAAGGCTGTACTTGCAGTTAAGAGGCTATAACAGCTATTACCAAACCCTAAAAGACAGCTCCCTTGGAAGATTGCCAAACAATGCAGAGCAGAAGTTTGGGTTGGTGACAGCCCATTTTGGGCCTCCTAGCAATAGCTGACAGCAAGAATTGCACTCCTAGACAGGGCAGCAACTGATTTGATTAGTTTTTGGTAATGATATTCTGAAGTTTCTATGGGTACATCATTCTCTCTAATCCTCTAGCCATTTCTCATCTTTCCTCAATGATTTCTAGCAATTCCAACCATTGGAGGTGGAGATTTTGAAGAATCTTTGCTATAAACCCTAATTTACAATAGAAATTAAGGTCTAACAACCTCCTCAGGAAGTCTGCTTAGATTTTGGAGGCTTAGAGACTTGAATTTGAGTCACTAAAATTGGGGAAATTTTGAAGAGATTTAGGAGGCCATTCAGGCAACGGTGATTTGGGGCTGAATTTGTCACAGAAGGAGCATAACGAAGGCCAATTCCTTGAGCAAACCAAGGGAAAATTTGGTTTGAAGGCTTGCTGGTCACTTGTGATAGCAAGAGGCAAGGAAAGCAAAGGAGATTCAAGGAATCTCAATGTATTCCATTGAGATTGCAATACTAAGCTACGCCCATGTTTGATCCAACCTTCTCTCTCTCTCTCTTTTTTTCGTAATCTTCTCTCTCTCTCTCTCTCTCTCTCTCTCTCTCTCTCTCTCTCTCTCTCTCTCTCTGCTTCAAAATCCTACGTATTCATAGAGGATTTGGATTGCAGTTATTCCAAGAATAAGTCTAGATAGTCCACATTCCAAAACTTCATGAAATAGTGCAACTTCTTGTATACTGAAGTGATTACTCATGTTTTGTTTTAGTTAATAAAATTTCTTTATCTTACCACAAGAAGAAGCTATCGTAGACTTCCCAAACCAATAGCACCTCCTCAAATTTCCATATGAAATGCAAACACTTTCTGATTGTGCCAAACCCCTGAGGCAGCTATGGCTGTTAGAAATGTATATGGTACTCTGGTGATTTAGGGGTTTCTCTAGGGAGGTGTTCATTGTGAACTCGTGTCTCAGGCATTTGTAGCCTATATAAAGGCACCCCACTTGGCATGCCCCACTTGGCATGAGCTCCTGTGCACTTATCATTACTGACTTGGTTTACTCTAGGTTGAAACTGTCTATTAGGCTGCTGGACTAGTTTTGACACTGTTAGACTGCTAGGCTGTTTCTTTCAATACCCTTGTATTGTGCACCCCTCTTGAGCAGAATCCAGGGAGATGCTGGCTGATGTTTTGTTTTTATTTTCATTCCTTGTTTTTTGGAACTTTGTATGATGTATTGGCTTTGTTGATGATTATTACTAAGGTGCCTTTAGTAGAATTTTCTTTTCATGGGAGAAAATATCTGCCTCTGGCAGTCACTAGATGTACATTTCCAAGATTTCTGTGACCTGAATGAAAGCTTGGCAAGTGAACATGTGTGATTTTAATTTGTGTTTTACTCTGTACGGTATTGGCAAATCTGGTGAAATGGTGCAACAAACCAGGTTGATGGCAGCTTGGCATTGAATACATTTTCTGCCTCTGTGTGTGTCTCCGAGGCCCATCAGCTGCCTTCCCACTAGTGCCACCTACTGTCTGCATTGAACTTTCTAAAGGTTTAGGGAATCATTTAAAAGGAAAGCTAAATTCTAACAAACATTTAGAGAGGTTACTAAACCTTTCTAAAATTCACATTAAGGTTTTCCTTTTACCTTAGGCAAAGCACAAATACTTTCAAGTAAGTAATTGCACACTTTATTGCATCTCTTGAGTTTGAGTGATTGGCTCCACATTCATGTTTGGCCTTTGATGCAGGATATACAAGGTGTTTAAATCATCCCAACCTTTGGTAAGCCACGGGCCGTCTTGTCATGAGCTGCCTTCTGAAGGTACTTGTGGTTGAGGTGATTGAAACAAGCATGCCACACAAGTGGGTAACTCAGTCTGGGACTTACAAAAAAGGAGATCATTTGAGAGAGCCATTTTGCTCTTCAACATGTAGATGCCATGCTCCTCATAGAATTGACACACCATCACATGTCTAGCCATCTTGGATCCAGAAATAGTTAGCATCAAACTCTACAAGCAGGCCCAAGCTTCAGGTCTTGTTTATTGACAAGAGTTGGAAGCCAAGATCGGGTGCATCTTCGATATGAAAGCACTGCCATGTCCATTTGGAATGATCCGAATCTCTCCAATGCCACGACTTGGAACTAAGGAATTGTTGAGAATAAAAACTTTGCCTTGCATTGAACAGAAGTGCAAAATCCTTCCTTTGACGGAGTCATGTAGCATAAAGCACCATTGTCCACGATCAATGCCACATCCTTGGAGGGTGATGACTCCAGCACCTCCAAAAGTAGAAACATAGATCAAGATGGAGCAGCCATTGCTCATGGGAATCCTTCTTGGATGTCCCCTTCTTGTCTTTCTTGCACTTGTTTGGGTACTTCTTGAAGTGGCTTGTCTTACCACATTTGTGGTAGATGGACTCCTCTTTGGATTTGTCCTCCTCTTCCTTGCCCTTTCTTCTCTGAGTTTGCATTTTGACCTATCAAAGCCTCCATATTCCCCTTCAAGAGAGAATGTAGCTTTGGGTCGATGCTCCTGATCCAACATCGTGGCACTAACTCTTCCCATATGATGTTATCAACTTGTTTAGAGCTTGGATGTGATCAAAGAAGAGTAAAACCCACTATATTGAGAGGGTAAGTGTATCAACAATCTTGCAGCCATATTTTTGGAGGAGACCACCTTCCCTACCTAGAGAATCTCCTGCTAGAGCTATTGCAGCTGGTTGGTGTGATCTTTTGTTGATGTAGACTTGTTTAGATCCTAAGCTTGCATCAGAACCTCCAAGTACACCCATTCCATGGGCGTCAACTGGTTGTATAGCTGCTCCAATGTTAAGCAATGACTGCGTGCATGAGAGAAATATGAAGGAATAAATGCAAGCATTTGATTTTTCTCAATGCACATGGGTCTTTTCCAAATCAACATCCTTAGATGCAGAAAGAGGGTTGGTATCCTTACCCATTGGATAGTTGGTCTTCTTGATCACCATCTCTGCAAGATCACAAGACTCCAAAATGGCCTCCATCATCAACTTTGAGAAGTTGAAGTTGTCTCCATCTAGTTTTTGATCCTAGGGAAGTGTAGGTAGAAGGGGACCTTATGGTCCAAGAGGGCCCAAGACACACCAAGATGGTGTGGACTAGTGGTATGGGACATTGGTACTTGGGATGCGGTTGTGAACCGGAGTATTGCTACCTCCTAGGCTTGAGGGTGAGCCTATCTAGCTCTATGGCTAAGAGACGAGTCTAATGCCCAATCCCTTCATGTTAGCGGATAAAGCGTGTGTCGTATCTCATGTGTAAGTTGGATCCTAGGTGGGCATTCCAAGGGTTCTCTCCATCTAAGCCCGTTCATTGTAAACCTCTCCTCCATCTAGTGGTGATTGCTCTGCTATAACTCTCCTCCTATGACAGAGGCTGTCAAGAAACAGGTATGATGTGATACCATTTCAAGATATGTGGCAATGCAAAGAGACAGTAGGATGGTATGTACGGCAAATATTGAGAGAGGAGAGAAACTAAGAAACACAAGAAGAACCCGATGATGATGCACTAAATCATACTATGAGAAGGAAAGCTAATACAACAGAGCCGAAGCTCAAAAGATAACTGCACTATCATGTCTCACGCAAGGACCAACACTTGTGGGGAATCTGCACAGTGAAGGAAGTAAAACCCGGTCCTCCAAGCAATGGCCTATCGAAGTAATCACTGGAAGGTGGAGGATAGCTATCGAGGGAGCGTCCAACTATAGTCCCCTAATACCGTCGGAGATGAGGAATAAGATCACCAGCACAATCCTCAAATGCCAAGGAGATGGCTTGGGCAGCAATCGCAAATCCCTAAGTGTGTCAGAGTTTTCCAGTGCAAGGAGAGCGGTCCAAATGATGGCACCATGTGCCGGATGATGACACCAAGTGTGGAGGAAGTCCCCAAGCAGCAAAACGCAAAGACCAAGGGCTCAAGGTGTTGACGCCAGGGGAAAGAAGACTGATGCCAAGTGTTGAAAAGCCGATGCCAAGTGGAGAGAGCCAACACCATGCAGAGGGAAGACCTCCAAACCGCAAAACGCAAATGCCAAGGTGATACTAGACTGATGGGAGTTGATGCTTGTTGATGAAGAGCCTCCAGATGCTGCTGCAAACACAGGAAGTAGGATGACGCCAAATGATGGAGACTGACTCCTCGATAAGAAAAGCTAGTGTCTAATGAGGGAAGATGATGCCAGGGTGAGTAAAGAGTAGAGATGGCCACGAACTACGATGTCCTTTGATAGGGGTGTGGGCAACATGGTAGCCAGGAGTTTTGAAGATGGCAAGATAGGAAATGGGTTTCAAAATAGTTTCCTAAAGTATTAATTTTTAGGAAACATCTAAAAAACGCTTCTTATCTACATAGTAAAAAATATGGGTTATAGAACACATATACATGAAATACTCAAAGAAGTAATCCTACCTATCCATTATCTATATGACCAATGATCAAATTGTACACTATAAGCATGAAAACAATATCAAACCTTCAAGAAAATAGGTGTTACTGACTAGTTGTAAATCACATTTCGGTTTATGACTGTTGACATCCTTATCAATGATTGTTAACATAAATTTAAAAGGAAAATTTAAGTATCATTTTAAAGCAAGGATTAAAGTAGCAAGCATAAATAAAATCATTGAAGTAATGAAGTGTCAAACAAATCCAAAGCCTCAAGAACCTTGTTAAATATTCAATACAAAAATGGATAATGAAAATTACTAATAGCCAATCCTAAGACCTAGAGAATGTATCATGAGTCATGACTCATCTTGCATGTCCTTTTCACTGTCCTCAATCTCCTCCTCCTCCTCCTCATCACTCTTGTTGCTAGAGTTGGAGCTCTCAAGTAGATCCTCGTACATAGCTACAACAACACTTATGCGAGCTGCAATACAAGTATGAGGAGTATCTTATAGCTCGAAGAGGCATTATAAGCTCCTCATAAGGGTGGAGTGCAAATTGTTGATGGACTGTCTAAAAGGCTGTAGTCTATCATGATTCATGAATCCCAAGGTTTTAGGTAGAAGGCACAATTGCAAGGGGAAAACACCACTTTCTGGTGCTTTCACAACGAGAAAAAGTTGCTTTCATGATAGAGTATACTTTTTTGGGCCAAAACGTCACTTTCAAGCCACTTACATTTTTTTGATATATTAGAAATACCTCAAAAAGTTAACAAACGTTGCTTACCCATTTTGTACATTTCCTACCTTAGGAAATGTATTTCCATGCAACTATGGCGAGCAAAAGTGGCGTGGAGAGAGTGTCGGAGTGACAAAAGAAGAGGAGGGAAGAATGACTAAAGTGGAGTATGGAATGAATGGAGTGGCGGCTTATTTATAGGCATAAGCTGTCTAGAGTGGTGCGACACTGAGTGGGCACCTACTAATGAAGTAACCAAAATATGGACATCGGCTCTATTTTCGGCTGTCAGTGTGAAACCCTAATTGAAGTGTGAAAACTGAAGAAGTGGTTTCTCAATAGAGGCTCGATCCCCAAATAGGAGCTCCTTATAAGAGTATTGGTGTAACCAATGTGTCAAAAAGACAAAGCTTCGTGCAAGGTTCTTGGCACTGTATATGCATGCATTGGTTCTCCATGGCTCCTAATGCTGCATAGCCTTAGGTTAGCCTATCCTTAGTTGCTCTCATCATTGTAAATCTCAACCTTGCAAAAGTAATCTCAAGATAGTTGTATCTTTGCTAGGAGCTAGGAATGGTAATGGGAATGAGACTCTTTGGAATAGGGGGAGTGCCTAGGGTCAGGGACTGGGAATTGAGGGAAATGGCATGTGAATATACATATTATATATGTACAAATATAAATATAAATTAAAAATTTTCAAAAGACACTTGAAACCTAGAGATTGGAAATGCATAGAAATCATTGATAAGCCATATACCAGTTACCAAACAGTCTAAAACAGTTAGATTTCAGTACTCTAATCACAAAATCAGTCATATGCTATATACACATAATTTATGAATCAATCTATTAACTCTCAAGACTTAATTTATATATCAGTCTATTCCAAAATCAGCCATAATCCATGAAATTGGAGACAAGATTCAAATCATAATAATCAGCAATGGTGCATAAGTAATAATCAAACATAAGTCTAAAAGATGGGTATTGCCATAGTTGCCAAGAAACCCGTTTCATAAGGTTAGGAGACTCATTTCATAACTACGTGTTTCATAAATATATGAAACACCTATTTTAAACCCGTTTCATAAGGTTAGGAGACTCATTTCATAACTACGTGTTTCATAAATATATGAAACACCTATTTTAAACTTTCACAAATGCCATACCCTAAATGTCTTGGAACTTTTGTAATCAACATTTATCATGGATTTATTTAACACATTGACATGGATATTGGCATTGATTGTTTTGAGTTGTTATCCATGATTATTGCATATATTAATGATGGCTTGTTTTACAGCTAAAGTTGATGTTGGGTATGGATACTGGGCCATGATACATGCAAATATTGGTGCTATATTGAATGTTCATTTGCATTGTATAGATATATGAATCATGTCAATCTTTGATTTGTATGTCATATGAGTCCTATGTATATGTATATAAAAACTTTCATGCAAATATTGGTGCTATATTGAATGTTCATTGGCATTGTATAGATATATGAATCATGTCAATCTTTGATTTGTATGTCATATGAGTCCTATGTATATGTATATAAAAACTTTCATACTTTTTTTCATCTCGAACGAAACCCCTTTCTAACATTTACAAAAACTATTATGAGACCTATGAAACCCATTTCATACCTCCTATTTCAAAAACCCTTGACAATAAAGCCCCAAAATATGCATTGAAGATGCAAGTTATGAGAGCTACTAGTTGATGTTGAGTCAATACTCATGGCCTAGCCAATTTAATTGTTGGCTGATTAGATTATTTTTTCGAACATGAAATAATTATTTAATTATTTTTAAAATTAATATTTTAAATTAATATAATAATGTTAGAAATTGTTGGAAATCAGTTTACGAAGGTTACCACTTGGCAAAACTTGCCCATGCAAGTAGGGAGAAGGCTGACGGGAGATTGGGAGGAGCTCATTTCAGCTTGTGTAAACTCACCTATGAACTAGTTGTCCCTCATCAAGCTACTGGATACTTCAATTACAAAATTGGCAATCACTACTTGCAAAAGGATCAATTGATCATGTCAATTAGACAGGAGTAAAAGATTTACCTGTAGTAACAACTTCAACTATTTCCTTCAAGAAACCAGACTCTTGATACCCCCTTCGTTGCAACCCGTCCTATATTGACCAAAAAAAAGTTAAGAGGAAGACTTACAGTTTGTAAAGCTTAAAAGTGAAATTGAGAAGGCAAAGTTTGGCTACCTTTGCGAGAGAGACAACATCTTGTGCCACATGTCTTAAATACCCATCCCTGAATGGAGTCTTCAGACCCAGGCTCGTGACCTGCAAAAAGCCACTGTCCTGCTTAAAAAAAGTCCTTGTGCAAAGCTGGCCAACTTACAGATAAACCACACTCAAAAACTTTTGCCCCCCTCTGAAATCAATACTGAAACCACCATCATCCTTGGCATGTCAAGAACCCATTTCTAACTCAGACAAAGCAACCTAAACTCAAAGCAATGGGAAAATGAATAAATTCATAATTTACACCTTATTCCTCAGCATTGTGCGTTCTTCCGGGGTCCAATCCTTAATCAAATCCAGAGCAGCTTGAAGTGATGTGTCATCATATAGAAGGCCAACCTGTATGCAAAAGAAATATGCACATAGGCTGAAGCTTCAGAAAAACTTTCAAATATTCCTAGAAAAAGCACCATAAGGGCATTTGTACATACAAAGATATGAACATCGCCCATGTCATGTGAAACGGTCCACTGAAATGTCACCACAACTTTTTGCAACTAATATAACAGAAAACTCACTAATGATAACTTTCTGAAGAGAGATATATTCGAGGACCCCAGGTACAACAGTTTTATGAGAGCTATCAACAATTTATAAAAAGATAGCACAGAATGCATAAGGAATACGTGAAGAGTATTCACACTTATAAAGATATAAACATTGCACTAGTGTTGCATGGTAGAATCAACATACCTGAAGCATCATTTAAGCATGTACAGAGCACCATAAAAATGCCTGAGTAGTGTGAGAGAAAATTCACTAATGATAATATTCAGAAGGAAAATACATATTCTAGCTAAAACCAGGTACAAGAAAAAATACATCCCTGCAGCTTTTAGTGTTTCTCTAATCTTGGCAGACCACTCGGCTGCTGACACCGTATCCTGTTAATCCTAATCTAGAACACTGGTTACATTAACAATTGTTGATGCTACTGATTATAAAGCTGGCTTTGATTAGTAGAACTAAATGTGCAAGTTTGTCAAAGGCAGTAGCCTTAGCCCCTGAGGACTGTATACTTACTCATTCTAGAGCAAGCCATTTCTCTACAAACAGACAAGCTTACACATTGTGCACTTGTACACATGAAACAACAGTGATATAGCGTCCATGTTAACAACTCCAGAAGTTCTATAGTTCGTGAATGGACAATGGTGACAGGAGCAAAGCAAATGCATTCAAAAGCGCATTAAGTGTCATGACTCTCGCAATCATAATATCCAAATAGCCAATCCTTACACACCTACCCCTATTTAGATCCTAGCTGCAAAAAGGAACGTTCTTTGCTTTCCCTTCTCTTTTTGCTTTCAAAACTATAACTTGAGGGCCTGGGCTAAATAGACTATAACAACTTTTTGTGCAGCTGGTGCTGGTGTATGTTGTTGGGGGTTTGGTTTGATCTGTTTCTCTAGCATGCTATGACTTCTTCAAATTCTGTCATACTTGTAGTGCTACTCATATGACACTTGTACTATATTTACATGAAAGAGAGAGAGAGAGAGAGAGAGAGAGAGAGAGTGTGTGTTTTACGAAAAAAAAAAAAAGAGAGTGTGTGTGTGTGTGTGTGTGTGTGTGTAGTGACGGGCGAGCGCGAGGATCGAGACACGCAAGGATTGTTAGAAGCAGAGAGAGAGTGAGTGAGAGTGAGACTGAGCACGATCTTTTTGGGTACAATGAGGAGTGTACCACTTTAGCTTTTAGACAGATATGAAAGTACAAGTGCTAAGCGTGTGTTCACACCCGAGCACATTAAAAGGCATGAGGGCCTTTATTCCCAACAACCTCCCACCTAAAGACCTGCCTTAAGAGGAGAAAAGAATCAGCTAAGCCTAGGTATCTACAAAGCTGAAATGCTTATATCTATCCAACTCCCATCATCTGTCGGCAATAACCAAACCGCTCTATTGGAAGGCCCTTCGTGAGAAGGTCTGCAAGATTATCATCTGTATGCACTTTGACAAGCTCAATGCTCTTGCTGTCAAGTACATCTCTAATAAAGTGGTACTTCACCTGTATGTGCTTCGTCTTTGCATGAAAGACAGGATTCCGTGCTAGCATGATAGCACTCTGACTGTCACAATGGAGAACAAGTAACTTTGTAATGCCAAGCTCTCCCACCAAACGTAAAAGCCATAAAGCCTCCTTGCATGCCTCAATGGCAGCCACATACTGTGCCTCTATACTAGATAATGCAACACACTCTCTAGCCTGGAGATCCAAGAGACTACTCCTCCTGTGAAGGTAAACACATACCCAGAAGTGGACTTTCTACAATCCGCATGACCAGCATAGTCTGCATCCGTAAAGCCAATGACAGATGCCTTCTGCTTTCCAACACAGATGCACAACCCCTTTGTGCCTTTCAGGTATCTCATAATACTTTTCACTATTTCCCAATGCTTTTTACCAGGTTTTGCCATGTATCTGCTAACCACTCCCACTACAAAGGCAATGTCAGGACGTGTAGCAACCATAGCATACATCAAACTGCCAACAGCTGAAGCATATGCTATCTTGCCCATTTCATCCTTCTTATCATCAGATGTAGGGTTGTCCTCTGTACTGAGTTTCAAATATAGAGGCAATGGAACCCCAATTATTTTCCCCTCCTCCATATTCAAACGCTGCAAAAATTTGGAGATATACTCCTGCTGAGATAGATAGAGTAAGCCTTTCAATCTTTCTCTGAGTATTCGCATGCCAAGAATGTGATTTGCATCACCAAAATCCTTCATGTCAAAGTTGCCATGAAGACTTTGCTTCAGTGAGTCCAAGGCATGAATATCCCTGTCAGCAATCAGCATGTCATCAACATACAAAACCAAGATAATCACGCTGCCATCTGCTGCCTTCTTGGTGTACAAGCAGTGATCTACTTGACTTCTATGAAAGCCTTGGGACTGCATGAATGTATCAAATTTATAATACCATTCTGTGCTTGTTTCAGCCCATACAAACTCCTTTTGAGTTTACATACCATTTTTTCCTTCCCTTGTTGAACAAACCCTTCAGGCTGCTGCATATATATGTCTTCATGCAGATCACCATGTAATAACGCAATCTTTACATCCATCTGTATGAGCTCCATATCCTCAACTGCAACCAAGCCCAAAATGGTTCTCAATGTAGTCATCTTGACTACAGGAGAGAAAATCTCATCAAAGTCAATTCCATGTTCCTGCTTGTATCCCTTTGCAACCAATCTTGCTTTGTACTTGGGTGAAGAACCAGAAGCTCCTGAATAGCAACTCCAATGCTTCTCTGTAGTTCACTAGTGAACCAACTAACCTTTACAATCTCAATAACTTCAAGTATTCAGGGCTTGCAACCAGAAGACTGTGTCCATTAGAGGAGCTAAAAACCTTTCTGTAGAGATAGCATCAATATCTTTGATTGGATGTGGATAATTTTCAACAATGTAAACTTACATTTTCTTTGTTCTTTTCTACTATTTCTTGTGCATTTGCAGCCAATGCTACTTCTTCTTTCTCTGCTTTCTCTTTCAACTATTCCATGGTATCTCTTAACACACTAATCAACTGCTTTGCCTCCTTGCTAGTGAGGCTATTGTATTCTAATGGGTTATGTGTCCATGAGATGGTAGTCTAGAAAAGCATCTGTATGCTTTTGCAAACTTTGTATGATAGGGGCTCCAATAGTCAGGTTCGGGAGAAAGTGCCTCATCGGGTTTTGCATGGAAGGGTTTTCTACCCTTTAGGCAACTGCACCAAGTCCCAAGTGCCATTTTTTTCAAGAGATTCCATCTCTGACAGCATGGCTTTATACCATTTCTTGCTATCATGTCTGTTCATTGCTCCCTTGAAGCAAGATGGTTCACCACAGTCTGTCAACATGACATAATCAGCCGCATTAATTGCACCAGGAACAAACCTGTCAGGTTTTCTAGTAGCCCTAGACGATCTCCTAACCTAATGGTCATTGTTTGCTGGCTGTTCCTGCAAATTTCCACTTTCAACATGCTGTCCTGGCATTTCAACCTACAAATCAGCATTAACAACTTGCTGTCTTGGCTGTTCCTGCACATGTAATGGCTAATTTTCATGGGCAATAGCTGGCTGATCATTTTCAGCATCATTTCCTGCATTTACAGGTTCATTTACAGCAGGTATTTGCTGCTGTACAGCGGGCACATTTTGCTGTCCAAAAGGTATTTCTTCCTCGAATACAACCCTACGGACCTCCTCAGTCTTTTCGGGCTGTTTGTGCATCAGATCTTCCCGGAAGATAACGTCATTGCTGCGTACTACTTTCCTTTTCTCGGGATCCCACAATTTATACCCCATTTCACCCTCGTCACCATATCCTAGGAAAATGCATTTACAGGACTTTGGCTCAAGTTTGCTACGTTTTTGTTTACGAATGTGCACAACAGCCTCACAGCCAAACACTTTCAGATGAGCATATGAAGGTGGCTTGCCCGACCACGCTTCTTGGGGAACTCCCCCTCCCCCCCCCCACCAAAGACTTGTTTAGTGACCAATTAATTAAGTGAACAGCTGTCATAACAACCTCTGCCCAAAAACCATGGGGTTATGCAGCATGAGACAGCATCGTACGGACTTTATCATGTACGGTCCGATTCATACGCTCTGCAACTCCTTTTTGGGATGGATTATGAGGAGTAGTGAGCTCCCTCTTTATCCCTTTGCTGTCACAAAATGCCTGAAAGGCCTTGGACACATATTCCCCACCATTGTCAGAGCGAAGACACTTAAGTGTCTTATATGTCTGATTTTCAGCCAATGCCAAGAATTTTTTAAACTTATCAAGCACTTCATCCTTGCTACGAATAGGCTAAACCCATACTTTCCATGTAGCATCATCAACAAAGGTGACAAAATATTTCTTTCCCCCTAAAGATAATCCTAGCATTTGACAAACATCCGAATGTACTAACTCTAGAGGAGAAGATTTCAGTGAAAGAGACTTTTTATGAGATGTGTATGCATGTTTACCATAAATACAATGATCACAATGCTCAAAATCAGCATAACGAAGACAAGGCAAGTAACCCAAACGAGAGAGAACTTTCATTCCAGTTTGACTCATGTGTCCCAACTTGCCATGCGACAAAGAAACACTTGGTTGCTCGATCACGGCAACAACATGATCACTCACACTACATACATAGAGAGGATACAAGGTATCACTTTTACAACCTCTGGCAATCACTCTAGATCCCTTACAAATATCCTATTTCCCATCACCAAAGGTGGTATAAAATCCATCATCATCTAGCTGCCCTGTGCTAATCAAGCTCTTCTTGAGCTAAGGTACATGCCATACATGCTGAAGTGTGAAGACAAAACCATGCTGAAACTGCAACTACACACTGTCAATACCTACAATGTCACATGCATAGTTGTCCCCAAGATGAACAACACCATGTCGACCCCCTGTATAGGCAGAGAACCATTCATGATGAGGGATGGCATGAAAGGAAGCACCTGAATCGAGAATCCAGATATGCACGTCATCATCTGTATCTGCAAGTAAAGCATGTGCACCAAAGTGTGAAGAGACAAAGACTACGTCATTCCCATTGTCACTGTCATAAGTGACTACATTCACTTCTTCAATTTTAACACTGCTCTTCTTAGGTTGACCCTCTTTCTTCTCTTCCTTGCTATCATCTGTCTTCTTGCCCTTTCACCTCTCTTTCTTCCATTTGTAGCAGTCACATTTTAAGTGATCCTTCTTGCCACAATGATGGCATTCAATATCCTTACCACACGATTTACTACGTCTCTTGCTATCAAATTTGCATTTCTATTGTCATCTGCCCCTAGTATGCTGTTAACCCTCAAACGAACAAGGTGGAAAAGTCGGAAAATCTGAAGTAGAAGACAAGGCCAAGGCAAAAGTGAAACAGAAGACGAAGGCGCGCCAAGAAGAATGTGGAAACATAAAAAGTGCTGAAAAGTCCTAAGGCAAGGAGAAAGGCGCACGAGAAAAAGTGCAAGTCAATACTTTTGTAAAAAAGGCATAGGGCGCACCATGACTTATTTTAAGAGTATCGGGCTCTCACTCGTGCAATTTATGAAGGTAGATGGACAATAGGAAGGAAGCTAGGAAGATAGGAGGACAATGGAAAAAAGGGCCTAGGCCACGGCCGGCCATGTAAAAAAGGAGATAAGGGAATGACCCCCCAAAAGGGATTTAGGGTTTCGTATATAAAGTTGAAAAGTGAATGAGAATATCATTCTTGTGTGTGGCAAAAAGCTTCTTCTTCTTCTTCTCTTCTTCTTGCCTTCTTGCTTGTGCTTGAGAGAGGGAGTGAGTGAGTGTGAGGGAGTGAGGGAGTGAGAGAGAGTGTGTGAGAGTGAGGGATCAAGGAGAAGAAGCTCCTCATCCCCTCTCTTCATCTTCTTCTCTTCTCTACCCTTCTCTTGTCTCGCGCGGCTATGGAGGATCAAGCTTATTGGAGAGGGATTGAGGTTGCTTGAGCTTGTCTCAAGGATCATGGAGCTACCGGCATGCACGAGAGAGGAGGATACTCGATCGGGCATCAAGGTAAGCTCACTACACCCCATAGGTAGGGAGGGTGCTTCAGCTATATGAGAGGTAGCCATGGCCGCTCGGCTTGAAACGCTTGACCAATAAGCGATCCGTAGGTCTCGGGGGTTGAGCTTGTAGCTCCCTTCATTTTGGTTCCGTTGCTAGGACCAACGGAATCGAGCCTTGAGCGCCGCGCGCTTCGAATCGAGCATAGGGGTAGGGTTTTCAACCCGAACCGGTGCTTGGGATAGATAGGAGATCTAGGTGGTTTGATCTTCGGAACAAGTAAGTATTTTGGTTTGTTATTGAGTAGGCGAGTAGCTAAATCAACCTCAGCGACTGTTTTTGATTTTTTGTTGCGCTAGAATAGGATTAGGACCAAGGAAACAGGGAAAACAAAAGGCTTTTCTGCTGCTGAAAACTGGCTGAAAACTGGGAGAAAGAGGCATAAAATCTAAATCTTGAGTAGATGGGTGCAAGAGAGGCAACCATGAGGTTGAAGGAGACTTGAGCAGGGAAATAAGAGGCTCAAAAGGTCAAGGAAAGCCTCATTTTGCAGTCAAACATTGAGAGAGAGAGCTTGAGAGAGAGACTGTGAGTGCAGATACAGAAGGGATTCAATCCGGTCATTTTGCTATCACCCCGTCATTTTGGGTATTCCTTGACCTTCTCTGAGTTGTGCTTGTTTGATCTGGAAAGTTGAAGCTTGTACAAAGACCACCACACATAGCATTTGTCATTCGCGCCCTCGCAACTGCGCCGCGGCAAACGCAGTCGGACTAGGCTGCAAGTGTCCGAGTCCCAAAATCGGACACTTGGACTGTCCAACTCTCAAAGTCGAACCGTCCGACTCGGACGCACCACCTTAGAGTCGGACCACCCGGTCCAATCGGACCAACTACGCGATCGGACCGTCCGACTCTTCCAGTCGGACCCTGCCACGCGGCAGTAGGACCCATTTTGAGACTCGGACCACCCAATCCGATCTACCAGTCGGACCAATTCCAATCGGACCATCCAGACTCGGATGGTCCGACTCCCAGACTCGGATCCCCAGGGTAAAACATTTTAAACTGGTAAGTGAGCCACCTCCTCAGGCCAAGGCCACTCGAAACACAAGCATGAACCCTATTAGGCCAACCAGAGCTCACACCGACTAATACAACTCTTAACCCTTATGGGAGACACCCACAAGTACTTATAGGGAAGTGCAACATCCTTGTAATCATTGAAACTAAAAGCTTGCCTATCCTATTCCATGTCCCTCCAATTAGTACTAATTGTGGAAAGGAAACCCTTCTAAGACGACCCTTCAAAAAGGCGATGAAGTGTGAGGCCAATTATGTAGCACAGAGGATACACTTGACGCTACCGGGTGTGAGGATAATCGCAACCTTTAGCAAGGTGACCTCATTAAACCTCGAGGGAAAGACAAGGAATGTTCTAACATACTAGGCAAACCTAGTAACAAGAGTAAGGACTTGTTGAAAGAGTTGATACAAGCACATGTTGAACAAAGAGAACCTGTGAGCGAGGCCATGCTTGAAACAAGAAGGTCAGGAGACAATGCCCAGGACAAGCTTTGGACTTACAAATATCGTAGAAGACCACAAAAGAAGCCCAAGCCTTACAGACGAAGGCATCGATGGAGAGCCAGCACAATTCTGCGATGGATATCCAAAGCGTTGCTATGTGCTCAAGGGTACTACGCAGGTAACCGATGGATTTGGGTACCAAAGCCCCCGGCTAAACCACCTCTGTCAGCTGAAAGCCAGATCGTATCAAAAGCAAGGAAGCGCAGGAGGAAATCTAAACGAAAAACTAAGTTTCGAGTCAAAAACATTGGAGTGACCGGGTCCCTCACTATCGAAATCAAAAAACCAAACGGGACTATTCAAAGGGTAGATCCTCACCCTAGCATGCTAGATAAGCACATATCACATGTAATTATTGAGGGTACGCAAAAGCCACTAGTGCCCAAGGAGCCTTTGATTTTCCAAGTGGATAACAAGCATCATAAGCACAACATTACTCATGCAAGGTTAAATCCTCAACAACGCAAATGGCAGAATTATCTAACAGCCACGAGCAAATCTCCCAGCCAGTGTCAAAGCCACTTAGGAGTCCCAAGTCTCCTACACCCTCTTTCCCTAAGCGGACACAAGAAGCACAACAGCAGTCATCAAGTGCAGCCGCTCAATCCTAATCTCTATCTTCATCCAAGCTTCCAGATGTCCAAGAGGTGGGAAGCTCCTGCATGAATGCATGCAACTCTTTTCTGATGAGGAAGCCGACAAACTACGCTTAACTGCGACATTCAATGATGTACTCTGCCAACCAAATTTCTTAGAGATAGAGCAACTAAAGTGACAATCAGAGGGTCTAAGTCAATTTGAAAAGCGTTGGTTTGAAAACCGCGTTACAATGGCCGAACTGGGAACCCAGATTATGACAGTCTTAGAGGAGCGATTGACCAAATGGCGGTCTCAAAGAGGTCCAACCTATATGGTGCCAACTTCCTTTTGAGTGATGACTATCATTCGGGGTATGGACTTAGCCGAAACTAGCCAAGAAAACTCTCTAATTGATAAGGTTCTCAGTTGCAAAATATCTATTGTTATTGAGTAAGCTACCACGAGTACCGGATGCATGTGCCACACTTCAATACAATCTTGAGTTCTACAATTGGTTTTTATCCTCACGAAGTGATATGGATTCGTAAATATGTACATAAATAAACAATGGGTTTTGTGACCCTGTATAGATAATATCAACACACACAAGCAATGATAGTCAAGCGTAGGGAGAAGAGTTGGGTTTGACAAGCTGAGCTTCTCTGGTCCTCCTCTCACCACACGTCTAGAAGTCGTGTGACCATTCCCATCTCCAGGTGGAGAGTATGTAACCCTCATTACCGCCATAGGAAGCCCTGACCAACATCTCTGACGGCGTAGACAGGGCGATGTTCCCTTCTATACACCTTTTCTCTTTTCGGTCTATCCTTCCGGGGACGAGCCTTGCTCCACTCCATCACAACCAGTCCACGCAACTTAGCATAAGCCAAGATCTGCTAATGGCTGGAATACGCTCCGCAATCGAAGCACGACAAATGTCATCACGGGGCCGTCCCTCTACAATAAACGCTACATGCCTCACCTCACCCCTCCTCCTAATAAGCACTTGATAATCCACTGTTTAATCCCTTTCATGCAAATAATTCTATCCTACCTCAAAGCCTAACCTTGGTTCACATTTTGCAGATTTCCCCACAAAAGCCATCATGGAGCACACAATACAGCTGGCCTGCAAGGAAGCTCTCTGCCGTTGGAGGGAGCATAAGACACTAGCGCCTCTACCAGAACGCTATGTGCCTACTCTAAAGAGATACGTGCCGAGAAGAGGCCCCAAAAGACTCTGTCCAGGACGCAGGCCGAAAACTCCCCAAGCCAAGAAGACGAAGGCTCAAAGGAGCACCCGGGGTGTAGCAATACCGGCCGTGCAAGCCCCACCAGACGCTTGGGCACCAGGTACTCGAAAGAGGAGAAGGCAGCTAGAAACAAGCAAAAATGTGATGAATTGTTTAAAAGCATTCTTGAAACAGTTGCAGCCAGGGACTACACCATTTGGATCTCGGCCGATATCTTCCATGTCCAACCTGATGGAAACCCCTCACTGGCACAGCCCCAGTCGCCCGACCACCCGAACTCACCCCGCCTCATACAAATAGAATAGTCCCCCATGTTGTATATGCCGCTTAACAAAGGTCATGTTGCCATAACTTTTTGTCCTTAAATGGTTAAAGGGGCAGGCTCCCTAATTGTACAAACCTCCCTTACCTACTACTAATACATGTTGCGTCTCTAACAAGCACCGATGATATGCATCGCAGTCAGCACCATAGGACAAGTAGATGCAAGACGACACAGGTCTTTGTACAAAAGTGTTCAATGCCCAAGTCACCGCAAGACCACCAACCTCACAAAGAGCCATGACGAAGCCACACCGCCAAAGGTGAAAACCACCGTCGCCGATCACCCACATTGCATGGCCCAAAGCATGATCAGTGGCCACTCTCTCCCTCAGAGTCAAACTCTACACCTGGCACTTAACGGTAGCTGTTACCTCAATTGTACCAACATCGCACGTTTCAAAGAGGTTTTGCAAAATCTCCAGTGTCTCTCTCCATCTCAACAGTTGTTCCTCTAGCAACAAGGCTAGGACACAATCATCACCGTAATATCCACTTTTCGCAGCATTTGAATCTCGATATTTCCCAATCTAATTGAAAGGCTGATAGCCTCAAAGGATTGCAATGGTTATACTCATGTTATTCTTTAAATTTTATTTTTTATTTTTTTAACACACACAAAAAAAGCACTCACAATCACAGCACGACACCTAGGGCCCTCAAATTAGGTACGCCCAGTAAACTTGGTCGGGTGGCTCCGTCGTCCCTAGCCCCCTAGCACTCTACACACCCCCCACAACTGTTCAAGGCACATCAAGGGCACGATATACCGAGGGAGCTTATCTTGCCTATGGTTAGACCTGTCACCCTGATCCATTTGCACAATTCCTTTTTGCACTCCGCCTTAATACCATTGCAATATATCGTGGTAAGTACCGCACGAATGGCCATGAAAAGTACACCGTACTCGTCAAGCAAGCCCAATAGCTACCAGCAACCAAAAGTTTGGTGTCAATATATTCAATTATGCTACATCGTGTTGTCACAACGCAAAGGATGTCTCATACACCTTTAGGTGTACTTCTCAACAAGGACAACTTTGCTTCATCTACATGTTGTCACAAGGAACCAGTCAGCGGTCTTCTAACTACGTAATATCTAAGTATGCACGAGCACTCACATAATATCTGCACCAAAATATATACACAATTTGGGTCCTCAACTGCAGGGTACTCTCAACTTGCTTAGAGTTCGACCTGTCTCCCAAACTTATTGAACTACGTCTTGTGCACGATAAAGAAGACTAGCACTACCCTGAGGGAGAGACCACATATGCAAGGTTTTCAATTGCAGGTATTGAAGACTCCCATGAAAGTGTCGTTCACCATTAATCAACACTCAACTCTGAATTCTTATCCTTTATCATCATGCAAGCCCACCAAGAATCGTCGGCCGTAAAATCCCCAGAACATCAACACCTGTGCCCACCCATGAGTGCCACTCCTAGTCCTATCACCACCAACATGCCCCCAACGACCTTCATCCGCACCACCACCAAAACTCCTCCACGGCAAACCACAAATGTCCCTTCCACCCACGTCTTCGGTGCATGCCAAAGCCTGCTACCTATGACGGTGAGTGCCATGGGACTGGCACTCGTCTAGAAGGGGGGTAATGTTAACCCTCAAACGAACAAGGTGGAAAAGTCAAAAAATCTAAAGCAAAAGACAAGGCCAAGGCAAAAGTGAAACAGAAGACGAAGGCGCGCCAAGAAGAATGTGGAAACATAAGAAGTGCTGAAAAGTCCTAAGGCAAGGAGAAAGGCGCACGAGAAAAAGTGCAAGTCAATACTTTTGTAAAAAAGGCACAGGGCGCACCATGATTTATTTTAAGAGTGTCCGGCTCTCACCCGTGCAATTTATGAAGGTAGATGGGCGGTAGGAAGGAAGGGATTTAGGGTTTTGTATATAAAGTTGAAAAGTGAATGAGAATATCATTCTTGTGTGTGGCAAAAAGCTTCTTCTTCTTCTTCTCTTCTTCTTGCATTTTTGCTTGTGCTTAAGAGAGGGAGTGAGCGAGTGTGAGGGAGTGAGGAAGTAAGTGTGTGAGAGTGAGGGATCAAGGAGAAGAAGCTCCCCATCTCCTCTCTTCATCTTCTTCTCTTCTCTACTTTTCTCTTGTCTCGCGTGGCTATGGAGAATGGAGCTTGTTGGAGAGGGATTGAGGTTGCTTAAGCTTGCCTCAAGGATCGTGGAGCTACCGGCGTGCATGGGAGAGGAGGGTACTCGATCGAGCATCAAGGTAAGCTCACTACACCCCATAGATAGGGAGGGCGCGTCGGCTATATGAGAGGTAGCCATGGCCGCTCGGCTTGAAATGCTTGACCAATAAGCCGTCCGTAGGTCTCGGGGGTTGAACTTGTAGCTCCCTTCATATGCAAAGCACTGGAAGACTTACTGGATGCATTGTTCTGCCAATTCATTTCTTCCATGAATAGAGAACTCTCTACATCAGCATACAAAAGAATCACATTAGAATTGCTCATAGCAGTCCTGAATATATCCCAACTCTCTGGAAGAGTGCAAAGCAGAAACGTAGCCTTAATTCTTCATCAATCAAGAACTTCAAGGCAACCAGCTGGCTGAAAATGGAGTTAAACTCACTCAAGTGAGTAGACATTGTTGTACCCTCTTTCATACGCAAATCCATAAGCTTTTTCAGCCAATACACTTTGCCTGCGGCACTCTTCTGTGTACATAGTTTTTCCAGCCGAGTCCAAATAGCACATGCAGAATCCAAACCTTCAATGTTAAACAGCAAAGCATTAGAAATCGATAGCTCAATGGTTGAGCGTACAAGCTCGTTTAACTCATCCCAATCGTCTTGTTCCATACCTGCGGGTTTTTCCCCTTTTGTCTTAATCGGCTTTGCCTGCTTCTTTTGCAATAGGATATTGTAACATTGTTTTTGCCAAACTGCAAAGTTATGTGCTCCTTCAAGCTTCTTAATGTGCATGAGATTACTGCTGTCACTGCTGCCAGCCATGCTTTTCAGCCCAAATGTAACCAAAAAATTTAGCAAATACAGGCCCAAACTGTCACACAAGTGGCCAAGGTACAAATAAGTACCAACCAACAATAAATGACCACGTAGAAGTAGAATTTCCAGATCTGTAAGTAAATTCTCAGAAGCATCAAACCATGTGCTACAGCATTCCACAATTGATTACAACTGTTCCAAGGGCAAATACATCACATTACATGATCCCAAATTTTAGCTGCAATTTCTGTTGTACATGTACCCACGAGCATAAAATTTGACACGCACGGTCAAAAGCCCCAAAAATTTTGTGCTCAAAGCATTGATCATACATCTAAATTGTCTCTGGCATGCATAGAATAGGCCAATTTTGCCAAAATAGAGTAATTTCAGCAAAACCCCCAAATTTTAATGACCAATCTGTCCCAATTGCATTAATGCATGTTCTCCCGAAAGTATAAAACAGGAAAAATTAGCAAAATTTCACAAAATTTTGCAAAATCCCCAAATTTCTCAGGTCCAAGTGTGCACCAATGTCAGCCAATTTGACTCAGCTGAACAAAATTTCACCAATACAGTGAAAGCCCCAAATTTTATGGGTCCAATGTTGAGAAATTTCACTCAAATTAGTAAAATTTCAATACATTTGGCGAAATCCCCAATTTAAACACGCTCAATGTCTGCAATTTCTGACGGAGATGCCTCAATTTTGCATGAACAGCACTCAATCTGGAAAAGCCCCAAATTTTTGGGCCAAGATTGCATAAATCTGACCTTCTCTGCGTACGCGAATGAAACCCCGTCGAGTAAGAGGGTAGAAGCTGATCTTTTTGTTTTTTGGAAAAAAAAAAAGAAACGTGATGGGGAGGGGTGTCTCTGTTGGCCCACCGTGCAGGTCGCCACTTGGTCGCCTGTGAAGTCGCCCGTTGGACCCACCATTTCATCAGTTGCAGTCTCGTCCGGTCAACTGCCACACTTGCGCCCGGTCGCTATCCGCCAACTAGTCATCACATAGTCCTATCAGCCTGGCAGCACGTCACTCGCCCGTCAGCCGCATGGCCGTCATATCCTGTCCGCCTGGCATCGCATCACTTGCCTTACCCATCACGCAGGTCGCCCGTTCTCCAACAGCGACTCTGGCAGTCACGACTATTGCCCGTCGACCTACAGCAATTGTCAGTTTGTCGCACTCTCCTGCACCTATCGACTGCCTCTCCTGCACAGGAGCCTGCCTTCGACTTGTCTCGCCTACCTGCTCGCGACATGGAACTGTTGCCTTGGCAGTCGCCTCCTCACCCAACCAACTCACGCCTGGTGTCTCGAGAAGCGCACAAAACCCGATGGCTCTAATACCAATTTATAGTGATGGGCGAGCGCAAGGATCAAGACACGCAGGGATTGTTAGCACCAGAGGGAGAGACTGAGACTGAGAGTGAGCACGATCTTTTTGGGTACAATGACAAGTGTACCACTTTAGGTTTTTAGATAGATACACACACACACACACACACACACATATATATATATATGAAAGTACAACTGCTAAGGGTGTGTTCACACCCGAGCACATTAAAAGGCACGAGGGCCTTTATTTCCCACACACACACAGAGAGAGAGAGAGAGAGAGAGAGAGAAAGAAAGAAAGAAAGAAAGAAAGAAAGATATATTAACGTCTACGCAAGGCCAATTCCGCCTATGAGACAAAATCTAGAGTACATCCATGTCTAATATCATAAGATAATAATAAAATAAGTAAGTGTCCTATGAAACAATGCTAAGAATAACTATACGATGGGACTATGTAGGGTTGAACCATGTCTGGTCTTGTCCCATTGGTATGAAAGAAGAGGAAAGGAAAACCAAATCTGATAGAAACATGTACAAAAAATGTGGTGGAAACTATAGATTGTAGCTAATCTCAAGATCTACACATGATCTCAACTATGATGCCGTCCCTAACTGCTCCACTAATATGCCCAGTGGTAAGTCTTCGGTGTCTCATGATACTGGCTCTGATCCGGCTACGATGCAGCTCTTGTGCTAAAATTGCATTAGCCTAACTTAAACAACCCCAAAATAATGAAGAAACCTTCTTATTTAAAAAAGAAACGCGATCCTAGAGAGTTACTATGTCCCACATGCAAAACCCTAATTTGGGTGTCCTAAACTTTCTATAAATAGACATGCAACCCACCACTCTCCCTCAATCTTATTTTTGCAAGTTTCAAGAGCCGTATCTCTGCTACTCACACCCGATTCGTGGAAGACATCACGGTCAAATCTTCTCCTTGTTGTATACTACCATCTGGAGCCTAATTCCAACCTCCATCTCCTTCATCCTTGTTGGCGACTGCATCCGGAGGCTCTTTAATTGCTGGTGACTGCTCTACACTAGCATTTTGTTGATCCCTTTTGTCGCCCAACTCCACACACCCTTCTAGAGGTTGCATTTGCAGTCTAGAGCTGCTGCCCTAACATTGTCTCTTCTTCCTAGGTTACTTTCTGTGGCTGCTGCCCTGACTTTCTCTCTCCTCTCTCTACTGTGTTTGCCTCCTATAGTTGCCGCCCAAATTTTCTCTCAAGTACCTACGTTTTTGGTTTTTCTCTCTCCTCACTACCTATCTTTTTTTGCTATGTTTGCTAGTGTTCGACACACGGTGGCTGCCTTGCTACGTTTCGGAATCCATTCAGAGTACAACACACTCTCCAGCTCATAACCTTTGCCTTGATCCCAAAGATACAAGAGTTCGAGGTTCAATATTCACTGCACAGTGTGTTTATGTTAGAATTTGCTAATTTTATGGGCAATGACCAATGTTTTAGTCTTTAGTTCTTTTTCAATTCTTAGTGTGAACAAAACTAAAGTTATAAGTTGTGTCACCACTCATATAGTTAGAGTTAGAGTCAAGTAACTCTAGTTGAGTTACAGCTATGTCTATCTTAGATCTATATTGTACTTTTCATTCTCATTCTTTCAGTTCAGCAAGTATACTCTACTCTTTTGCTTCAACACACTCTAATTGTCTGTCTTGCTCTTTTAGAGTAAAACCCTAAAATGGGAAGCGGTTCGAGAGAGTTCAGTGGAAACCCTAAAACGGGCAGCGGTTCGAGAGAGTTTAGTGAAAACCCTAATTTTTGGAGCGCCCTTCCACATCTATAAATAGACAGGCTGCCCCCATTCAGCCATCATCCTTGTTTGCAGGTTACACCAGCCCACACACCCTTTGCTGCTGTTGGCGCCCAGTTTCCAACCTACATCCTGCCTCCATCTGCTGTCTAGCCATCATCGACTGCAGCCACATTATCTTCAGCCTATCCATTGCTGTAGGTGACAGCTCTCAGCTGCTGGCGACTGCTCCAGACTGTCCCAGACTGCTGTTCAGCCTGCTGTCCATCATCTCCAGGGTCAATCAGCCTGCATTTTCAGCATTGCAGGCCCTGACACTCTCAGACATTGTTTCAGCCTACTGTTGACAGCAAACTATGCACAATTTTCAGCCTCCGATTGGTGGTACACTGCTGCATTTACTAGTTTCCAGCCTTCAAACTGCTGCATTTTGGTGACCAGCCTGCTGCCATTCACTGTTCAGCACTTCTACACTCCGACTGGTGGTCACAGACTTCGGATCCGTCTTCAATGGATATCACACTCTGACATTGCTCTACCCTTGAGCACACTGTACACTCTTACATTCATTTACAGCATTCATTCACTTCAGAGTTGTGTTCTCTCTCTCCCTTCTTCTGTTTGTGTTTAAGTTTTGAGTTTTGCGTTTAGGGTTTGAGTTTTGAGTTTTGCATTTAGGATTTGAGTTTTGCCCTCTGTGTCTGTGTCTGTCTCTTGCATTTCTGTCGTGGTCGTACACTCTGTGTGTCCTCAGTGCAAACCCTAGCAATTTCCTTCACAACACTTAGGGTATATTGTTGCAAAGAACCTAGATAGTGAATACAATATTTACCTTTGGTGGAATTTGCTTACAATACGTCCTATCATCAAAGCATTCAGATGACCCCATTTCAAGCTCTATATAGGCAAGAATGCCCAACTCCGCTAAACTTCTCCGACTCTACCTTAAAGGTCGAAGCTTTTAAGAAGATGCTTGAAAAGATGGACAAACAAGTCAAAACCATCAAGCAAGATTTACAAGCTGCCAAGGATAGGCAAAAAGCCTATGCTGACCTAGAAAGAAAAGAACGAATCTTCCAGAAAGGGGACAAGTTTTTAAGCCGTGTATGCCCGAGGAATTCTTTATTCTTGGAAAATTTCAAGAAGCTAAGCCCAAGATACAGTGGACCTTACAAAGTCATAAAGGCTCTTGGACCTAATGCTTATAAGCTGCAACTTCCTGAAACCCTAAAAGTTCATGATGTATTCCACATCAGTCTCTTGAAGCCCTATGTACCTAATCCTGATCATATTCCTAATGATCAACAAGTTGTAATGCCGAGCCAAGGTTTACTTGAACTTCAACCTGATAGAATCTTGGATGTAAAAGAAAGAATCCTTAGAAATAGGACCCTTAAAGAATATCTCATCCAGTGGAAGGATTATCCTGAAGAGGATGCCACTCTAGGCAGAAGACATTGTCGGGTGGGGAGTTTGGTTGGGGCGGCACATCTGTTAAAAGATAACGCAGGTGTTGCTCCCTTGTTAAGGCGAATGCATATCCTGAAGTAGACTTCCTACAATCAATCTGAACAGCATAGTCTACATCCATAAAGCCAACGACAGATGCCTTCTAATTTCCAAAGCAAATGCACAAATCCTTTATGCCCTTAAGATATCTCATGATACGTTTCACTGCTTTCCAATGCTTTCTACCGAGATGTGCCATGTACATGCCAACTACTCCCACCGCAAATGCAATGTCAAGACGTGTAGCAACCATAGCATACATCAAGCTATCTACAGATAAAGTATACGGGATCTTGGCCATTTCAGCCTTTTTATCATCAGATGTAGGGTTGTCCTCTGCACTAAGTTTCACATATGGGGGCAATGGTACACCGATTGCTCCCCCCCCCCCCCCCTCTCCATATTGAAATGTTGCAAAATCTTAGATACATACTCCTACTGTGACAGATAAAGAAGACCTTTCAATCTGTCCCTCAATATATGCATGCCAAGAATATGATTTGTTTCACCAAGATCCTTCATATCAAAGCTGCTATGTAGGTTTTGCTTCAATGTATCTTAACAGATTAATATCCCTACCACCAATTAGCGTGTCATTCACATACAAAATCAGTATAATAAGGCTGTCATCTGCCGCCTTCTTGGTATACAAGCAATGATCTACTTGACTTCTCTTAAATCCTTGAGATCGCATAAATGTAGTAAATTTATAATACACAAAGCTTGTTTCAACCCATACAAGCTTTTGTTGAGTTTACATACCATCTTTTCTTACCCCTTAGCCACAAAGACTTCTAGTTGTTGCATATATATGTCCTCATGCAAATCACAACATGTAAGAAACACGTCTTTACATCCATCAGTATGAGTTTCATATCCTCACATGCAACCAAACCCAATATGGTTCGTAAAGTAGTCATTTTGACTACATGAGAAAAGATCTCATCAAAGTCAATCTCATGTTCCTGCTTATATCCTTTGGCAACAAGTCGTACTTTGTACTTTTGGCGAGGAACCAAAGGTCACCTTCATCTTCTAAACCCATTCGCATGATACGATTTTTTGCCCCTTAGGCAAATGCACAAATTCCCAAGTACCATTTTTCTTTAAAGATTCCATCTCTGACGGCATAGCTTTATGCCATTTCTTGTTGTCCTCTCTATCCATTGCTTCCTTGAAGCATGACGGTTCCCCACAATCTATCAACATGACATAATCAGCAACATAAGTCGCACTAGGAATAAACCTATTTGGTTGTTTGGTATTTCTAGTCAACCCACAAACCCAATTATCACTGTTTGTTGGCTATTCAGCTTGCAAGTCTACATTAACAGCTTGCTGTTCAAAAGGTTTATCATGCTGTCATGCCTATTCCAATGGCACATTTTCTTGCTGAGACTATGGTATATCAAGGGCAACTTCTTGCTAATCAATTTCAACGTCATTCCCTGCATTTATGGGGTCATTTGCAGCAAGTATTTGCTGTTGTACAACACGCACTCTTTACTGTCCTACAAGTACTTCTCGAAACAAAACCCTTCTTACTTCCTCTATCTTTTCAAGTTGTTTATGTGTATGATCGTGAGGAGTTGACTGAGACCAAGAACCATACAAGATGGGGTTTGGGTATTGGTTTATGATAGCAGTTTAGACAACCAGCATAGTGCCATGCATAAAGTTTCCAAAAGATGGTTTGGGCCCTATGTGGTAAGACAAGTGTTTGATAATGCTACTTATGCATTAAATGAACAGGATGGGACAACCATAAAACTTTCGATAGAAGGGAAAAGAATCAAATTATTCAAGAGACAGGAATCTAATGCCTATGAGTTACCAGAATTGGAAGAAAATAGTGGCCATGACACAGGGGGTGGCCAAGAAGATATGGAAGATGAAGAAGCGAAGGATATGGTTGTAGAGGATGGTTTGGACTCAAAATCCGGTGACAACTAGGATTTTGGCACATACCAGAGGATGTGCAAATTCAGAGGGGGAGGAAGCATCCCAGTTAGAAGAGCTAGATAGAAGTCACCGCCATGATAGCATCAAGACAGATGCTGCACGATCCGCCTCGGGTGGAGAAGCCTCCATGCTAGTAGAGAGCAAAACTCCAAGGATGATGAAACCATGAAGGAACAGCGCACATCCCAAGTCTCCAGCCCAGGTAGGACTAGGCAAACCTGCATGTTAGCCCTACACTGAAAACAAAACCTGCAAAGGAGATCAAAGTCTGCAATCACAGAGGTCAGTAGTGAGAGGCTCCAAAAAACAAAACTAAACTAAAATGAAAAGCTAACTGAAGGAACAAGTGCAAAGATGCAAATGTGTATGTGTATGAGTAAATGCAGCGGAAGACTTAAAATGTAGAGACAAAAATCCTATGGGTCCGACTCTAAGAGGGCGAAAAATGAATACTAGACTAACCTAGGGTATCCGAAAGGACCTAGAGACATGCTAGTCTAAGAAGGTGGCCACCATCGTGTACGTCCAATAGCAGGGCTCTGCCAAGGGAACGCCTGACGAGGTGGGGAGGAAGGTAAGATAGATGCATGAAGTGCAACGGGATCGGAACCTGCAGACCAATCAACCAATCCTTCAAGAGTAGAGAAGGATGGCCGCTGAGGCTGTCCAGGTACCACATGTCCAGCAGTCGCTGTGGGGGCTGGAGGAGCAGATGGGGCAGCAATGGAAGGCGTAGCCCTACTGGACTATGAAGTCACAGCGGTCTGCTGAGGCTTTTTAGGTGGAAGACCTTGGGCCTTGGAGCGACACTCCTCGTCCACATGGCCTGCTCTCTGGCAGTGTGTGCAAAACCGGTTTTTCTTAGGGAGTTGCTGCCAGATAGGTCATGATTCTTTTGTTCCATCGAAGGAAAAGAGGAGTCACCCTTTGATTGGCTTGCCTTCACATCTAGCGAGTTCTTGCCACTGGTGATTTTCCCTCCCGAAGAAGAGGCAACCAACCCTCTCTGCTCTGAATAAGGCTGTGATGAGGATTTCTTGTGGACTTGATCATGCAACCTTGCGTAACGCAAGAACTGGCACTCAAACTCGTAGAAGGTTGGCAATCGAGGTTGGGAGATGATGTGTTGAATGAAATTGAAGTATTTTGGAACACCTTATTCAAGAAGAATGTAACCTCATTGTCATCTGACTTTGAAGAGCCAGTAGTGGCAAACTCGGTAAGTAACCGCCTATAGTCAGCTAGCTTGACTTTCAAATCATCCCATTCCTGAAGAGAGAACTCCTGAAGCTCAAAGTCGAGATTGATGCGCTGAGTACGATCACGAGCCGCATAGCGGTCGAGAAGCTGACTCCAACGCTCTGACGCGAGCGGAAAGTGTTGCAACTGAGAGTGAAACTCAGGAAGCAATCCCTGCATCAGCTCAACATGGGTTGTAGCATTGCGGACTCTCCATTGACGGATGTAGTTAGGATGAGCTTCCGGCATAGGCTCTAGACCAATGATGAGGTCCCAAAGACCCTAAGACTCAAGCACTTGTTGCATGATATTTGACCAAGTAGTGAAATTTGACCCGTTAAAACGTGTCTTATCCGTGAAGGCATTCTTGGCCGTTGCAACAGGAGTGATAGTGCTCGGAGATGGATAGTGTGAAAAAGTGTAGTGGGGATAGGATGGGGGAGTGGAGTACACTTGGAAATGGGCCCCAGAGTGCCCACCAGGCATGCGAGTAGTGTGCAAGGTGGATCCATAGGTAGGGATAGGCTAACTAGGCATGGGCATGGTAGCCACATGAGAAACCCAAGGAGGTGGGATGGGAACATGAGGAGCAGAAGATGGGAATCCCTGCGTAGGTGTAACCCAAGGAGAGTGTGAAGACGCACCATAAGCTGAGGATGGAAACCCCTGTGTATGAGTGGTCATGGGAGATGTGAAGCTGGGAATAGTGAGGGGGATGCCCATTACAGTCGTCCCAGGAGTGATGGGTGTGCTCATGTGCTAAAAGGTGAGAGGCACTGTGTTAAAGGGTGGCATTCTCCCTAACGAAGTACCATGGTGCAAAGAGGTAGAGAATGGGGTGGAGAAGGAAAAGGTGCTATGAGCAGAGATGGAAGATCCAACCCCTAGGATGTGTGATGCAGATGTGGAGTGTAATCCAAGGTTTTGTAAAGATGATGAGAGGTGTGATATAGAAGAGGGAGGAAAGTGAGAAGTATGTGTGTCTCCTCAAATGAAACAGAAGCTGTAGATGTACCTGTATTCCATCTGCTTTGTGAGCCCCCTCTACTGAAATTCACATACGCAAAGCCATCCGGATCTTGTACCTCAAAAGAAGAAACAGGCGAGGGTTTTGATTCATGCAACACAAAAGAATTGTACAAACCTGACATTGGACCTGGCTGAGATGATGAAGATGGATTGCCCGACGTTTCGAATGCCGTATGTCCTCCATGATCGGAGAGGTGGCCAGCCTCACCAATCGGTCCAGATGTGGTAGCAAAACTGGTAGGAGGGTTGTAAACATCACCGTACTTGTTGCGATAGTACTCCTCAAAGTCCTCCTCTGTCATGTTAGTGAAATCTGGTGAAGGTAGAGTGTCGTCCTCCTCACCGAGCCCATAATGCCGTCTCAGGGCCTCCAATGATGGAGAAGTCTGATAAGACATTATAGGAACTGGAGAAGAAAATGTCTGGGACAATGTGATTAAGTTACGAGTCGTATTGTGTGCCTCGCACAAAGACTAGCTCTCAACAATATCCGCAGGATACTCTTTACAAGAGCACCGGCTCAGATACCATGTTAAGAAGACTGCTAGGGTTTGCACTGAGGACACACAGTGTCCGACCACGACAGAAACACAAAGACACAGACACAAACAAGACACAGAGGGCAAAACTCAAACCCTAAACGCAAAACTCAAAACTCAAACACAAAAACTCAAACACAAACAGAAGAAGGGAGAGAGAGAACACAACTCTGAAGTGAATGAATGTAAGAGTGTACAGTGTGCTCAAGGGCAGAGCAATGTCCGAGTTGATGTCCACCGAAGACGGATCCCAAGTCTGTGACCACCAGTTGGAGTGTAGGAGTGCTGAATAGTGAATAGCAGCAGGCTGGTCACCAAAACGCAGCAGTCTGGAGGCTAGAAACTGGTAAACGCATCAGTGTACCACCGATCACGGGCTGGAAACTGTGCATAGTCTGCTGTAAACAACAGGCTGAAATAGTGTATGAGAGTGTGAGGGCCTGCAATGCTAAAAACGCAGGCTAGCTGACCCTAGAGATGATTGACAGCAGGCTGAACAACAGTCTGGGACAGTTTGGAGCAGTCGCCAGCAACTGAGAGCTGTCGCCTACAGCAATGGACAGGCTGAAGATGATGTGGCTGCAATCGATGATGGCTGGACAGCAGATGGAGGCGGACTGCAGGCTGGAAACTGGGTGCTAACAGCAGCAGAGGGTGTGTGGGCTGGTGTAACCTGCAAAACAAGGATAATGGCTGAATGGGGGCAGCCTGTCTATTTATAGATGTGAAAGGGCGCCCCAAAAATTAGGGTTTCCACTAAACTTTCTCCAACCGCTCCCCGTTTTAGGGTTTCTGCTGAACTCTCTCGAACCACTCCACATTTTAGGATTTTACTCTAAAAGAGCATTTTTAGTGTGTTTTGGGGCTGTTTAAGAGACTAATCAATAAGTAATGCATATTTTAGCTCAACATCTGTAGACATCTTCACCTACAATGCCTGCACAAACGCAAAAGAAACTCCCTCGGGTTGTGAAAACGCAGCCTGGTAGGGCTCTTTTCTCCACTTCCCCAACCTTCTTCAGTCATTGAAGGTGATGAAAATGTAAAATCTACGCTTGAAGGCCAAAAACACAACCTTTCACCTCTTCAAACAGCAAAAAAATTAACAAACTGTGCTCCTTGCCTATGCGCCCACGCTCGCTTCAGCCTTGTTCCGATGCGCAGCCCTCCTGCTCATCCTCGAATGCTCAAAATGTAGCCTTGTGTCGCGTTGAAATCTCCTCGTCAGGTAGATTCTTGACTCAGTCAGTCCATCTTCGCTGCTCTGATACCATGTGAGAGTGCAGCAATGCAGAAGCGCGGGACCAAGACTGAGAGAGTAGAGTGAACACAGAGAGGAGAGAGAGAGAGAGAGAGAGAGAGAGAGAGAGAAGAACAAGAAGATCTAATGTATGAAGTATGCTGAATACAATGGAATACAGATATGTACACGGGCGCAGTGCATATGTCTGCATATCTCCACCTCAATAATGCCACTGCTTGTTAGCGATTGTCATCCCCTGGACAGTGCGGAGCAGGGGCAGCTGGACAGTGCGGAGCAGGCAGCCACGTCACCAGTGCCACGTCAGCTGCCACGTGGCAGTCTGGTCCAGGTCGGACAGATTTGTACCAGTCGGCTGCATTTAATGCAGCCGACCTGTCATATTTTATTGCATTTTCCCACGCTATTTATAGCCGACAGCCAGCACATTATTTCTCACTTGTGATTGCAGATTCCAGTAGGAGATCGTGCAGATTGCAGCGTATTTCGAGGTGAACAGCAGGTGGCATCATCGAGGTGGAGACACGCAATCACGCGCACTGCGCCCGTGTACATATCTGCATATCTTTGTATACAGCATACCTTATACAGCAGATCTTCATCTTCCACTGTCTCTTTCTCTCTCTCTTCTCTCTATGTTCACTCTCTCTCTCAGTCTTGGTCCCACGCTTCCGCATCACTGCACTCTGACATGGTATCAGAGCAGTGAAGAAGGACTGACTGAGTGAAGAACTTGCCTGAAGAGGAGATTCCATCGCGACACAAGGCTGCGTTTCCAGCGTTCGAGGGCGAGCAGGAGGGCTGCACATCGGAACAAGGCTGAAGCGAGCGTGGGCGCGCGGGAAAGGAGTCCAGTTGGTAAATCTGCTGCTGTTTGCTGCTGTTTGAAGAGGAGGAAGGCTGTGTTTTTCAGCTTTCAAGTGCAGGTTTTACTTTTTCATCGCCTCCGGCAATTGAAGAAGCTTCGGGACGCTGAAGAAAGAGCCCTAGCAGGCTGCGTTTTCACACTCAAAGGGGGCTGCTTTTGCGTTTGTGCAGGTATTGCAGGTGAAGATGTCTACAGAGATTGACTTGGAGTTCCAGACGATCATGGATCGGAAGGTGCCTGTCTTACCGGCTCTTCCCTCAGATCAAAAGCTCGATGGCGACAATTACCACATCTGGCGCGTGATGATGTTGGCCATCCTTGAGTCTTACGATTTGGCGGAGCTTGTACAGGAGGAGATCGACCGGCCCTCGGCGAGAGATGAGTCCAAACTCTCTTCCGATGCTCGTGCGGAGTTGGCCAAGGCCCAGACTCACTGGGACAAACTGAATGCCCGGATTTGTTCTTTTCTTTTTCTGTCTTGTACTACAGCCGTGATAGCCCACATCGAGCACTTGACGATGGCTCGGGAGATATGGCTGGAGCTTGACCAGGTGTATAACCGGATGACCCTTATGAAGAGGGTTTCTTTGGAGGTGCAGATGCGGACCTTGTCCGTGAACAAGTCTTCTTCGTTGCGGGAGCACATCAACAAGCTTAGATAGCTTCAGATGCAGGTTCAGAATGCGGGGAAGCCGATTTCCTCTGATGACATGGCGATCACACTCTTGTCCCAGTTGCCGCCACGTTTCGGTGCTTTTTACTCCGCCCTTATTGCTTCGGGGTGTGAGTCTACTCTTCGTTGGGAAGAGTTGGTTCCTATGGTCTTGGACCAAGAGGAACAACTGAAGGGACAGCATGCTTCCAAGTCAGAAGCCTTGACAGGTCAAGCATCTCAGAAGAAGGGGAAGGACCAAAGACAAGGACTCGAAGGATTCTGGAGCGGTGGCTGCACCCTCATTAGCTGCGTTTCTTCATTTAGCAGTCATTGAGGACTCTACACCGAAGGCTTCTGATACTGCGATGACAGCCCCACAAGCTCGAGAGTGGATCATAGACAGTGGTGCCTCCCGGCACATGACTCCTTCATCAGTTGGTGTTGCCCAGTTGCGACCTTCGTGTGGGCAGATTCTCATCGGAGATAGCTCTTCGGTGTCTATTGCAGGACGGGGTGAGATGCAGCTTATTCCAGATGGACGTGGCGGTACCCATACCTCAGAGGTGTTGCATGTGCCAGGTTTAGGGTATCATCTACTTTCGGTTCATAAGATTTGTTCACTTGGACTTTTGGTGGAGTTTGACAGTGATTCGGTACGAGTTCTTGATCGTGGATCAAGAAAGGTTCTCTCATCAGGATATGAGGAGAACAGCATCTACAAATTGACGTCTTCTGCCACTCTCACTACTCTTCTTCTTACCTCTCAGACACAATCCGAGCTATGGCATGCTCGGTTTGGTCACCTAAACTATGATTATCTTCGGAGGGCGTCACGTGGACAGCTTGTTCGAGGGTTGCCGGACATAGTGGTGAGCCAGCAACCATGCATCTCCTGCATTCGTGGGAAGCAGCATAGGGATGCGATTCCCACCAAAGCTTCACGGCGGTCTACTTCACCGATGGAGCTTGTATCTACGGATCTTTGCGGCCCTATGAGGAACGAGTCCTTGAAAGGAAGCTCGTACTTCATGTTGATCGTAGATGACTACTGCAGGATGACTTGGGCCTGCTTCTTGGCGTTGAAGTCGGAGGCTTTCTCCCACTTCAAGGATTGGCTTCTCTTTGAGGAGAATCGCTCGGGCCGGCGATTGAAGACCTTGCGCTCCGACAAGGGTGGTGAATTTGTTTCTCATGAATTTGCTCGTTTTTGTGCAGATAGAGGCATTCACCAAGAGTTTGCTAACATCAACACTCCTCAAGAAAATGGCATTCTTGAACAGAAGAACCGAAGTGTAATCGAGAAGGCGCGCACCATGATGGAGCACCAACACACACCTCAGTTTCTGTGGGCCGAGGCTGTGGCTACTACAGTCCACATCCTCAACCGATCCCCCACTTCGGCCGTTGCTGGGATGACACCTTTTGAGGCTTACTTTGGGACTAAGCACGATGTTTCTTATTTTAGGGTTTTTGGGTGTGATGCCTATGTTCACATTCCCAAGACTCATCGTGATAAATTTGAAGCGGCTTCCCGAAGACAGGTGTTCGTTGCCTACAGTCCCAAGGTTATCACTTGTATAATCTCGTAAAGCGGGATGTGTACACCAGTCGAGATGTGCGGTTCGTGGAGGTTCCCGCCATAGCAGCGGGTGAGGAGCATCCAGTTCTTGGAGATCCGGGGGAGAGTTGGGCTCCTGCGACAGTTCCTTTGGAGCCAACACCTTGTGATTCTGATTCTGTTTCAAATACAAAGTCTATTGTTCCACCGGTCACCCCCGAGGAGCTACCACCGGTGGATATCCCAGAGTCTTCAACTGATGGAGAGTGACGAGGAGAGATCCGGCCTCCTCCTCGTTGGGTCCGTGACACACTCCGAGATTCAGGGATCGAGGGGGTCCCTGAGAAGTGGGGACCGCAGGATGGTCCGGGCGGTCACGGCGGCACCAGGCACATTGTACGGAGCTTGTTTGTTCTAACTATTGTTTGATGACCCGTGTTATGCAGGATCGAGAGCCCACCTCTATAAAGGAGGCTTTACAGTCCGCACCATGGAAGAAAGCTATGGAAGCCGACTTGGAGGCTATTGAGAGGAATGGCACTTGGTATCTCGTGCCTCGCCCCTCTCATAAGAAGGTGATTGGCGTCAAATGGGTCTTCAAGACCAAGTACCTTAGCGAAGGTTCTTTGGACAAGCACAAGGCTCGCCTTGTTGCTAAAGGTTTTGCACAGCGCCCAAGGATTGATTGTCATGATACTTTTGCTCCCACTGCTTGTATGGCGACTATTCGAGCTCTTCTTGCCTTGGCTGGCCATAGGAGATGGCCTGTCTACCAGTTGGATGTGAAGTCGGCCTTCCTCGATGGTGATTTGAAGGAGGAGATCTATATAGAGCAGCCTCCTGGCTTTGGATCTTCCGATGGGCAAGTCTACAGGTTAAAAAAGGCCTTGTATGGCCTTAAGCAGGCTCCGCGTGCATGGAACGAGAAGATTGACTCGTTTCTTCAGTCACAATTGGGATATCGGCGCTCCAAGGCCGATCCGCAGCTTTATTATGTATACACTTCCGAGGCTGGCGATTGTCATCCCCTGGACAGTGCGGAGCAGGGGCAGCTGGACAGTGCGGAGCAGGCAGCCACGTCGGCTGCCATCTGGCAATCTGGTGCAGGTCGGACAGATCTGTACCAGTCGGCCGCATTTAATGCAGCCGACCTGTCATATTTTATCGCATTTTCCCAAGCTACTTATAGCTGACAGCCAGCACATTATTTCTCACTTGTGATTGCAGATTCCAGTAGGAGATCGTGCAGATTGCAGCGTACTTCGAGGTGAACAGCAGGTGGCATCATCGAGGTGGAGACACGCAGTGTCGCACACTGCGCCCATGTACATATTTGCATATCTTTGTATACAGCATACCTTATACAGCAGATCTTCATCTTCCACTGTCTCTTTCTCTCTCTCTCTTCTCTCTGTGTTCACTCTCTCTCTCAGTCTTGGTCCCACGCTTCCGCATCGCTGCACTCTGACACTGCTATATACCTCAAAGTATGCTGCAATCTGCCCAATCTCAGCCTTGAAATCTGCAATCGCCAAGTGTAATACTCTCGAATGGCTGCCTGGCTAGAAAATACATATGTACACAACCTAACTGAGGAAAATGCATGTCCAGGGGATGACAGTCTCTAACACATATCCTAGGAAAATGCATTTACAAGACTTTGGCTCCAATTTGCTACGTTGTTCTTTGCGTATATGCACAAATGTCTCGCAACCAAACACTCTCAAGTGTGTATACGAAGGTGGCTTGCCCGACCACACTTCTTGAGGGACTCTCCCCCCCACCCCCAAAGACCTGTTTGTCACAACTCTATAGAAATAGAATTTGTATCCTTTTTCACTAATTTGTCTATATAATGATTTATTAAAAATTTGTTTCCTTTGCACTAATTAGATATAAAGAAAAGTGCATTGGAGCTGGCCACTGATGAGTGGTCACAGGTTATGGTGGATTCACGCGGTGGGTTAGAGAAAAGATAGTTCACACTTTCACCTATATGGCCCGATTGGGCGCCTGTAACCAGAACTCACGCATATCAGGGTTAGACTCGCACACAGAAAGGATTGATGCCTTGAAGTGTGGGCTAGATCCGCCAGAACAAACAGTTACAATCAACAAGATGGCATGATCATGAAATGCTTGTACAATGTGCATGTGTGGGCTGAAAGCTTGAACTGCACATTTCTTTGCATAGGAAAGTCACATGAAGATTCTGATACCATTTTTGCGATGTATACGGAAAAATCTTTCATATGACACCCATATTGGGGGGTCCCTAAATTTTAGGAGGTCCCTAAATTTTAGGAGCCTCAAATTAGCCTAAAAATGCTAGTCCTAAAAAATAGGGATGTCATTCTAAAAATAGTAAATTCTGTACTGTGACTGTGCTTACTAAATTTGGTTGTTTCTATTCTTGACAGTATTCAGCCCAAAAAGGAAAGCCATAGAGAAGAGACAAGTGTCAAGACACTTGTCACACAAGTTTCCAAGTGTCCCACCACTTGTCACATCTCATGACATGTGGCTGGACACTTGTCTTGTGCTACTCCACTTTCCCCTTTTGTACTAGCTCTTCCCCCTCCTATAAATAAGAGCTCGTTTTTCTTCATTCAGCATCATTTTTCTTTGCTGTAAACTCATGTACATCACCCATAGATAGCCAAAAACTGGCCCCATCCATCCCCATCATCATCCCCCACTTCTCCATTATCAAATTCCTTCATATTCCCTCTTCTATCACTACTGTTTTACAGGACAGCAAGCCTGTAAATTCATTACAGCATCTCCTTCTCGAGCTCTTTCTTCCATTTTAGCAACAAGAAGCAAGCCCTATTCATGTACTGCTGATCAACGATGGAGAACGGCTGATTTTCCCTCTTTCTTCTCTCATACTGTAAAGAAATCAGTTCTTATCATTGCATAATAGATAATGCATGTGTGTTTGTACATCTTTGCATGATCTTGTGAGAGTGAGAATTACTTCTACTCACTCTCAGGTTGATTGTAACTGAGCTCTTCCCTAAGGGACTTGGGTTGAGCAAAAATACATTCCTTCGGGGGGGGTTGCCCATCTTCAACCCTCAATCTTGTCTCCATTACTTTTACATTTTCATGGATGTAATTTTGTGAGTAATTTTCATTTTCAGCTTTAAGTGTTCATTCTCTTTTATATTAAATCTCGAAAACAAGCAAATATCATAATTGTTAAGCATACTATGTTGTTCGGGGCGTTTACACTGTTTGATGGCTGATTTATCAAATGTACAGCTATCATAACAACCTCTACCCAAAATCCATGAGGTAATGCAGTATGAGACAGCATGGTACAGACTTTCTCCTGAATAGTCCTATTCATACATTGTGCAACACCATTTTGGGGCGGATTATAAGGAGCAATGAGCTCCCTTTTTATCCCTTTGCTATCACAAAAGGCCTGAAAGGCTTTGGACACATATTCCCTACCACTATCAGAGCAAAGACACTTTAATGTCTTGCTAGTCATATTTTCAGCAATTGCCAATAATTTTTTTAACTTATCCAAAGCCTTGTATTTACAACGAATCGGATAAACCTATACTTTGCGTGTGGCATCATCAACAAAAGCAATAAAATATTTTTTTTCCCCTAGAGACAACCCTAGCATCTAACATATATCTAAATGTACCAACTCTAAGGGTGAAGATTTTAGTGAAAGAGACTTTTTATGTGATGTTTAAGCATGCTTGCCAAAAATATAATGACCGCAATGGTCAAAATCAGCATACCTCAAACACGGCAAATAACCCAAATAGAAAGTATTTTCATTCCAGTTTGACTCATGTGTCCAAACTGGCTATGTCACAAAGACGCACTTGGCTGCTCGATTATGGCAACAACATGGTCATGCACACTAGATACACGTAACGGATATAGAGTATCACTTTTAGAGCCTTTACATATCTTCCATTTGTTATTCCCAAAAGTGGTATAATAGCCTTCATCATCTAGATGCCCTATGCTTATCAAGCTCTTCTTGAGCTAGGATACATGCCTCACATACTGAAATGCCAATTACACATTGCCAATCTGTGCAATGTCACATGCATAATTGTCCCCAAAGTGGACAACACCATGTCTAGCACTATTGTAGTCAAAGAGCCACTCACAGTGTGGTGTTAAATGGAATGAGGCACCTAAATCAAGAATCCATGTGTGTATGTCATTATCAGAATGTGCAATCAAAGACTGTGTACTAATAAAAGCAAAGAGTACATCACTGCCACTATCACTCTCGTGACTAACTACATTGACTTCCTCTATCTTTACATTGCTCTTCTTTGAATGTTGGCTGTCCTTTTTCTCACCTTTGTTATCATCATTGTTTTTGCCTTTGCCCTTTTCTTTCTTCCACTTAAAGTGCCCTTTTTTGTCACAACGATGGCACTCCACATTTTTACCACGAGACTTGTTGCGTACTTTGTTGTTAGAATTGCCCTTCTGTTGGGATCTGCCTCTAGTATAAAGTGCATTGGAAGACTTGCTTACTGAAATATTTTCCCTATTTAGCTCCTCCATGACTAAAGAGCTCTCCACATCTGAATGTAACAGCATACCATTAGAATTACTCATTGTTATTTTAAAAGTGTCTGAACTTCCGACAAAGTGCATAGCAAAAAGGTTGCCTTGAACTCCTCATCAATGTGAAATTCCAAAGCAATCAGTTGGCTGAAAATAGAGTTAAACTCATTCAACTGTACAGACATGGTTGTACCTTCCTTCATACAAAGGTCAATCAATTTTTTCAACCAATGAACCTTACTGGCTACATTGTTTCTTGATATTGAAGAGCAAAGTGTCTGACACTGAAAGCTCTATGGTAGAGCATGCAAGCTCATCTAACTCCTCCCACTCATGTAGATCCATGGTTGCTGGTTTTACCCCTTTTGTCTTTATAGAAGCAATTACAGCCATATCGCGGGCTAATACATCAATTGCATGAGAAAGCCCCAATTTTTAGCTACAATTTCTGCTCCAAATGCATCCACAAGCATAAATTTGACTCTCACGTCAAAAGCCCCATATGTCTTTGCCCAAACTGCTCAAATGACATCAAACATAGCTCCCAAATGGATTGCACAAGTCAATTTTGCCAAAATCTCACAAATTTTGCAAAACCCCAAATTTGTTCAAGATCCTATGTGCTCAATTTGTATAGAAACTCATTGCAAGTACATACCAAGACCAAATTTGACCCAAACTCTGCAAAATTTGCAAAATCCCCAAATTGTACTAGGTCCAATGAGTCAAAATTCCAAGAATTGTACCTGTGCCACTGCAATTTCTGCACGTACGTGAAAAGCATCAATATCTGAAACCCGAGAGAGTGCAAGAATCCTCAAATTGTACTTTGCTGAATAAAATCTTCACGCACATGCCAGAATCCCCAAATTCCAAGAGTAGATGTGTGTCCAATCTTTGAGATTTGTGGAACTGTGCTTGTGCGCATGTGACAATCCACAAAATTTTAACAAAGGATAAACCTTTGAAAAAAAAATAGTGATTACTCCAAAAAAACATTGACACTCAATGGCCGACTGCCCACAAACCTGCGCCTGTGCTGACCTGCCAAGGTGTCGCCTGATTGCCGGCACGCGTATCGCCTGCCTGTCGAGGCATGCATGTTGTTGACTGTCACCCACCTACCTTCACCTGCGCTGATGATGTGGTCTGCACCCTGTGTGTCACCCCCTGCCTGCCTGACATGACCTGCTGCTTACACCTACCTGTCAGCTGCTGACTGCTGGACAGTCCCATGACCTGACTCAGACTGATTCCTTGCAGTGTCACGGCTCGGACAAGCTCCGGAAGCTCAGTCAGGATGGCCTTGAGCTCTGATACCAGTTTTTGGTGTCCCATGCGCAGTGAAGGTTCAATGTTAGGCAATGGCAATGGCGGAGAGAGAAGAAGAAAGAGTGAGCAGCAGCAATAGAGAGTGAGAGAGTGAGATGCACAATATGAGGGTACAAAGAGTTGTACCACTCTTAGGTTTTCTTTTGATAGTTATATGTAAATGACTAAAGTACAAGTGCTAAGGGTGTGTTCACACCCGAGCACGTATAAAAGGCACAGTGGCCCTTTATTCCCGATAGCATAGATAACCCATTGTATACCCTCTAGTACTCCAATATCCTACAATCTCTGTATGATGCATGTACAAGGCACTATATCAAAAGCTTTGCAGAAGTTTACAGAACAGCAATAGATCCTCTTGTCTTGAGCTCGACCCTCCTCACTAATGGCTCTAAGTGTGAGGATATGGTCCAGCATGGTATATCTGCATCTGAAACCTACCTATCCTTGTGCTCTCTTGACTTGCATCTCAGCCCACTCACTAAGTTCATGCTCCAGTATGGATCCATATATCTTGGCCAAACTATGGCCGATCATGATAGTCCTATAGTTGCCAAGGATCAAAGGATCACCACCCTTATAGTGGAATTATAGTATTGTCTGACCAACTCATAGGGAAGCCTTCACATACTGCTCTATTGAGCTTATGTGCTAGTATGAGTGCTAGTATGTAGCAAGCATGTGAGAAATGTTCTACCACTAGCCCATACTCATCCTAGCAGGTCGTACACTTGTCTCCCATAGTCAAGCCAAGCATCTAGATGTAATCTATATGGGGGGCTGTCATTCATGAAATATGTTCCATGCACTCTTGCTATCCTGTCCCAAAATTAAAACAACTAAGTATGCTTGTGCTTACAATCATAAGGATTGCAAGCGTAGGTTACTATCATGTGCAAAATGATCTCTCAATTCCTCTAGCTGAATCATAGGACCCAAGCGAATCAATAGAAATCACTAGAAATGTTGTACCCTGCTCAAGGCAAAGATATCTGTCATGGAGTGATCTAAGATGGTCAGTCCACTGGAAGGTGGCACTCATCTCCAAAAGACAAGCTATTATGGTGGAGACCTATGGAGGCTAAGGATGTCAGGAATGGCAGGCTGCTGGACATGGGCACCATGCTCTACAAAACATGACTTCCTGATCTGCTGTGACCCCCTCTAACCCATGCATGGTGTGCCAGTGCTACTGATATGGCAACATCTGCCAAGCTGGCTATGGAGCTAGCACTAAGGAAATCTGTAAGAACCCACTAGTTCACTAGCAAAGTGGCCTGCGATTGCCTGCTGCTGGCTCACTGGAAAAGTGGCCTGTGATTGCCTGCTGCTCTCTATTCACTCTCAAGACATATGTAAAATATGGAAAAGGAAGGACAGGAAAGAGAATTAAAACTGAACCCCTGGTGTTCTGATCTTCAGTGTGTAGGTCCACCCATATAAATGGCCAGTCATCAAAATTCAATAGTCTAAAGTTGGCACACTGAATGCTACAAGAAAGAACCCTGTTTTCATTTCTGTAGTGAAATAATGCTTGCTCCTCACAAGTCACATACTGAAATATGAACATGGGGAAAACAGGACATAGGTAGAATAATGAATGGCTGGAAACCTGAATCTGACTGATTCTGGGAATCTAACTGAACAATGCAACTTGAGGCAATGGGATCTTCCATCAAACAAATTGCCAAGTGACCACTAAGAAAACAGCAAAAATGGCCTAAAGTATGTAACAAAGCACTAAATATGTCCTTGAACTGATTCAATGCTGGTTAAAACCTGCGATGTTTGCATCTACAGCATCATTTCTAGCTGAATACACCCACTATTACTCTTGTAAGCAAATATCTAACAGTAGTGGATTTCTGCATGACCTGAAACTTTTGTTGATGCATCACATTGTTTGCATTTTTTTCAATCAGTTGTTAGAGGAAACTAACATTTTGATTTCATTACTATATAGCATTGGCATATAACTAAATGGTGAAAGTCTGTAACCAATCTGCTCTATTCCGTAACTTTATAGATTTGGCCCTTTGGCAAGTAGACCTTCAAACTTCAAGAAAGGCTGCTCTATAGTAAAGGGGATACTACAGAACAGACAATAGTCCAAAAACACAAATCAGAGAAACAAGTGAGAAAAGCTTGCAATTGAGATAAGATTACCCAAAAAGCTGGCAATGCACAGAGCTTTCTCCAAGGACCTCCATCTGCCCCTCTCATTTCCAGAAACCTTTTTAGCCGGACCTGGATTACAGATGTACAATCTAGTGGTCTCAAAATTATCTTACAAAGAAAGAATCAAATCTTTCACCCACCCAAGAAAGTGAAACTGCCTCAGATATAACTTTTTGTAACAAACTTCTTTCTGTAATCAAGAGCAGAAGAGACCTCTGGGAAAATTGTTGTGAGATGGTTTTCCCAGTCATTGAGTGTGGCCTTTTCACCAGGTAAACAGGGTAATTTCCCCAGCATGAAATCCTGGATACACAATAGACCGAAATAGGAAGCATGTGCTTAAAACTGAAAGCTGAAAGCAAAAAGACAGTTGCAATTTGTGCTGATTTTGCAACCAATACCAAATATCGACAGCTAAGAAGACAGTCAAAGCTGCTACTTTATGAGCAAGGAACACACAATCATTTCATTCTTTTTTAAAAAGAACCTTGAAAAGAACAGCCACACCAACTTTTCGACTGAGAATATATCACCATTTGAAGCCTGTACACATAATTCTTTGTAGTTTCTACCACCTGATTGAGCTGTAACGTTTGCAGTTTCCCAGGTCACACATTACCCTTGTAATCTCTACCCACCTGATGCTATAAGAAAGTGGTTTACTAGTAAAACATAAGGGATTCAAAACAGTGCAGAAGAGAAGAAACATACCCTAAAAGACATCCCAGAACAATCCACATAGTGCTTATTGCGGTAGACGAAGTACATAGGAACATCAAGTGCATAATCTACATACTTCTCGAATCTGCAAAAGACCAAAATCATAGGAACGTCAAGTGCATAATCTACATACTTATCAGATCTGCAAAAGACCAAAAGTATCAATTGTCCAGCCACACAATTTGAAGGTGAAGGTAGGGCTATTTGTTATCTTAATATCACCTAAGTATTTTGAATGCAGTGAAAACATTTTAAGGGTTTCTCGCTCATATGCTCCCTCAATAATAAGGCTCAATAATAATGTGCATGTTCTTCCAAAGTCTTACAAAGCATACAGTATAACAACTTTGATGCGACAGCGGGATCCAGTGTTCATGACCTTTTGTTCCCTCAAGCATTTTCTAAAGGCTTTGTATTTATATGGGAAAACACACTTACATAAGAAGGTGTAGAGCAATATGAAGGAAACAGGTAAAACATGTTTGGACGTGAACTGTTTGCTTAAATCTTGTACATAATATGCACAAATTCCATCACAATGTAGATGCATAATGCAATACATGTACTGTAAAATTAAGAAGTTCCTGCTCTTATTAATAGGTCCACTTTCAAGTCACAGCAGCTACAAACTGACTACAAACAACTGAAATTAATGCACAATATCACATGATGTACACAATGTTTGAGTTAGGTGCACTTCAAAGTTCAGCCTCATAGTCATTCTATAGGGGCATATAACAAAACTTTATATGTAGTCTTATCAGTAAATTCTTCCCAGCACGTTCTCCAAACGAGCAACAGACTTTGTGCATCAACCACTATTGATGCACATGCAGCCTTACTTGGCCTCAACCTTGAGAGTGCAGAAAATGACCAATACACAAGCTACCAAAAGCAAGGGTCAAGCAATTCACCAACCCAAAACCATCCCTCACCACTTTCACCAAAGATAGAAAACTTCAATCGCAACTAGAAAGAACTTTGATAAAGGTAAAAAGGAAATTTCTTGTCTGCTATCTAGCCACTTTGCATGGAGCTGTCCTAAACTAGAAACAGAAAATATGAAAATAATTTTTTTAACAAGGGAAGGTAAAAAAACAAGTGCACGTACTGCAAACAATAGTTAGATCAGGGCATGAAAAAGTATAAATCTTTGGAGGTTATGAATATGGACAACACACATCAATGTTACATGTCACCATTCATGTCACAGCCCACGTTTGGGCCACATGAATTAGTAAGAATGCATGGATTTATTGCAAGGCAATGGATTAGAGTCATGATAGATAATTCAGCCACTCACAACTTTATAAATTGTATATGACACTCTTGTCAAAAGTATGTCATCTAAACCTTCAAGGTAGTTAAGTACAATTCATACAATGTGTCTAGTACGTTTAAAAACTTATGGGCAAACACACTTGTGATTATATGGTTTGGTGTTTGCCTGATGTACAAACTTTTTCTACTTTCGAAATGGATAAGTAATTCTTCATGCATGTATATACATGAATAAAGACTGAATTGATTGATTTACTAGATGGATTTGAAGTTTTATTCCTAAGGATTTGCATCATGGATTGCCTTCTGATAGAAGAAAGATTAACCATCCAAAGGAATCAGTCAAAAAAGCTAAGGCTATTTCTAAAGGCTTTGTGAAGCACATGTAGAGATGGAAAGGCAAATTGAAGAATATCTAGAGAAGGGGTTTATAAGACCTAGCGATCCACCCTGGGCTCTATAAATTTTATTGGTGGAACGAAAAAAGTTCCTATGCAACTTTGTGTCAACTATAGAGCACTCAATAATATTACGATGAAAAACAGATTTCTAATGCTGTGTACTAAGGAACTTTTTGACCAATTGCAATGGACTAAATTCTTTGTAAATATAGACTTGAAATTTGGCAAAGATTAGGTCAAAACTAAGATCAAAGATGCTTCCAAAACAGCCTTTGGACCAAATAAGTGTACTATGAGTTTTTGGTAATGCCTTTTGGTCTTACCAATGTGCCAGCCGCATACAGGAATGATGCCGTATGGCCAAACCTAGATCATTTTGTTGTAGTCTTTCTAATTGATATCCATATCTATAAAAAGTATAAGAACAAACACTTGGAACATTTAAGAACACAATGAAGATGGATCTCTATGGATAATTTTAGAATGGCTACCTCCATGCAAACTGGAGGACACAACTGAGTGCTTTCCACAAGCAAAAGCTGTCCAACAGCCACTCTCTCTCATGGGAGCAGGCTGGGGGAGAGTGACAAAGACTGTTGTCCTCCATGACAGATCCCGATTGCAGCAACCCACCAATGCCGATGATGAAGGATGTGCTGGAAGGCTGAGCAGGCTGTGACAGCTATGCAAGGGGCTGTCAAAGCAGCATATGACTATGACTGGAACACAGCAGATAGTAACAAAACACAGATGTCAAAATGGTCGCCAGGGTGAGCAGATGCTAGACTGAGGCAAAATGCAGCAGTTGGTATACTAGCAATGGTGGCAGCTGACTTTAACAGCAGTAAACACAGGAGATATGAGGCTGAAGTAGCTGTCCTGAAGGTTGCCTAGCTGCTAGGAGAGAAAATGCAACTAATCTGAGTGCCAGTGACAATGGCAGCAGGTTGAATAGGCAGAAAATGCAGCTGATAGAGAGGGTACAGCAGTGTGAAAAGAGCAGGGTGTGGCAACAAGCCATACAGCAGCAGTGGCAGCTGGCAATTGGCAGTAGGGCAGCACACTGGACAGCAGGCACAAGCAGTGATGATGAGATGAGCTAATGATGATGGGTTGCCGACATTGAAGGTGAAGATGAAGGGGATGAAATTGGGGTGTACACCAAGTCCCCCTTTATAGAACAATTTTAGGTAGCTTAACAGGAGATAGATCTTTAGCAACCAACTCCTACTCAGCAAAACTCCATGCTTGCAATTCCAAATGTTATTCAGGATCAGCTTCTATCTCATTAATTAAAACAAGATGTTGTTGATTCCCCTCTCTAATCAAGTGCATTTGGCTTGGGTATGAATCAACAAAGGGTAAGTTTCAATGTTTTAATCAACTTATTGGATTAAAATAATGCCACCAATGTATATGAAGAATCAAATTAGTGTTTGCAAGGGAACTGCAAGAAAATCCTAGTTTCTCGAAATTCTCCTAAAGAATATTACAAATTATTGATCACATGCAAGCAACTGTATTTTGTTCCTTGAAAAGCAGCTTTCAGTTTCTTGAAATTCTCCTAAAGAATATTACAAATTCTTGATCACATGCAAGCAACTGCATTTTGTTCCTTGAAAAGCAGCTTTCAGTTTCTTTGAATTCTCCTAAAGAATATTACAAATTTATGTACCACATGAAAGCACTGTATTTTGTACCTAGTTTCTTGAAATTCTCCGAGAAAATATTACAAATTCTTGACCACATGCAAGCAACTGTATTTTGTTCCTTAAAATGCAACTGTCCAGGTTAATGGAAATCAAACACGTATACTCTGCTTGATGGCAGATAATCTATCCTTAATCTAAACTCACTTTACTTTCAATCCCAGATATTATAAACAAATCTTTTCTATAATACAAATAAGCTAAAGGGGCCTTCCATGTGTGCACAAAGATCTGTCTCAGTTGCTTATTCAGGCAAGGCCATTACAAAAGTGCTGATTATTAGGAGTATTTGTTCTTCCTAGAAGAAAACCCCAGGCAATTATTGCCAGATCTGTATTCTAATATATAGTGGGATGTCCACACACAAAAGTACCATCCATTTGGTTTGTCCTAGGCCATAGATTAATGACTTGGACTCTGGACAAGCTGTTAGAATATAGAATTTTGAATACATTCGTGTTTAGAAAACAAAACAAAAACAAACTTAACACTTGTCTTCTCTCCCTCAATTACCCCAAACATGCTATGTACTCTTCCTTAATAGCAAAAAGAATTAAAAAGCAAACTCAGAATAAGGCTAGCTTTCAAAATTCACAAAAAGCTCAAATGTTAAATCAGTGGAAGCTACATTCTCTTCTTGCAAGAAGGGAAGAAAAGAAAGAGGATTCGCCTTTTCAGAGCTTAGCTTTGGGAGAATACCTAATAACTATCAGCTTTGAAAATTCTTACTTCAGGAATCACAGGGAGACTGATAGCTGCCACGTGATTGTCATCAAAACTTCATGGCCCCAAACCCTAACCAAGAATTTCAGATCATCAAAGGAATCGACTCTGTTTAAAAATGTGGTGGAGGATTCCAGAGAGAGACCGAAGAAACTAGTCTGACTAAGAAAAATCTTGAAATTACTCCCCTTAGCCAGCTTATATCGCCATTCAAAATAGAATCACTAAACTCAGATCCTTATGAACCTCTTTGGAATTCACTCTTCAAATGCACCAGAAACTCAAACGTCTGGCCTATTTATCCACATGGCAAAATTTTCCTATCTTCTTACTGGCTAAAGTGAAGGTGTCCAAGTCAAAGTTAACTTCTTGCAGTAGTGATGGTTTCTATTTTTCTTATCTCCATCAGCCCTAGATTGCATAGCTCACATAGATTATTCACTAGAAAAAAAGATAATACACAGCCTAAGGCAATTGATACCTTTCAGTAGATTCAATAAAACTGTTAGTTAACTGCTGAGAACACAAATAATGTAATACTTGTAAAACAAGTAATCCAATTTCTGAAAATCAAGGAGTGTGGGAATCATAGTTACCCAAAATCATCATCAAAGACAAACGGAAGCATGCCAGTTCTGGACTTGTCTACATCCTTCCAGATTTCACTGCAAATTATTGAAAATAGTACCAATGAAACTCAAAACACATATACTAAACCATGTAAATATCAAGTAAGAACCACTTCCCTCGCATTAAGTTTGGCTATTAACCTGGGACCAACCCATTAATGGAGGTTTAGCAAGTGTACGTTAAGGCCAATGTGAGTATGAGATTGTGGCATTATACAGTTCAAGATGTGGCTCACTGTCAGGGAGCATAATACACAGCAGAAACCCCAAAAAATATATGCAGATATGGAGGTGAAAGATGTTGGCGTGCAATCTGGTGTACTCACAAATTATGTCACTCAGGTATCCTGCACTTCTACATCAATGACAGGATTAATAACCATGTGCAGGAGTGTGGTACTCACCTTCAAACTACAATGGACCTCGAACACACTCCAGAATATGGTGGGACAGAAGCTCTCTATGAAATCATGTAGGTTCAAAGTGATGAAAAAGCCCCAATCCAATACAAAGCTGACCTATATATACTCCTAACCCAGCCCTAGTGAAAACCCCTAAAGTAGTCCTAATCTATCATAGATGGCCCTAAAAAGAAGGACATGAAACCTAGTAAGCTGCTTCATGACACTCCTACCTTTGTCTACACAATAGGCACTATTTGTAGGCTCATCCTCTAGCTGATTCTATTTTCGCATTTTTGTAACCTGATTCTATTTTTCTAAAGGCCTCTTTTAATGTACCTAATATGCTAACACTTTGAAATCATCCCACAAAGAAAAATACAATTGTCTAAAGCCATACTGTAAAATGACAGTAAACCAGAAATCATTCTTTGTAAAAGCAGGCTAACCTTCTGTAACTTAGAAACCCATTAGGTTTCCCTTCTTTGAAAGGAGAATTTGCAAAGAGTGCTGTTGCAATCTGAAATGCAATAGTGTGTTTGTGAGCACTATGCATCATCTACAGAGGTAAACTTACAGTTAAGAGGATAAAGCATGTATCATAAGACGGTAATAAAACTTCTCACCGGCTGTAATGCAAGCCCCACTCTGAACTTCTTCACCATATCTTCCTCTGAGCTGAAGTCCAAATTAACCTGCTCAAGGTATTTGTTAAACTTGTTACATGATCAACCAATTTGTGAGTTGAAAACCAAAAACCAAAATTTAAGAAAAAATAACAAATTATAGCAACGCAGCAACAAAAGTGCAGTTGCTGTTTGTTGTATCAATCTTGGCACAAAGCTTTGCTGATGCAGATAGCGTTGGATTTGAGGATGAGTAGCAGTCCAAGGAGTGAGAGTGACCGAGAGTTAGAGAGGGAGAGTGAAAGTACAATTAGATTTTGAGTGTACCAACAAATGTTTTGGTACACAAGGAATAAAATGTATTTATACTTAGGGCATATAAGGGTGCATTCACATGAACAACTGAATAATATGGGTGTACTATACACGGAGGTGAAAATGGGCCTTTATCCCAACAACCTCCCACTTAAAGGTCTGAAGTGAACCTCTAACCAACTCCCACTAGGCGTATGCAATGCTCATGCTGAGCTTTGCTTAGACTTTTAGTGAGAACATCTGCAGGGTTGTCCTGTGTTTTGATCTTGGTCAATGTGATTAGACCATCTTCCACAATCTGTCTGATAAAGTGATATCGCACATCTATATACTAATAGACATGCCGAGATCCTCTCCAAGTCTACTCAACCATATAGCTTCCTTAGAAGCTTCAGTAGCTGATATGTATTCAACTTAAGTAGTACTCAGTGCGACAATGTTCTACAACCTGGAACACCAAGAAACGGCCCCACCAGCAACTGTAAAGACATACCCGCTATTGGACCTATGAGTGTCCAAGTCACCTGCCATATCTGCATCACAATATCCCTACAAATTAAGTGCACCCTACCCATAGCAAATACACTTTTTTTGTGTACCCTTTAGGTATCGAAGAATACACTTGACAACCTCCCAATGTGTTTTACAAGGATTTGGCATAAACCTTCTAGCAACTCCCATTGCATGAGCAATGTCTGGACGAGTAGCAACCATAACATACATATGAGAGCCACAAGCTGATGCATAAGGGACTCCCTTAATAACATTTGCTTCCACATCATCTTTTGGGCTATTGGCTTTACTAAGCTTCAGGTAAGGAGGTAAGGGTACCCCAAAAGGCTTAGCTTCAGCCACGTTAAATCTGTCCAGTACCTTTTCAATGTACTTTTCTTGAGATAAAAACAATAATTTTTGCCTTTATCTCTATGAATCCTCATCCCCAAAATATGCTCTGCATTCCCCAAATCTTTCATGGAAAAGGCTAATTTCAGCTGATTTTTGAGAGCATCCAAGCCAATTTTTCTTTTCCTAGCTAGCAACATATCATCCACATACAAAACAAGTATGATGGGGCTGCCATCTGTATCCTTTTTCATGTACAAGCAATGATCTACATGGCTGCGTGTAAACTCATGACATAGCATAAAAGTGTCAAACTTTTTGTACCACTGCCGTGGTGCTTGCTTCAGCCCATACATGCTGCATTTTAGCTTACACACCATCTACTCTTTTCCAGGAACTACAAAGCCCTCAGGCTGTTTCATGTAGATTTCCTCATCAATGTCGCCATGCAAGAAAGCTGTTTTTACATCCATTTGATACAGCTCTAAGTCTAAAACAATAGTGAGAGCAAAAAGCACACGTAGAGTAGTCATCGTCACAACAGGTGAGAAGACCTCTTGGAAGTCAATCCCTTCCTTTTGTGCATATCCTTTGGCAACTAGCCTTGCCTTGTACTTGGATTTCCCATCAACCATCTTTACTTTGTAAACCCATTTGTTTGGAGGTGGCTTCCTTCCCTTGGGGAGAGTCACAAGATCCCAAGTATCATTTGCATATAGAGATTTAATCTCTTCCTGCATAGCTAGCTCCCACTTATTGCTAAATGGGCATAACTTGACCTCTTTGTATGTAAGAGGCTCACCCTCATCTATAAGCATCACATAATGCAAGGAGGGGTCAAACCTGTGTGCTTGCCTTCTTACGCGTGTAGACCTACGTACCCAATGATCTACATTTCCAGGAATCGGGTCTACATTTGGAGGTATGGCATTTTCAGCATTTATTGGCTGGTGTAAGCCATTTTCAACATGCTGTTCATGATGTACAGCACCTTCATTTTCATTTCCAGTACCTGCATTTTCATAATCAGCAAGCCTATCTTGCTGTCCATAAGCTCCTTGTGCTCCTATTTGTTGTCCATCATCATATGGCTCAAAAATAGCTAGCTGATCATCAATTTCAGCCTGTGGTACAGCACCATGAGGCTCATTTTCTGAAGTAATAGGTGGCTGTAAACTCTGAAACTTCACCTTTTTCATATTTTCATTAGAGGCTAAAGTACCTTTCAGCAATTTTTCCTCATTTAACACAACATTACGGCTGCAAATAATTTTCTTGGATTTTGAGTCAACTTTGTTTCTCAGCTCATCCCTAACATGCACAAAAGCATCACAGCCAAACATGTGTAAATGGTCATATGAGGCCGATTTGCCAGACCAAACCTCCTCGAATATGCCATTATTTAAGAACCTGTTTGGAAAGCGGTTGCAAATGTGAACCGCGGTTTTGAGCGCCTCTCCCCAAAATTCATGAGGCGGATTAGCAATGGACAGCATGCACCACACTCTTTCAAATAAAGTCCTATTATATCTTTCAGCAACCCCATTTGAAGAAGGGTTGTAAGGGGCTATAAGCTCCCTCTTAATACCATGCAAGTCACAAAAGGAATTGAATTCAATTGATGTGAACTCACCCCCATTATCAGTTCTCAAGCATTTCAGCTTTGTACCTATTCAAGTGGTCACAAATGCATGAAAAGTTTTAAAAACAACAAACACTTCACTTTTCTTTTTCAGCAAGTATACCCAAATCTTCTTGGAACAATCATCAATAAAGGAGATAAAATATGCAGCACCACCCAACGATTTCACGGGCATACAACATACATGAGAATGCACAAAGTCCAAGACATTGGACTTACGAGAGACACCACAGTAAAATGAACTTTTTATTTGCTTTCCAAAGTGACACTCATTACAAAAGTCAAGTTTAAAGCCTTTTCCATCAACCCTCTTCAGAGAGGTAAGGACATCAAGTCCTTTTTGGCTCATATGGCCTAATCTCTTATGCCATAACTCCAAGTGGCTGCAAATATCAGCAACTGCAAGAAACTTGCCATTCAAGGCTTTACAGTGCAAACAATACAAACTGCCCTTCTTAGTTCCTTTTGCAATCAACATGGAACCCTTTTTCACTTTCCACAAACCACCACCAAACAGTGTGGTGTAGCCATGCAAGTCAAGCTGACCAACAGATAGTAAACTCTTTTTAATGCTAGGCACATATCTGACATCTTTCAACACAAGCTTTTTAGCCATTGTCTAAAGACAAGTGTGCAGTGCCAATCCCATCAATGTTGCAAGCATGGTTATTTCCAAGATACACCTTTCCATAACTGCCTGCATTGAACATACCAAAATATTCCAAGCAAGGAGTTACATGGAAAGAGACACCAGAGTCTGCAATCCAAGTCTGAGTGACACCATCATCAACTAACAAAAGTGCATCAATCACATCAGCCTTGGTAATCTACAAATCCTACATGTGACATACAAGGGCATCATAATCAACTGCACATAATACATTAGCCTCTCTATCCGAAAGCTCCTCTATGACTACACTGAAGGCCATATTCGCCTTTACCTTGCCTTTGTCTGCCTCAAATGCATATGTCCCATCCTCTTCCTCCTTTTTCTATCCTGCGTTCTTCTTTCTCTCTTGTTCCTTCTTGTAATATCTGCAATCAGGCTTCTTGTGGCCCTTCTCACTGTAGTGATAGCAAGTAATGTCACTCTTTTCCTTTCCTTTGCTTTTGCTTCTGTTTCTCTGTCCTACATTTGCATTTTTCTTTTCAGCCTTGCCTCTTACATTATAAGCTAAGTTGTTGCCTTCTCCACTAGACGTACGTCTAATTTCTTCATTCAAGATTAAACCCCTCACCCCATCACATAAGAGATTGGGATTATTGCTGAGGGAAACCATCAAGGTCTCCCAAGAATCAGGTAGTGTCATGATCAAAAAGATCCCCCTCAACTTATCACCAAAATCCAAATTTGCATCCTTGAGTTGATTTAAAATGCCTGTAAATGCACTCAAGTGCTCAGCTGCAGGCTTTGACTCATCCAGTCACATATTCACCAACTTGCACATTAAATACACCTGATTAACAAGTGTGGTAATCTTATAGGTAGTTTTCAACTTCTCCCATATTGCATAACCTGTATCTAAACCCTTAATGTCTGTCAAAATGTCATGAGTGACACCCATCTTTATGTAAGCCACAGCCTTTTTGTTGACTCTAGCCCAATCTACATCAGATATTTGTGCGGGTTTATCTTCCTGCAAAGTATCCTTACAATCCTTTAGGAACAATATGTCTTGCATATGGTCTTTCCAAAGGTCAAAGCCATGACCATCAAACCGTTTGATTTCCATCAAACTCTTGATGTCTGAACTAGAAGAAGTTGCAGCCATTTTATCACGAGCACAAGAGTAAATGCCCTGTACTGCGGAAGCACACACGGAACCAGCAAATATACTGCTGTTCTTTTTCAAACAGTAGCAAATCTCTGTTGTTTGTACATAAACCAGCTACCACACGGTAAAAACTGCAAAAATTTATCAAATTCTGCAAAAAGCCCCAAAATTCCAGGTCCAATAGTGCATAGATGTCAGCCAATCTGACCCAGCTGAGCAAATTTTTACCAATGCATGAAAAGTCCCCCATTTTCTGGGGTCCAATGTCAAGAAATTTTACTCAAAAGAGTAAAATTCTGACAAATTTGGCAAAATCCCCAATTTGATTGAGGTCACCACACACAATGTCTGCAATTTCTAACCTAAATGTCGCTGTCAAGCATGGACGAGATCAAATCCGGGAAAAGCCCCAAATTTTCGGGCTCAAAGTTGCACATAATTGATGACTATGCTTTCACGCATGAACTCCCACCAAGGGAAAGTAATGAGAAAATTTTCTGACCAGAAAATTGACAAGCGGGGCCTGCAACGTGTTCCGTGTGTGTGTGTGTGTGTGGGGGGGGGGGGGGGGGGGGGGGGGGGCTTGCCGCCCTATCGCGTCAGTCACGTGACACGACCGGTCGCCTCTATTCCGTCATGCGCCTACATTCTGCTCTGTCCGCCGGTCTTTCCCCCTCACGTCGTTGCAGCAGTCAGCCGTGCGCTGACATGGAGACCGTCGACTACGACTTGACTGTCACCCGACTGCAGCCATTTCCTGGTCATTGACCTGCCACTACCCGTCACCCACTGCTGCCCTGTCACATGTTGCTGCACGCTCAGTCGCCTACTAGTCACCGGGAGCAGTCTTCTGCTCAGCTGGTAGAACCTGACGACTAGTGAAAATTGTGAGCAGTCTGTTTGACCTGTCAGTTTCAATGACGAGTGACTGTCGGCTTGTACCTTCAGCTCTGATACCAGTTGTTGGATCTGAGGATGAGCAACAGGTCGAGGAGTGAGAGTGACCGAGAGTCAGAGAGGGAGAGTGAAAGTACGATTAGATTTTGAGTGTACCAACAAATGTGTTGGTACACAAAGAATAAAATGTATTTATACTTAGGGCATATAAGGGTGCATTCACATGTACAATTGAATAATGTACGTGTACTATACACGGAGGTGAAAACAGGCCTTTATCCCAACAGATAGACATATAAGTAACAAATATTTTGACACAGGCCGAGTTATTACCAATCCAAGATTGGACACCACTTCAACCTTACATTCAGTGTATGCTCATTAATATATTAAATTTTGAGATAGCTACTATACTTAGAACTAGATGCAGTTGAGAGAGAGAGAGAGAGTTGTTTCGTGTAATGACCCTACCTAGCAGCAGAATATCAGTGACAGCAATTGGCAACAACTTAAAAATAGTCTATTCAATCTACCCATCCTAAGCATGTGAACTAAATAATTTTTACATTGTTTAATAGCTTGCAACCTCTTCCAGACATTGAATCGTGTTAAGTTCTCCCCACAAGATCAGACCTTGGGCACACATAGACAGGTCACAGCATGCAGTCCTTTTTGGTAACCTATGGTACAAGCCTTCTATCGATGAAGTCTGTCAATATCTGTGGTGATTGTGAGGTGGTTGTGTGAAATTTGAGGGAAAAATGTATACTTTAATTAGAGTTTGAGAGGGACCCATATAGATGTTCTCAGCTGCACATTCAATTGTTACAATAGTCGAGAGTGCTTTAGCTGTTAGTCAGTTTCGGGCCTTACCACAATGTGTGAATGAGCAAGATCTCTACACAATCTCGTGCTCAATGTTCACATCCTTGATCTCACGCTAGTCTGCTTGTCTCCTCACGCTTTTGCTCAACAATGAAATAGACCACGGCCCAGTTGCATCGACCCTTCAGTCTTACGTGTTACTTTGGCCATTTGCAGACATTCATATTGCTTCCTTTCCTCTTTCTTTGTGTGTCCATTTCAAGCTAAATCTGACATGATAGTGGATCTCATGTTGGCTATGCTATTTGTCTCCAGAAAGGAGCAGAATCTGATTGCTCCTTCATAATCTGGGGAATGACATGCCTCAGTCCATCTTGTGCTGAGAAACCCCTTAGGTTGGGTCTATTCAGTTTCTGACAACCCTAACGAGGAAGTATCAGTTACTCCAAGCAAGGACACCCTGGGCAGCATGAACTGATAAGGATGTCAAATACGAGTCAAGAATCCCATAAGAAAGACTTGAAGAGCAATCATCATTGCTGTTATGAATAAAGTGAGAAATCTCTAATTTGTGAAAGATCAGTCCATTGCCCAGATGGCCCATGAATCATGACCCCAGTATAATGACAGGCACACTTATGTGCACAGTAGAAATTGAATGCACTTACAAACAATGGTTTGGACAACTGAATGAAGAAATCAGAGGGCCCATATCATTTGCTGGATCCTTAAGGACTTAAAAGGTAAGGAAGCATTTACTGCTGGCTACAAAGTTTTGCTATCCAATTCCCTGTTATTAGATAGAAATAAACAGTCTGGAATATACAAAGTTGTTGGGTGGTGGAGGAAGCAAATGAAGAACAGCATTTAAGGTGTGTGGAACTCCCCTTTGGGAGGATCGAGGTAAGAGAGAGAGAGAACTTGTACACCTAACCTTATACACACTAAGGTGTGTTCACACCTTGAACACACACTAAGGTATGTTCAATAAAGAAAACATGAGAAGGTCTTAACTCAAAAAAGGCAGTGTCTAATCCCGTACAAAAGATTTTGATAGGCGATATACAAAGTAGGAAGAAATTTGCAATTGGAGCTAGAGCATGGCATATTCTACCAACAAGCTCAAGGACTTACAGTTGAGGTTGATTCTGAGTTGCCTATGCATGGCTCATCAAAAGCTAGTGTGGCTCAAGGACACAATGCACATGAGCAAGGTCCAAACTTAAGTATAGCTCTCAAGCTCAATGTACAGGCCATGGGAACTGGTTAAACGCCCCAAAAGAGAGCACTCCTTCAAGGATCAGAAGGAAGCAAATGAGAAAAAGCAAAAATCAATTTAGATTAAAATTCGCGCAAAGTAAATCAACATAGTTATTTAATATATATGTGATGAAGAGCCACAGTCCCATGAGGCGAGGATGGAGGTAATGCTTGTAGGTAGGACAGATGATGCAAGGCAAAGGTGAAGTGTATCCTTGATAACTTCGATCTTTGGGAGTTTGTTACCCACCCTATCCCCGTCCAGTGGAGGATCCCACCGTTGGATCATCGATGGATCGTACGGCCTTACGAGATCGACTCATTTTGAGAGCTCGATCTTTCCTCTTTATGAGCTTATAGGATTCTATCCTAGTGCATGTGTGTTGAGAAACCCTTCACCTACAGTTTGCGTTTTTGTGTTTCTGTGTTTTGCGTTTAGGGTTTGCAACCCCAAAAAGGGGCGCCATCCTAGACTGACTGTGCCTATTTTTAGGCCACTCTCTCATTCATTCCTCACGGCTGATTCATTCAGTCTGTCGCCTCTTCTCTCCAGCCTCTCCACTATCCTCACACTCCTTCAAAAGGACATTGCGGTTCGTGATTTGTGGTTCTCTTCCTCTTCCTTGTGCTCCGGCACCCTTGTTCCCTTGTATCACATTCACTCCATGATTCAAAACTTCATCATTCCATTCATCAAAGTTTCTTCTCTCTTCTCTTATCCATGTTTGCTGAGTTCACTCCGTGTTCCTCCCCCCAAACTCTACTATCTCGCTAGTATGTCATCTTTTGACATGGTACGAAACCGGCCTGTTCACTGGGAAGGGCGGTAGTGTACAACCAAAATATTTAAATGCTTTCACCCAATTTAACAGCCGCCCACTTTACCTGAACTTAAAGACACAGAATCAAGAAGAAATACAGGAAGCTAGAATGCTCATGTTGCCACACAGACACCCTGCTGGCGCCTAAGTTAGGCGCCCCTTGCGGTATTTCTTTATTTTTTAAAAGAGAGAAAGTACAATGGGCTGTCTTTCACCTATTCTGGGTGAAATTTGACAGCATAACAATACAATTACTGACCCAAATCAAGTTGACCAGGAGGGGAAACTCTGCCCAAGTCTGAAACTTCTGGTTGGAGTGCAGAATTGACCATTTCAGCCTGCTGTATTTACTGGTTCAGACCTGTTCTGAAACCTAGTTACAACTCTTACTGTTCCCTGTACTATTCAGCCCACTGTAATTACTGGTTCAGACCTGTTCTGAAACCTGTTTTCAGTTTATACTGCTCCCTGCACTGTCCTGCATCATCTGGGCCAAGTGCCCCTTGACTTTGACATCAATTGGGCACTGAATTAACCTCTGAACAGTCCAGAAACAGTACTGATTCAGTGCTGTTTCAGACACTTACTTGGTGAGGTTACCACCCTCACCTGTCCCTGCTGGGACAGCATACAACTGCTCCTGTTCTTGGAGAAAAGAGGCTCTTGCCTCATGCAAAAACAGCATATTCCCACACAGCTGTACCTGAATCAGAAGAAAGGCCCTTGATTCTGCAGCATAACCATACTGTCAGGGAGAGAGAGAGAGAGTAGGAAGCAAGCTCAGCCCTCTGTGCATCATAGACAAGGTAGACCAGCTCTCAAGAGCTCTCCATCTGCAGCAATCCGTCTCCCTTTCACAAAAATGAGCCCCCCATGCATTGAAACTCGTTTTTGTGCTGCCCTCTCTCTCTCTTTTGGGAATTTATGCCCAAATTGTGACACATGGCATACATGTAACAATTTTCCTATTTAAACCTTTCGGTCTAAAATTCTCCATCCTCGGTGCAGAATTTGACCTCGGCACAGACCAGAGGATTGATCCTCGTACAAAAACGAAGATAATGACGCGAACAGATTCTGGGGTCCAAAAATAGTAACTCCCTAAATTTTAGGAGTTGCTTCCATTGCATCCCCACTAATCTTCAATCATCTTTGCAGACTATGGCTACATCCAAATCTGTAATGTAGCTCAACTGAAAGTGAATTTCCACCGATGACCCCACATGGACTAATCTCTTGGAGATTTGTCCATCTTCACTTTGAACTAGTCTCTTCCAAGCTAGTTCTTCAATACACTTGTCCATATACACTTTCACAAGTCTCTTCCAGACTTGTCAATCTACAGTGCCATCAGTCTCTTCCAGACTTATACTGGACCTTAACTATCCAGTCTTGACTCACTAGACATTCCTGTCCGTTTCACATACTGGCCATGCAACTCAAGCGTTTAGATTTCAAGAGGGATCCTTCCAAAAAGAAAAACCAAATAAAATATGTAATGCCAGTGGCCTCCTGGAGATCGCCGCAATGCCAGTGGCAGTCTTCTCCCACCTATTTTCAGATACAGTGGCTACCATAGCCCGCGGTTCTACAATTTGCTCCATCGAGAAACAGTGATTGTTTAATACCATCTCCTCGTCAATCCGCTCCTTCGAGAGACAATGGCTGCTCGACTCCTTCCTCTTTTTCGGCTTCCTAGTCTGCTCCATTATTGAGAAGAAACGACTGCCCACTCATTGCTCAAACTGAGCGCCACCCTTCACCCTCGCCTACTCAGGTTTGAGAGGCCACCTCTGGGAATTCTTCACCACCCTAGACACCTTTAGCACAACTGGCGGCACTTCCTTCATCCTCAAACCTTTCGGAGTTCGTGATCCCTTTGGATTCTCTATCTACCTCAGAGGAGGATTCAAAGGGGGCTGGCTCTTTCTTTGCCCTCCGAGGGGGCATCTACATCTACTGCGACTTCACAAGGGGCTCCTATTGGTCCAGTTTCAAAGGGGATCCCCAGCCACCACTCAATCCTTTGCACACCATGGCGGAGGCCTTTTACCTTCTTCTTCTACCCTTGGATGGGGTGGCTTCCTTCCAGCGGTCATCTCACCTATTGATACCTAAGATCTCGAGGATCTACCTAGATTGGGGCCTTGGAGGTTCAGCCCTGACTTGGTGACAAGGCCTTCGTATTCCTTCTTGCATGGATGCACGGAGCTAGTGGCGCCTCTCCTGAGGTTGAGTTTCGGGTTCTCCAATTCACTCTGTCTATTGTTCTTTACTACAAGTTACCTTTCATGTGGAAATCTTGGATCTTAGGGATCCTCTACATCTTCTTTCTCCTCTTTTTCTTGCCTTGGTCACTTGGTCAGCATGGAGCCAACTCTTGAGATTGAGTGCAGGCATATCCTTATGGTTCTCGACACCACACAAAGTCTAACATTTCTCCTCCACATTGCATGTTTTCATCATCTTTGTACTAGGGCACTTGGACAAGTGAACAATTTCCCCACGAGGGACACTGTCCAAGTGGCACCTGCTGCATAAGCATTCTTCAACATGTAGCATTCCATCTCCACCTCACTCTTCTCTTCTTCCGCTTTTTGGGCCTGAGAGGGGGTGTCAAGAAACCCTTCACTTACAGTTTGCATTTTTTGCGTTTCTGCGTTTTGCGTTTAGGGTTTGCAGCCCCAAAAAGGGGCGCCATCCTAGACTGACTGTGCCTATTTTTAGGCCACTCTCTCATTTATTCCTCCACACCTGATTCATTCAGTCCATCATCTCCTCTGCAACCTCTCCACTAACCTCACACCCCTTCAGAAGGACATTGTGGTTCGTGGTTTGTGGTTGTCTTCATCTTCCTTGTGCTACAGCACCCTTGTTCCCTTGTATCACATTCACTCCATGATTCAAAACTTCGTCATTTCATTCATCAGAGTTTCTTCTCTCTTTGCTTCTCTTCTCCATGTTTGCTGAGTTTACTCCATGTTCCTCCCCGCAAACCCTACTGTCTCGCTGGTATGTCATCTTTTAACAATGTGCATAGGTTGAGAAAGTAGCGGAAGTGTGGACAAAACTTGCTTCTTTGTACCATCAAAAGACATTTACTCATCAGATTACTCTCGAGAAGAAAAAACAGATGCTCGTTGTTGATGATTCTTCTTCCATGAAGGATCATATCAACATGTTGGAGAACATGATGCACGAGCTTGTGTCCCTTGGCAGGATGATCTCTTCAAAGGATATGGCCATGATTCTTTTGATTCACCTGCCATCTCCCCGGTTTGATGTCTCCTACTCCAATCTTCTTACATCAAGGACCCGTGAGAAGCTTCCATGGGAGGAGCTTGCCCCGCTTATTTTGGAGCATGATGAGGGCACCAAAGTGGTAGCTAGTGTATCCAACTCCACCAAAGCTTTTGTTACAGGTTCGAGAGTGTTGGGATAAAGGCCCGATTTAAACCCCCCCCCCCCCATATATAGTACACACACATTGTACATGTGAATACACCCTTACGTGCCCTAAGTATAAATACATTTTATTCTTTGTGTGACAACACATTGTTGGTACACTCATATCGAATCATACTTGACTCTCCTCTCTCTCTCTCTCTCTCTCTCTCTCTCTCTCTCTCTCTCTCTCTCTCTCTCTCTCTCTCTCTCTCTCTCTCTCTCTCTCTCTCTCTCTCTCTCCAACAGTCACTCTCACGCTCACTTCTCGAACTTCTGTCACTCTTAGCTAAGGACCAACAACTGGTATCAAAGCATTAGGCTTTGCGCACTTCCCGAGATCTGACGGGATCAGCTGACAGTGCTGACGACCAGCAGACAGTTGGAGTTCTTGGCGATCAGTGTGCCAGGCAGTTGCAGGCGAACGGTTCAAGCAACTAGTGGCGTGGTGACGAACCGAGCAGACAGAAGCAAGCGTATGGCGTGACTGGGCTGCAGAAGGCAACGGCTGCTGGATTTGTGACGACCAACAATCGCGACGTAACCAAGGCAGCCGAGCACAACACGCAACATCAGTCCGAGTGCAGGCAGGCAGTCAAATGTAAGCTACGTGATGCCTAGCAAGTCACACGACGCTTGGCGGGTCAACAAACCCCCTTTTCTTTCCCATTCTCGTTTTTCTTTAATCAAAAATTTGAGAATATTCTGATTTTTTCTTTTGTCTTAACAGGGTTCACGCACTCGAGGCACAGATCTTAGATCTGTGCAAAATCGAGCTCGAAAATTTGGGCTTCTCCCAAATTTGACATTGCTTATGCCCATCAGTGGTTTTGAAGTCTGAAATTGTAGACATTGCGTGTATGACCTCAATTAATTTGGGGATTTTGCCAAATTAGTCAGAATTTTACTTTTTTTAGAAAAAATTCTTGACATTGGATCCCAGAAATTTAGGGTCTTTCATGTATTGGCAAAATTTTGCTTAGCTAGGTCAAATTGGCTGACATTTATGCAATTTTGGACTTGAAATTCTAGGGACTTGTGCAAAATTCAATAAATTTCTGCAGTGTTTGCCGCGTGGTGGCTGGTTTATGTACAAACAACATAGATTTGCTACTGTTTGAAAAAGAACAACAGTGTATTTGCTGCTTCCGCGTGTGCTTTTGCAGTCCAAGGGATTTACTCTTGTGTTCTTCATAAAATGGCTACAACTTCTTCTAGTTCAAACATCAACAGTTTGATGGAAATCAAACGGTTTGATGGTCATGGCTTTGACCTTTGGAAAGACCGTATGCAAGACATATTGTTCCTAAAGGATTATAAGGATGCTTTACAGGAAGATAAGCCCGCACCAATGTCTGATACAAATTGGGCCAGAGTCAAACAAAAGGCTGTGGCTTACATAAAGATGGGTGTCACTCATGACATTTTGACAGACATTAAGGGTTTAGATACAGGTTCTGCAATATGGGAGAAGCTGAAACCTACCTATGCGATCACCACACTTGTTAATCAGGTGTATTTAATGTGCAAGTTGGTGAATATGCGACTGGATGAGTCAAAGCCTGCAGCTGAGCACTTGAGTGCATTTACAGGTATTTTAAATCAACTCAAGAATGCAAATTTGGATTTTGATGATAAGTTGAGGGCGATCTTTTTTATCATGACACTACCTGATTCTTGGCAGAACTTGGTGGTTTCTCTCAGCAATAATCCCAATCTCTCATACGATGGGGTGAGGGGTTTAATCTTGAATGAAGGAATTAGACGTACGTCTAGTGGAGAAGGCAACAACTCAGCTTATAATGTAAGAGGCAGGGCTGAAAAGAAAAATGCAAATGTAGAATAGAGAAACAGAAGCAAAAGCAAAGGAAAGGAAAAGAGTGACATTACTTGCTATTACTATGGTCGGAAGAGCCACAAGAAGCCTGATTGCAGACATTACAAGAAGGAACAAGAGAGAAAGAAGAACACAGTATAGAAAAAGGAGGAGGAGAATAGGACATATGCATCTGAGGCAAGCAAAGGCAAGGTAAAGGCCAATATGGCCTTCAGTGTAGTCATAGAGGAGCTTTCGGATACAAAGGCTGATGTATTATGTGCAGTTGATTATGATGCCCTTGTATGTCACATGTAGGATATGCAGATTACCAAGGCTGATGTGATTGATGCACTATTGTCAGTTGATGATGGTGTCACTCAGACTTGGATTGTAGACTCTGGTGCCTCTTTCCATGTAACTCCTTGCTTGGAGTGTTTTGCTATATTCAATGCAAGCAGTTATGGAAGGGTATATCTTGGAAATAACCATGCTTGCAACATTGATGGGATTGGCACTATACACTTATCTTTAGACAATAGTCAAAAGCTTGTGTTGAAAGATGTCAAATATGTGCCTAGCATTAAAAAGAGTTTACTATCTATTGGTCAACTTGACTTGCACTTGAATGGCAAGATTCTTGCAGTTGCTGATATTTGCAACCACTTGGAGTTATGGCATAAGAGATTAGGCCATATGAGCCAAAAAGGACTTGATGTCCTTACCTCTCTAAAGAGGGTTTATGGAAAAGGCTTTATACTTGACTTTTGTAATGAGTATCAATTTGGAAAGCAAATAAAAAATTCATTTTACTGTGGTGTCTCTCGTAAGTCCAATGTCTTGGACTTTGTGCATTCTCATGTATGCCGTATGCCAGTGAAATCGTTGGGTGGTGTTGCATATTTTGTTTCCTTTATTGATAACTGTTCCAAGAAGATTTGGGTATACTTGCTGAAAAAGAAAAGTGAAGTGTTTGTTGTTTTTAAAACTTTTCATGCATTTGTGACCACTCGGACAAGTACAAAGCTGAAATGCTTAAGAGAGAGCTTACAGCCCCTTACAGCCCTTCTTCAAATGGGGTGGCTGAAAGATATAATAGGACTTTATGTGAAAGAGTGCGGTGCATGCTGTCCATTGCTAATCTCCCTCGTGAATTTTTGGGAGAGGCACTCAAAACCGCGGTTCACATTTGCAACCACTCTCCAAATAGGTCCTTAAATAATGGCATCCCTGAGGATGTTTGGTCTAGCAAATCGGCCTCATATGACCATTTACGCATATTTGGCTATGATGCTTTTGTGCATGTTAGGGATGAGGTGAGGAACAAACTTGACCCAAAATCCACCAAAGCCATTTTCATGGGCTATGGTGATGAGGGTGAATTTGGCTACACAATGTGGTTACCTCAATCCAAGAAGATTATTCGCAGTCATAATGTTGTGTTTAATGAGGCAAAATTGCTGAAAGGTACTTTAGCCTCTAATGAAAATATGAAAAAGGTGAAAGCAAACCGCTCTGCTGGAAGACCCTTTGTGAGAAGATCTGCAGGATTATCATCTATATGCACTTTGACAAGCTCAATGCTCTTGCTATCAAGTACATCTCTAATGAAGTGGTACTTCACCTGTATGTGCTTTATCTTTGCATAAAAAAGAGGATTCCGTGCTAGCATGATAGCACTCTGACTATCACAATGGAGAACAGGTAACTCTGTGATGCCAAGCTCTCCTACCAGACGTGAAAGCCATAAAGCCTCCTTGCATGCCTCAGTGCAGCCAAATACTCTGCCTCTGTAGTAGACAATGCAATACACTTTTGTAGCCTGGAGATCTCCAAGAGACTGCTCCTCCACCAGTAAAAGTAAACACATACCCAGAAGTGGACTTCCTACAGTCCGCATGACCAGCATAGTCTGCATCCGTAAAGCCAACAACAGATGCTTTCTGCTTTCCAAAGTAGATGCACAACTCCTTTGTGCCTTTGAGGTATCTCATAATACCTTTCACTACATCCCAATGCTTCTTGCCAGGGGTTGCCATGTATCTGCTAACCACTCCCACTATAAAGGCAATGTCAGGACATGTAGCAACCATGGCATACATAAAACTGCCAACAGTTGAAGCATATGGCATCTTGGCCATTTCAGCCTTCTCATCATCAGATGTAGGGCTGTCCTCTGCACTAAGTTTCACATATAGAGGCAATGGAACCCCAATTGTTTTCCCCCCCTCCATATTGAAACGCTGTAAAACTTTGGAGATATACTTCTGCTGAGATAGATAGAGTAAGCCTTTCGATCTTTCTCTGAGTATTCGGTTGCCAAGAATGTGATTTGCATCACCAAAATCCTTCATGTCAAAGTTGCCATGAAGACTTTGCTTCAGTGAGTCCAAGGCATGAGTATCCCTGTCAGCAATCAGCATGTCATCAGCATACAAAACCAAGATAATCAGGCTGCCATCTGCTGCCTTCTTGGTGTACAAGCAGTGATCCACTTGACTTCTATGAAAGCCTTGGGACTGCATGAATGTATCAAATTTATAATACCATTCTCTTGGTGCTTGTTTCAGCCCATACAAACTCCTTTTGAGTTTACATACCATTTTTTCCTTCCCTTGTTCAACAAACCCTTCAGGCTGCTGCATATATATGTCTTCATGCAGATCACTATGTAAAAACGCAATCTTTACATCCATCTGTATGAGCTCCATATCCTCAACTGCAACCAAGCCCAAAATGGTTCTCAATGTAGTCATCTTGACTACAGGAGAGAAAATATCATCAAAGTCAATTCCATGTTCCTGCTTGTACCCCTTTGCAACCAATCTTGCTTTGTACTTGGGTGAAGAACCAAAAGTGTCCATCTTGTAAACCCATTTGCATGGAAGGGTTTTCTACCCTTTAGGCAACTGCACCAAGTCCCAAGTGCCATTTTTTTCAAGAGATTCCATCTCTAACAGCATGGCTTTATACCATTTCTTGCTATCATGTCTGTCCATTTGCTTCCTTGAAGCAAGACGGTTCACCACAGTCTGTCAACATGACATAATCAGCCGTATTAATTGTACCAGGAACAAACCTGTTAGATTGTCTAGTAGCCCTAGACGATCTCCTAACCCAATGGTCATTGTTTGCTAGCTGTTCCTGCAAATTTCCACTTTCAGCATGCTGTCCTGGCATTTCAGCCTACAAATCAGCATTAACAGCTTGCTGTCCTGGCTGTTCCTGCACATGTAATGGCTAATTTTCATGGGCAATAGCTGGCTGATCATTTCTAGCATCATTTCCTGCATTTACAGGTTCATTTACAGCAGGTATTTGCTGTTGTACAGCGGGCACATTTTGCTGTCCAAAAGGTATTTCTTCCTCGAATACAACCCTACAGACCTCCTCAATCTTTTCAGGCTGTTTGTGCATGCGATATTCCCGGAAGATAACGTCATTGTTGCGTACTACTTTCCTTTTCTCGGGATCCCACAATTTATACCCCAATTCACCCTCGTCACCATATCCTAGGAAAATGTATTTACAGGACTTTCGCTCAAGTTTGCTGCGTTTTTGTTTACGAATGTGCACAAAAGCCTCGCAGCCAAACACTTTCAGATAAGCATATGAAGGTGGCTTGCCTGACCACACTTCTTGGGGAACTCCCCCTCCCAAAGACTTGTTTGGTGACCGATTAATTAAGTTAACGACTGTCATAACAGCCTCTGCCCAAAAACCATGGGGTAATGCAGCATGAGACAGCATCGTACGGACTTTATCATGTATGGTCCGATTCATACGCTCTGCAACTCCATTTTGAGGCGGATTATGAGTAGTAAGCTCCCTCTTTATCCCTTTGCTGTCACAAAATGCCTGAAAGGCCTTGGACACATATTCCCCACCATTGTCAGAGCGAAGACACTTAAGAGTCTTATATGTCTGATTTTCTACCAATGCCAAGAATTTTTTAAACTTATCAAGCACTTCATCCTTGCTACGAATAGGCTAAACCCATACTTTCCGTGTAGCATCATCGACAAAGGTGACAAAATATTTCTTTCCCCCTAAAGATAATCCTAGCATTTGACATACATCCGAATGTACTAACTCTAGAGGAGAAGATTTCAAAGAAATAGACTTTTTATGTGACGTTTGTGCATGTTTGCCATAAATGCAATGATCACAATGCTTAAAATCAGCATAACGAAGACAAGGCAAGTAACCCAAAAGAGAAAGCACTTTCATTCCTGTTTTACTCATGTGTCCCAACCGGCCATGCCACAAAGAAACGCTTGGCTACTCGGTCACGACAACAACATGGTCATACACACTAGATACATGAAGTGGATACAAGGTATCACTCTTGCAACCTCTGGCAATAATCCTAGATCCCTTACAGATCTTCCATTTTCCATCACCAAAGGTGGTATGAAAACCATCATCATCTAGCTGCCCTGTGCTAATCAAGCTCTTCTTAAGCTGAGGTACATGCCGTACATGCTAAAGTGTAAAGACAGAGCCATGCTGAAATTGTAACTGCACACTGCCAATACCTACAATTCACATGTATATTTGTCCCCAAGATGGACAACACCGTGTTGACCCCTTGTATAGGCGGAGAACCACTCACGATGAGGGGTGACATGAAAGGAAGCACCCGAATCAAGAATCCAAGTATGCATGTCATCATCTGTATCTGCAAGTAAAGCATGTGCACCAAAGTGTAAAGAGACAAAGAGTACGTCACTTCCACTGTCACCGTCATGAGTGACTACATTCACCTCTTCAATTTTTACACTGCTCTTCTTAGACTAACTATCCTTCTTCTCTTCCTTGCTATCATCTGTCTTCTTGCCTTTTCCTTTCTCTTTCTTCCATTTGTAGTAGTCACGTTTAAAGTGACCCTTCTTGCCACAATGATGGCATTCAATATCTTTGCCATGTGATTTACTGCATCCCTTGCCATCATATTTGCCCTTTTGCTATGATCTGCCCCTAGTATGCAAAGCACTGAAAGACCTACTGGATGCATTGTTCTGCCGATTCATCTCTTCCGTAAGTAGAGCACTCTCTACATTAGCATACAAAAGGATCAGATTAGAATTACTCATAGCAGTCCTAAATGTATCCCAACTCTCTGGTAGAGTGCAAAGCAAGAAAGTAGCCTTAAATTCCTCATTAATCATGAACTTCAAGGCAACCAGCTGGCTAAAAATGGAGTTAAACTCACTCAAGTGAGTAGACATTACTGTACCTTCTTTCATACGCAAATCCATAAGCTTTTTCAGCCAATACACTTTGCTTGCAACACTCTTTTGTGCATACAGTTCTTCCAATCTAGTCCATATAGCATATCCAAAGTCCAAACCTTCAATGTTGAAGAGCAAGGCATCAGAAATCGATAGCTCTATGGTTGAGCGTGCAAGCTCATTCAACTCATCCCAACCGTCCTGATCCATGCCCGCAGGCTTTGCCCCTTTGGTTATGATCGGCTTTACTTGCTTCTTTTGTAACAGGATATTGTAGCATTGTTTTTGCCACACTGCAAAATTATGTGCGCCTTCAAGCTTCTTTATGTGCATCAAATTACTGCTGTCATTACTACCAACCATGATTTTCAGCCCAAATGTGACCAAAAAACCAGCAAATGCAGGCCCAAACTGTCACCCAAGTGACCAAGGTACAAACAAGTACCAATCAGCAATAAATGACCGCGCAGAAGTACAGATATCAGATCTGTAATTAAGTTTTCAGAAGCACCAAACCAAGTGCTACAGCATTATCCAATTGACTACAGCTGTTCCAAGGGCATGTGCATCACATTACATGAGAAATCCCAAAATTTCAGCTGCAATTTCTGTTGTACGTGTACCCACGGGCATAAAATTTGACACGAACGGTCAAAAGCCCCAAAATTTTGTGCTCAAAGCGTCAAACACACACTGCATTTCCTCTGTCATGCATAGGACAATCCAATTTTGCCAAAATAAAGCAATTTCAGTAAAACCCCCAAATTTTACCAAGTGTTGATGTCCAAATTGCACGGAATTCAACGTGCACACACATAAAATGACCAAATGCTACACAGATTTTGCCCAAATTGCAAAAGCCTCAATTTGCACGGGGTCCAATGTGCCTCAATGTCAAGAAATTGGGTTAATTTCAGCCCAATTTGTGCATGTACATGAAAAGCCCCAAATCTCGGGGACAAAATGTCACAAATTCCTGCAATTTCCGAAACAAATTTGCTTGTCCTGCATGAAATCTCCCAAATCTGGGAAAAGCCCCAAATTTCTGGGCCTAAACCTGCCCAAAATTATGATTGTGCTTACACACACGAACGCCCGTCAATGGGCAAAGGCTTGTTTGCAGGAAACCTTTGAAAAAATTAAAAAATTTTGCAAAGAAAATGACGAATCTGCTCCCGTTGACCAGCCGCAGTCGTCGTGACCTATCGCCTTGCAGTCACGTTGTAGAAGAGAAAAGTGCCGCCTGATGCCACAAGAGCTGTCGCCTGCCAATCGCCACAGGAGCTGTCGCCTATCAGTCGCCTGCAGTCGAAAGCTGCCGCCAGTCAGTCATCACTGACCTGCCATGAGCCTGAAAGCTGTCGCCTGGTGTTGCCTGGTTCACGCCTACTTGCCAGATCACAAAACGACATGCTGTCTGTCTAGAGATGTTACCAACATTAAATGCTAGTCGGTCATATTTTGGCACCAAATTTCAGGTCGGCCAATTTTTGGGATTTTTGGCTATTTATAGCCATCTCCCAATTGGCAGTCAGTTAGATTATCATCTTCCCTCCTTCCTTGGTAGGTGCACACTCCGACTCCGTCATCTCCCTCCATCTTTAGTGTTGCCATCATCAGCCTAATCCGGTGCCCTCACTGACGCTGTGGGCTGCATGCAAGGACTGATCAGTCCTCCTTCTCTATTCAACATTTGTTCCTTGTTCAATGCAGGTTTCTTTTCTTCTTCTCTTGCAAACTCTCTCTCTCTTTCTCTGTGTTCGAGTTCCTTCTTCCGTTCCGCACTCTCACATCTTTTGGATAACATAAAACGTTATGCGTTTCTTTTAAAACTCTTTCCTTAAAGACTGCCAATCGAACGAATCCAGGACATTCCAATAGAAAATCAATGACCACCACAATGTCATGATGGCACCATTAATACCCATTTTCTCTTCCGTTTCATCTCAACTCGGACTGTTGCAGAGATTCGAATCATAAATCTCTCACACACACACACACACACACACACACACACACACAGTCTCTCTCTCTCTCTCTCTCTCTCTCTCTCTCTCTCTCTCTCTCTCTCTCTCTCTCTCTCTCTCTACACTGCACTTGAAGTGCATCTAGATTGTATCAAGTCTGTATACCATTTTGTACCTACTCACCTAGTTTACCATAACACTAGATAGTAGCTTTATTGGGACTTCTATACAAAATGTATCGGTACCTACCACTTCTATACCAAAAAATCATTTCTATTCAGTTGTGGCAAATGACTACAGTAGTACAGTCTATCAGTGTGACCATTGACCACACATGCTGCAACAGAAAATCCCTCCCTCCCTCCCTCCCTCCCTCCCTCTCTCTATGTGCTGGAAATACGACGCCACACAGATCTCCTCTGGACCTTGGAACAGAGACAAGGAGCCGCCCAACGCCTACTCACAGGATTCAACTGAGAGCCAATTACCATCCCCACCCCTGAGCCCCCACCAGCCCCACTGACCTCTTGGCTGCGGGGGACCACCTAGCCATAGCCACGGCAAGAAGCAAAGCCCAGTGCCCATGCCCAACCGGCCCCCGCCCCCACAGGAGCCACATGTCGAGGATACAAAGGATATTGCGCCGCCCCTAGAGGGCCTTGCCCCGCCGATTCAGCCTCTCGATGTTAGATAGACCCATGTGGGACATTTTAGGATGACCAAGCTCCATGAGCAGTTCCACACCATACTTGGAATACATATGAATCATGCCCAGCCTATATACCACCTTATACCTACTCAATTAGTTTATCATAGCATTAGATGGTAGCTTTACTGGGACCTAGAAAGTTTCCTAAACATTTTGTATGTAACATTTTGGTCTCGTAGGCCACCTTGGCCTTTCGTAGACATTAATATAACTAACTCTCTCTCTCTCTCTCTCTCTCTCTCTCTCTCTCTCTCTCTCTCTAGCTGCAATACATGACTCGTAGTTTGTTTCATGAATAATGCCACATCACAACAAACTCTCTCTCTCTCTCTCATTAACAATTATTCCCTCTCATTATTCACATAACACAATGATAGATCAGCTTACAGAGTGCTCAAGTTTAATCTAACAAAGCAGATCACCCAGATTCTCTCTCTCTCTCTCTCTCTCTCTCTCTCTCTCTCTCTCTCTCTCTCTCTCCCCCGAATATGTGTAAAACAAAATATTTTGGAAAAGTAAAATACAGCATCAAACCTTTACCTTATATCTTATCCTAATCCTATAAATAAGTGCACGAAGCATCAATCCAACTCACCTCAAGCCTCAAGCCTTTCAATTTCAACTTCAAGCCACTAGCCTTTCAAGTTTCAATTCTAACTTCAAGCCACTTCCAATTCAGTAGCCAGCTTAAGTCTCAAGCACACTTCTCACTCTCACATCTTGCATTTTAATCTGAAGCCTCAAGCATGCTTAATCACCCTCAACTTCGGCCTTAAGTCACTTCCAATTCTCTCTCTCTCTCTCTCTCTCTCTCTCTCTCTCTCTCTCTCTCTCTCTCTCTCTCTCTCTCTCTCTCTCTCTCAGTTTCTCCCCTTCTTACCTCATAATGAGGCCTCAAACCACGGAAGACCCACTTAATGAAACCCCCTAAGAGAAAGAAATGACCCAAACTAACTATTCGTAGCAACAAGTTAGTGTGATGGGATCATACAATAGCAAGGTGGGTGGAGCAAGACGTTTTGAGTGTCACTTTTGTGGCATCAAACGGGGTGGAGGTGCTGATCAAGTGATGGTGCATCTCCTTAATGTTCCTGGACATGGTATCAAAGGTTGTGACAAGATACCCCCAGAGGACCGTGCTCACATGGCGACGGATGTGAAGATGTATCTAGAAAGTGGACCTCCAAAGGACACTCATGTCATCCAAGCATCAATCCCTTCAACTACAACTACTAACACTGGAAGTCACAACCGTAAGAGTGGAGCCAATCAAATGACCACTTTTCTTGCGAGGCACAAGTAGTGGCACACAAGGCACATCATCCAACCCTCAAGCAAAACAAAGTAATTTGTTCACTGCATGGCACCCACAAAGGAAAGCTCAAGTAGATGCAACTGTAGCGCGCTTTTTTTACTCATGTGGAATTCCCTTCAATGTGGCACCATCTCCTTTCTTCAAGGAGATGGTTTCCAAAATTGCACAATTTGGCCCCATCTTATCAACCTCCTACCTATGATGCTTTACATGAGAAACTTTTGCACGAGGAAGTGACCAAACATAACGGCCGCCATCACACCAATCAAACAACAATGGGATAACTACAGGGTAAGTCTCATTGGTGATGGTTGGTCTGACATACGTAGCCACTCCTTGGAAGGTGTCCTTGTTGCATGTTGTGGCAAGGCTCTCTACATAAAATCCACAGAGTGCGGCGCTCGATAGAAGACAGCTCTTGTCTTATGCGAGATATGGGTAGAAGCAGTTGAATATGTGGGGCTGAAAAATGTAATTCGGTTTGTCTCACATGGGTAGGCAACAAATAGGGCTGCAGGTGCTCTGTCAGAGCAACAATATCCCTATATTACATGGAGTCCATGTAAGGCCCATTGTCTTAATGATTTATTAAAAGGCATTGGAGGACTAGCATGGATCAAGAGCATTATCATTATAGGTAAGGAAATAATCTCTTTTGTCACCCACCATCACTTCTCTCTAGCCTTGTACAAAGAATATGCTAAAAAGGAGCTACTAAAGTATTTTGAAATCAGGTTTGCTTACATTTATCTTATGCTTCATCACCTTTACAATATGAGGCCAGCTCTAAAGCACATGGTTGCCGCTCTATCTTGGGCAACTTGGCCTACTTCAAGAACAATATTGGGTCAATTGTGCTACATAATTGTGACCCAAGATGTGTATTGGGAAGAAGCAAAGCAATTGCTTCTTCTATGCTTGCCTATAGTTAATCTCTTGCGGAAAGTGGATAGCAATGCCCCATACATCGGTAAGGTGTATGAAGCAATGGATTGTCTCAATGAGAACATCCGTACTCTTGACCTTGCTTCATCCAAAAATCAAGAAATTAAGGAGCTTGCTATAAGAAAATGGAACCAATACTACTCATCGCTTCATTGTGCTGCTTATATGCTTGATCCAAAGTTTAAACATAAGGGAAGGCAACTCCAAGCTGATGCTGAGGTTATGTGAGGTTGGAACTCCACACTTCAAAAGTTGGTGGAAACTCTTGAGGAATGTTGGCGATTCAAAGATCAACTCACAAGCTATCGTAAAAAGGAAGGCATGTTTGGCTGGCCTGAAACCCAACGTGATAGGTAATTTACAATTGTCTTAGTTTTTCTACTTATATAAGGTTTTGATTTTCAATACAACTTTTCTTATTATTATTTTTTGTTGAAATGCTATAGATTCCATGTAGGTGGAGTTACATGGTGGGAGGACTATGGGGCCGATTCTCTAGAGTTGTAAAACTTGGCTATGAGAATCCTAAGCCAAGTTTGTGCATCTTCTGCACTAGAAAGACTTTGGAGCACATTCAACCATGTCCACACAAAGAAGGGGAACAGGTTAGGCACACAAAAGGCTGATGATTTAGTCTTTGTTAATGCAAACTTGCATTTGCTACAAAAATGAAATTGGCTTTCATAAAGATAAATAGAATCTAGCTTCTGTACAAGAAGCTGTGACTGAAGAGGAGGATGCTGACGAAGAGATTCAAGACAATGAGATCAATGAAGATGATAAAGAGGAAGAAATTCTAGATGAGACAAATATTCAATGTTTTTTATCTTCTTAGCACTTCTACTTGTTGTAGAATTTGTATTTTCCATTTTGTCCTTCAAATCTGAATGCAACCTTTAGATCTTTTATATTTTATAAGTTTGATCTTGCCTCCATTATTAATTCAAAATGGTATTCTGATTCTTAGATCTCTATCTTTCAAGCTTCAACTTAAAATATTGATAAATAAAGCTTTCTAGTATACACATCTTAAAATATTCTTAAGAAGGATACTATGCAACATGTACCCTTGTATCCCCTTGATGATGTGGCGTTCCCATTCCCATTTCGCCCCCCCATTTGAAAATTGACGTTCCCATTCCCGTTCCCGTTGCGACGTTTCCCTGGACCATAGATCAAGAAGTACGTCAGAGGCAAAGGCTTCAATAGCAAGGAGGAACGATGTTGACTTTCCCAAGCGATTCTAGCGCATTAGGAAGCAGTTCTGGAGGCAATGCTGTTGTACCAACTATTCAATTCAAACACTGAGGATTCGTCCACCAACCTTCAGTGAAGGCAAGCTAGATGGTACAAACTATACTTTGTGTAAGTTTAAAATCACTACAATCCTTGATTCTTATGAGCTCCTAGAAACGGTGCTGGGGACTGACCCAATATCACAACCGACTCCCGACCCATCAAATTCGAGTGTGATGATTCCTACAAATGCCGATCTTCTATGAGCTTGGAAACGAAGAAACACATATACACTATGTGCCTTAGTTAAAAGTTGTTCTGATAGTGTTTTGACTTTGATTCAACATATAACCAAGGCATTAGAAGCATGGACTGTTCTAAGAAGTCGGTACGAAACATGAAATCAAACAAGAATTCAAAACCTGGAGAATTAACTAGCAAAACGGAGAAGTTTTCTAAAGAAGAGACAGCTAAAGCATTCATCATTCGGATTAAAAATTTGCACGACTAAATAGTTGCCGCTGTGATACAAAGACTAACAAGGAGCTAGCTTGGAGGTATCTTCGGATCTGTTCACCAAAGTTTGATGGATTGGTAATTGCCCTTAATACTCAAGTGAGACCTCAAGCTTTGACTTTGAGGAGTTTTATGCATTATTAATGGAGGAGAAGTTGAGGCTGAAAGCCCAAGAAGGAAGCAGCAGTGGAGATGTTGCATTCTCCGCCAATGCAAAAGGCAAAGGTGGCTCCTCCATCAAAAATGATGGTGACAAAAAAAAAGGGATGGTAAGAAGAAATTTCAAGGAGAGTGCTTCTACTATAAGAAGAAAGAACATGCAATTGTAAATTGTCGTGTCAAGAAGGCAAATGAAAAGAATGGTATTCTTAAAAGTAAGGGGAAGGAGACAGCCAACACAACTGAAGCAAGCTAGAGTTATTCGTGGCAACCATCAAGGAAGTGTGAAACCAGCCTTCCTTCTATGGATGGGTGGTAAATCCTTGATTACAACTTAATTATAGCAGCAAACAATAAATGCAAATCTGAAAATACAACTTTACCTACTACTGATCTTGAACAATGCACATCCGATTGGCCCCAAAATTGGTGCTCCTTTCGATATTTCTTTAGCTTTATTAAAGAATAAGTCAAATTACAATGGGATTCTCCAGATCCCCTTCCCAATCCAAACTCCCCTTGCTGTCCAAAGTGACCAGCAAGTTTTCAATCTGTTTTGCCCCTTGATTCAGGCACTTAATTGGCCTTCACCCACTTCATAGACGATGAAAATGCCCCAAATTCAATGGTTGGCTAGTCCTCCACCCTAATTTAGCTGAAATTCACCTTCAACCCTAAAATCCAAGTCTTAGAGCTTCCAATTTCTGGCATGCTTCCCGAGATTGCTGCTAAATTAGGATTTACAACAAAAAAATTTGCAATTTCTCAACCTCCAAGGGTCCAAATGCTGAGAACTTTGAAGCAAGGCTATGAAATGGCTGAGAGATGAGAGAAAAAGCTGTAGAGAGAGAGAATTCAGATTTTTGTCGCGAAGAATGACTGAAAATCAATCAAATGCAGCTGCTGTCCTGCCACAACAGCATTAAATGTTGTTGCCTACAGCTGAGACATCCAAATCAGCTGTCACCTTGTACCTAGATGCAATTGCCGAGCTGTGGAGGGTCCAAATCTGCAATCGCCTCCTCAAAAACTCACTCGTGGCTGGCTGCAATGGCCGAAAATAGGCTGGCCATGGCAGCTCACAACTCTCCCACATTTGCTAGAGCAAGAATAATCTCGCTTTTCCTCTTCTTCAGCCTTTTACCAGTCTATATGGGCAAGATTGCCAAATGACAACCTTCCCAAATGGTTTTTCCAACATTATCCATCAATAAATATTAATTTTCTGCCTTTAATTATTGAAAATTAATCTAATATTTATTTCGGTGCCCAAAAAAATAATCTGACTAGCCAATAATTAAATTGGCTAGGCATTTTCCACTCCCGAGTCTCTCTATGCCATCTTTGACCATTAGATTGGTATCAAGTACCATTAAACGCCACATCTCTAGTCTCACCAACTGACACTTATGGCCAAATGAATGACCCAAGCCAACAATTAACACCAAATACCACCGAGTACCTATGCAACATAACTTATAGCAACTTTTGCCTTTGACATCCAGTGACTTTCTCGGGTCCCGAGCTCGTAAATTTACTCTAATCCCAGTTGCACCTCACATGTGCAACATTTACTTAATCATATGATTAAAAATTAATCTACATGTTAAGTAAGGTTTCAAAAATACATGTCCTCACGACAGCCCTTCCCCTTGAAATCCTTGCAATCGTCCTCGATTGCACTGCCAAATGCATCAAAAGCAAAGTACTACACTGAAATTTCCATAGGGCATCATAGTTAACACAACATTGTGCACTTCTATTCAACCATTCCATATGCCCAACATATACTGAAAATTACCAGCCAACATAACATAACATAAGACTCACAAAGAATCTCAAAAACATTGCCAGATTATCATACGACATGTCCATTTCTCATGAGCTCAACTCATCAAGCAAAACCAAACCATAGTATACCAAAAACCAAGCATAAACCATGGATGAAACATCAATGGCATCATAAGACATGTTGAGGTCCACAAAACCAGCTGAATGCCACTGAATATTAATGATCATACGCTGAAAACCAACATTCGATAATCAGCCCCTGATGATCATTAACTGACGCTACACCAAGCATAACCAATGCCATACCAAGCATAACTGATTACACACCCAAGCATAACGGATGCAAATGTACAATTTCAAAGTTGTAGTGAAATGTTAGCCGGTCTTCTTTCTTTGCCAGCCTATCAGCTCCTGATTGTGGGCTCCTATCAGAGTCTGGCAATAGACAGAGGAGCTTTGGCATTTCTTGTGCTTGTGTTCTGTGCAGTCGGCCCATATTATGGGCAGGCCGAACAATTATGGGCAGGTCGGCCAGTTTCGATGATTGGGGGCTATTTATAGCTGCCCCTCCTGTAAATCTCATTCACTTCTTCTGTAGATTTCAGCACACTCCTCTGTTCCCACTCCAACATTGGTGCTACCATTGTCTCCAGCCTGATCTGGTGCCCTCACTGATGCTTTGGGCTGCATGCAAGGACTGATCAGTCCACAATTTTGTATTCAGCATTCATTACAGTCAGTGCAGATTTTCTTTCTTCATTTTTTGCTTTCTCTTTCTCTCTCTCCCTCAGTGTTCATGTTTCTTCTTCCATTGCGCACTCTCACATGAAAACCATACCGATCTGCATACCAAACATAGTGACTAGTACATTGAACAGCGATCTCTTGGCAAACATACTATTCACCTACAGTACCCTGAATGTAGGCTGAATACATTCAAGATCCACTACTTCTAGAGCTGTCCATTACTGAGGAGCGGAGTTGCTAGCTCCCTCACAAGCATGAAGTAATACTCTGGACCTTTGCACTACTGAACCTGATTGAGCCTGAACTAAAGTCGGCTCTAACTAGAAAGCATCAAGGTAAAGCTGCAACAACTGAGGATGATTTGCCAAGTCATCCTCCTCCATCCATTTGGCATCCATTGGTGAATAATTCTGAAACTTCACCAAGTACCTTCTCGAGCTCTTCAATCTCCGGCTGAATTTCAACAGATACATCCTCTGGCACATCTCCATGAAAAGGTCTAAGTAAGCTCACATGAAAGGCATTGTGTATCTGCCAGTGTGGAGGCAATTTCAGCCTATAGCATGCATCACTAATCCTCTCCAACACTTGAAATGGCCCATAATATCTCATAGACAGCTTTGGATACAATCGCTCTTTGCCCTTCATCTTTTCCAGCCGTGCCTTTTCAAATTGCAGCAATACATAATTGCCCTCTGCAAAGTGCAAAGCACACCTATGACAATCAGTTGCTCTCTTTTGCTTAACCTGTGATCTTTGAAGCGCATACTTAACCTTCTGATAAGTTGCATCCATGCTTTTCACATAGTGATCAGCCTCAAAGATCTTTTCTTTTGTGTGCAAAATAGGGGGGCAGAAGCTAAAAGATCATTTTTCATTACTTTGGAAATAGCACTTCAGATACAACAGGGACGAATTCCTCTTTCAATTCTATATCCAAAGTATGAACTTTGCCTCTATGGAAGACGGTCACAATCTTATCACGAGTATCAATCACTGCATGCACACGATGACACCAAGGCATACCAAGCAAGACATCACATCCTTCCAATGGAGCAATAAAAAACTCTTTGCTGTTTACATAACTTTGAATGTGCAAATGAAGCTTTCCAATGATAGGAGTGACTAGCAATGCACGTCCCTTGCATGCCATGCCAATCTCACCCATAGGCCCCATCTCATCCTCTCTGATGCCTAAACGGGCTGCCATATCAAGAGAGATCCAATATCACTATGTGCATGATTTGATCAAGAATGGGATAATGAAGTTAGTCTATTGTCCAACAAATGAGAATGGAGCAGATATCTTCACCAAAGTACTCTCGAAGGATCCGCTTCAAGTTCATCTATGGAGACTCGGCATTGGGCCAAGGCGTTAGTGGGTGTTAGATATGCTCAATAGCCTACCCTCGTAAGGTGCCACCAATGATCCATGGTGCTCAAAGTTGTAAGGTCCTCATCATGAGGAGAAGCCATGTGTGAACCTGGATATTGGTGGGTCCTGGCTTGTGTGTCAGATGAGATCTACATGGCCAGATGGCCAAAAGGTAACTATTGCAGGTCTAGCCGTTAGATTAGACAGAGTAGTTAAAGCTAGTAGCAACTTATCTTAGATGCCTCTGTGAAGTTACCTTGCATCAAACTATTAAATAAAAACAAGTGCTTTCAGCCTATCTTGTGCACCACTGAAAGGCTCAAACTTCACGCTTTTGCCACCCTTCATCAGTCCTTCAGCAGACCTATGGGAGTAAAGTTATCATAAATGGGCTGCTGCAAAAAGGGTGCATTGGCTGTATTTGCATAAAAACCAGTACTATTTGAAGCACCTACACGACCAGCACCAAATCCTTGTGCTCCAACAGTCCCTGGGGGTGCCGATACATATCCATATGGCCCGCTTTGTGCCCCAAGCATCATGCCTATGCTGCCATACATGGGATTAGGCATTCCACTTGTGTTACCTGGATACATTGGGTGTTGTGAGCCATGCATTGGCTGCTGCATACCATAGGGACTTGTGCCATACATTCCCGTATGCAGTGCCTGTCCAATAATAGTATGAGAAATGGTACCACCACCAAAGTATCCTTGCTGTCCCATGCTTGCATATGCATAATTGCCTTGCTACCCATGTTCCCATGGATTGGCACTACCAAGTTGGCCATGCATTTGCACTTGCTGCCCCACGGATACCAACTATTTGTGCTCATCAGGCATTTTGGGCTCGTGGCTATCCCGAAGTTGTAGAAGGTGTCTTCTTCCCTTTGCCTTTACACCTTCTTTGGGGCATTCAAGAATCGAGTAAACTAGGGATCCTTTGCCAATTCAGCAAAAAGATTTGTTGCTGTACACATTCGATCCTTGAAGCTATCATCAAATTCTTCAGCCCCTTGCTGATCATCAGCCTCTTTATGCATTGAAGTGCCAACATTTGGGTCATTTCCCACATTTTCAGCATGCTGTCCATGCTGAGAACCATGCCCAACATCAATCATTGCATTTCCCCCTTCACCACGTGATTGACCAAGGAGTAATGCATCCTCTCCACTTGATCCCGTATCACCATGTGAAGACATGCTTGCAGTAATTCACTGCTGAGAACAATTTCAGCAATAATCCAATCGTCCCAAGTTGCAATCAAGTACCACGGGCCTACCAATTCAAAGGATTTGATGGTATCCTGGCAATGGAACCATGAAACCAGCCTTCCTTCCGTGGATGGGTGGTAAATCCCTAATTACAACTTAATTACAGCAGCAAACAATAAATGCAAATCTGAAAATACAAATTTACCTATTGATCTTGGACAATGCACACCCAATTGGCCCCAAAATTGGCACCCCTTTCAGTATTTCTTTAGGTTTATTTAAGAAGAAGTTGATTTACAATGGGATTCTCCCGATCCCCTTCACAATCCAAACTCCCCTTGTTGTCCAAAGTGACCAGCAAGTCTTCAATCCGTTTTACCCCTTGATTCGGGCACATAATTGGCCTTCACCCACTTCATAGACAATGGAAATGCCCCAAATTCAATGGCTGGCTAGTCCTCCACCTGAATCTAGCTGAAATTCACCTTCAACCCTGAAAATCTAAGTATTGGAGCTTCCAATTTCTGGCATGCTTCCCGAGGCTACTGCTAAACCTTAACAAAGAAATTTACAATTTCTCAACCTCCAAGGGTCCAAATGCTAAGATCTTCGGAGCAAGGCTGTGAAATGGCTGGGAGATGAGAGAAAAAGCTGTAGCGAGAGAAAATTCAGAGTTTTGTCACAAAGAATGACTAAAAATCAGTCAAATGCAGTTGTTGCCCTACCACAACAGCATTAAATGATATCGCCTACAGCTGAGACATCCAAATCAGCTATCATCTTGTACCTGAATGCAACCGCCCAGCTGTGGAGGGTCCGAATCTGCAATCGCCTCCTCAAAACTCACTCATGGTTGGCTGCAATGGCTGAAAATAGGCTGGCCATGGCAGCTCACAGCTCTCCCAAATTCATTGTAGCAACAATGATCTCGTTTTTCCTTTTTCAACATTTATCAATCTGTATGGGCAAGACTGCCTAGTGGCAGCCTTCCCAAATGGTTTTTCCAATATTATCCATCATTAAATATTAATTATCTGCCTTTAATTACTGAAAATTAATCTAATAATTATTTCGGTGCCCAAAAAAATAATCTGACTAGCCAATAATTAAATTGGCTAGGCATCTTCCACTCCCGAGTCTCTCTATGCCATCTTTGACCATTGGATCGGTGTTAGGTACCATTAAACGCCACATCTCTAATGTCACCAACTGACACTTATGGCCAAATGAATGACCTAGGCCAACAATTGACACTAGATACCACCAAGTACCTATGCAACATAACTTATAGCAACTTTTGCCTTTGACATCCTGTGATTTTCTGGGGTCCCAGGCTCGTAAATTTACTCTAACCCCAGTTGCACCTCACATGTGCAACATTTACTTAATCATGTGATTAAAAATTAATCCACATGTTAAGTGAGGTTTCCAAAATACATGTCCTTATGACAAAGTGTGTTTCTTGACACAAGAAGAATCTACCACTAATTCATGGGTATTGGATAGTGGTGCATCCCATCACATAACCAACAAGAAAGGTCTATATAGTTCTATGCAACCTCTACAAGAATCCATCACTGTGACAATTAGAAATGATACAAAATACCTTGCTACGGGCACAGGTACTATTTCCTTTGTTACTACAAATGGTGAAGTCAAAAAGCTTTCAAATGTGTTATATGTTCCAAAAATTAGGAGAAATCTATTATCATTTACTGCCATAACTAATCTCAGTCGTGAAGTGAGATTCAACAAGACAAGTGCAAAAATTCTTAACAGCTCTAGCAAAGTTGTTATGGCAAAGGAGAAAGGAGGAACAACCTGTATGAGCTAAGTAATCTTACAACCACCCCTAGAGTGGGTACAAGTAAGCTTTGGCATGAAAGATTTGGACACATTGAATTTGCAATTTTGAAGAAAATGCATAAGCAAGGTATGGTTGCTCATCTACCTGCAATTTCTAAATTGAAGGATCCATGTGAAACTTGTATGATGGGCAAGCAACAGAAAAATGCATTTCCACAAGAAAGCAAGAATAGAGCAAATGCTCCTCTAGAGTTGATACATGTTGGCTTGTGCGATAAGATGCCTACACAAGCCTTAGGAGGATCTTCTTATTTCATGTTGATCGTCGACAACTACAGTAGAAAGATGTTGGTGTACTTCCTTCATGATAAGGCTCAAGGTTTTGGTAAGTTTAAAAAATAGCTAAAACTTATTGAGAATGAAACAGAGAAAAATGTGAAGAAATTTAGAATAGATGATGATGGTGAGTTCAACTCAAAGGAGTTTGAAGACTTTTGCAAGACCAAAGGGATCAAGCGTCAATTGTCGACACCTCATACACCTCAACAGATTGGTGTTGTGGAACGCAAGAATCGCACCATTGGGGAGACGGCAAGGTGCATACTAAAAGGCAAGGGATTACCAAACCATTTTTGGGCCGAAGCTATAAATACTGCAGTCTATATTCTCAATCGAAGCTACACAAAGCCTCTCAAGGAAAAAACACCTCATGAGGCTTACACTAGTAAGAAACCATTTGTCATACATTTCAAAACTTTTGAATGTGAATACTATGCATATGCTCCTGATGAGAAAATAAACAAGTTAAAACCAAAAAGTAGAAAATGTATTTACTTGGATTACATTGATGAGTAAAAGGCTTACAAATTGTCTGACCAAGAGGCAAAGAAGATCGTAGCAAGCCATGATGTGGTGTTCAAGGAGCAGCCGCATACAGTGGAGGAGGAAAAGGCAAGTTCTTCCATTTTATCAAGCGAAGAAGTAGTCCACTATGAACCTATCCTAAGAGATATCCCTATCATTAAGGAGGAGGAAGAATCATCTTCGGATGATGAAGAGAAAGTTCACTAACCTGACATCACACCATTGAAAAGCCATTGCCGCGATGGGTAAAGCAGCTCTATGACCAAAATAATCATATGCCCACATCTATTGAGGAGAAGGCAGATGGACCAAGAAGGTCTCAAAGAATAAAGAAGCAAATAATAGCTTCTACTCACATAGTCAATATGGCCTTGATAGCTAAGATTATGAGAGAAGTAACGGAGCAAACCAACTTGGAATAAGCACTTGCAAATCCAACATGGAAGGCAACTATGCAAGTTAAGTATGATAGCATCATGAAGAATGACACTTAGGAGCTCATAGATCGGCCACCAAAGTGAAAGTTTATTGGCACCAAGTGGGCCTAAAAGGTCAAGTACAAGGCTGATGGAACCTTAGAAAAGTACAAAGCCAAACTAGTTGCATAGCAATTTTCACATGTTGAAGGATTTGATTTTCAAGATTCATTTGGTCCAACTGCCAGAATGACCACTATTCGCACAATACTTGCAGTAACCACCCACAATAAGTGGCTAGTTTACCAAATGGATGTTAAATCAACCTTCTTGAATGGCGACCTTAAAAGGAGGTATACGTGGTTCAGCCACCAAGGTTTGAGGTCCCCATTCTGAGTACAAAGTGTGTAAACTAAAGAAGGCATTGTATGGGCTAAAACAAGCCCCTAGAGTATGATACCAACGGATAGATAAGTTTTCAAAAGATGTGCCTCAGATACTAACTTGTATGTCTACATGGATGGTAAAAAGTCTATAGTTATTGTTCTATATGTGGACAATTTTCTTATTACAAGTGACTATGAAGATATGATCAACCAAACTCAAAAGGATTTGAGCTCCAAGTTTGAAATGACAAACTTGGTCTTGTTGCACTATTGTTTGGGGATTGAAGTCTAGCAAGAGCCAGGAAAGATCATCTCTCAGAAGAAGTGTGCATGAAAGATTTTGAAAGCATTTGGTATGACTGAGTGTAAGAAGATAGCTATACCTATGGAGATCAATGCAAAGTTATCCGTTGAGGATACATTAGTACTAGCAAACATTAGGAGGTACAAGAGGTTGGTCAGCAGCTTAATCTACTTATGCAACACTAGGCCAGATACTAGTTTTGTTGTTGGAGTTTTGAGCAGATTTTCAAACCAACCCCGTGAGGGTCATTGGAAGGCTAGGATGGGAGTGCTTAGATACTTGAAAGAAACTCTTGATTATGGTATCACATATAATTCCGGTACTTCTCTTGTGGGGTACTATGACTCACATTGAGCAAGAGACTGTGATTCCAGAAAGTCAGTTTCTCATTATTGTTTTTTTTCTAATTCAGGAATTTTCTCTTGGATCACTAAGAAGCAACCAACAGTAGCATTGTCTTTTACCAAAGCAGAGTACAAGGCAACCTGTTTTGTTACATGTGAAGCAGTATGGTTAAGGAGGATCGTATGGCATATGGGAGTGCAGGATGAAGACCCAACTGTGCTAAGGTGTGACAATCAAAGTTATATCGCCATTGCCAAGAATCCAACGTTTCAAACACACACAAGACATATAGAGATCCAATATCACTGTGCATGATTTGATCGAGAATGGGATAGTGGAGTTAGTCTATTGTCCAGCAAAGGAGAATGGAGCAAATATCTTCACCAAAGCACTCTCGAAGGATCCGCTTCAAGTTCATCTTCAGAGACTCGGCATTGGACCGAGGCGTTAGTTCACCTACAAGTGGACATTGAGGAGAGTGTTAGATATGCTCAATAGCCTATACTCGTAAGGTGCCACCAATGATCCATGGTGCTCAAAGTTGTAAGGCCCTCATCATGAGGAGAAGCCATGTGTGAGCCTGGATATCGGCGGGTCCTAGCTTGTATGTCAAATGAGGTCTATATGGCCAGATGGCCAAAAGGTAACTATTGCAGGTCTAGCCTTTAGGTTAGACAGAGTAGTTAAAGCTGGTAGCAACTTGAGACACACCACATCGAGTTGCACGGTAAGGAAGTTATCAGGAACCCCTATTTTGGGTTTGAGGGCCGCGGGAGTAGCCCTTAACTAGGGATAAGGAATATTCCCTCGCCAACTAGTGAATGTGCACATGGAAGGTCCACATACACGTGCATACAGAAGGTCAATAGACACATCTACACATGGAAGGTCAACAAACACAGGTGCATATGGAAGGTCATGCATCATGACCCCTTCACAGGCTACAAAGGGTAGACTCCTTCACAACTTTCATGATCTATTCTTTCACCCAATCTAAGTTATTCCAACTAGCCTTAAGCTCTTCACTTATCTTCTATTTAGATCGCCATCTAAGCTTCACATTGGAAGCCCAAGGGTGGACAAAGTCATCTTTGTATTAACTTGTTTGAAGTTAAATAAATTATGTTCTCCTCTTATATGCTGTGTACTCTCTTTCTCTATCTCTTACTCAAATTCTATTCCCTGTGCCATGTAATTTTTACACCTGCGACTTTTGGTTATACACAAAAATCCCCAAACAATGGAGACAATCAATAAGTGCATGTGATGCTTATTCAACTCTGATGGACTGCTGGAGCAACTGAGCAGGCATGTTACACAAGGGAATTTTAATCAAAACGTACACTAGAAGAAGGTAAGCAAGAGCCAACCACAAATTGAACACCCCTCTCAACTGACAGGATTTTACCACCTCTCAATCATCCTTTGCTGAAAAATTCAGCACATACCTGAACTGTGCATGTTCGAAACATCATATCATGGCCGTGACTGCCCACTTTAGGCATGTAGTTCCGCATGATCTGATATCTGCCCTGCAAGAAAATCCCCACCTTACATCAAGAATCGATTGACTCAATGTGCTCGCAGCAAAGAAAAGCTTTTAAGTGAGAAGTGACATGTCAAACATCAATTCGCACTGATTATCAGCATCTTTAACTGAAAAGACTGTAGCAGAATTGAACCTTCGGCATAATTGGGATGGCACTGATGGGCCATTTAGGATGAAATCCAATTCCTAAAAATCCAAGCCCCATTTCCTCTGTTACTGCCTTGACCTGCATATGCAGATCACCACATGGAATCAGCAGACAGAGACTCCAATCTTTACAATAACCTTTTTCCCATTTCCACATCCTACTTGGTAAAGGTGAGAGTTAACTTCAGCACATGTTTGGTGCAGTGTCTCCAGAGGAGCACCACTGAGCTCAAACTGACCTCCTGGCTCCAGAGAGACACTTTGTCCATCCTGCTCCACAGACAACACAAACATCACTCATATGAATAGTATACACAGTTCTAATGGATGTGCCTACTCAACCATGACTACGCACACAGTCTACCACAGAAGATATTGTAGATAGTCTATCACACAATAGCCTTTTTAAAACCACACTCAAGTGGAACCCTCAAATCTTTTTGAAATACCCATGCTTATACACCTGTGTAAGTCCAATGATGCGACCATCTTCTGTCAGTCTTTTCCAATTGAATCGTTCTGCAATGGACTCTAGTAGCTGTGCAATCTGATCATAATTCATGGGTTTCAAAGTCCCCAACTCGAATCCAAACTTTTCATGCTCAGTTCCTATCCTGCAGCAACACTTGTTCAGATGTGTAACATTGAGCATGGTTGACAACAACATTAAATCAAGCCGTAGGGTTTCTTGGAAGGAGCTTCTATGGCAACTGCAGAACCTCAAAATAAGTGTCTTTGCTAAGATCTTTCCCAGCATGCCCAAATGTAAAAGCCATGCATAATCACATGCAGATGCACGGCACACCAATGCAATCATTCTCCTGTTGGTTGAAATTGCAATATGGACTTGCAACCATCCTCCCACTTTCTTTAAGTGTTCCTGTAAGTAGACGGTTGTTTCTAGAGAAATCTTCCCGACTACATTACCTCCATTTCTGTTTCGGCTTGCATCCGGAAGCTAAGAAGTCGATCAGGTCCTGCTTAGTCAAAGGCTCAGTAGCTGTAGCAACCTCTTCTGCTGGGGCACTAGCTGTGATCCTTAAAGGCTTTCTGTGTTTATCCGCCACCATTTTCAAAGCCTCGTTTACCCTCCTAGGGACAGGCCAAAACATGCTGCTCCGCAAAGCACGCTTTTCTTCAACGAGAGAGCATGCTCGATGCCCGCCATGAAGCTCCATAACTCGCATCATGATGTCCTAGCTTGAGGGAACAGGCGGCAAAGCTCGCAAAGCCTTCCTGTTCGGACCTGTACGTAGACCTAAAACATGGTAAAGGCTTGTTCGTGAATTCTGCCAATCCTGCTATTAGGTCACGGCGCGGCAAAGGTGGGGCGAACCGTGCGGTCACAGTGGGCAAGCTTCTGTGGCAGGCCCCCCAAAAAGTGCGCACGACGACTGAAACGTTGGCCTAGGCTTTTCTTGTCTACAGTGTAGCAAGCTCTGTATCCTGAGAGGGTGAAGCTCGCCCTCGCTGCAGTGTTCCGCGCTGTCTCGTCGTCCGAAGGGAGGCTGATCGACGGCTCCACCACAGCACAAATGATGACTATGACGGTAACGATGATGATGATGCCGATGACCCGTGTGCATCAATGATCAAAGCCTGGCGACTTCACGAGCCTTTCAAGAATCTTTTGAAGGCCCGCTCTTTTAGACTTTAATTATTGAGATTGAGAATCTCAGAAGCGAGATCCTTTCTTTTCATTTGGATGGCTCTAATGGAGTCTTGTCAGCTCCGGCAGCACTTTATTCAACACGTGGCACTCTTGGAGGGCGTTCTCGCGCACATTGCGAGTGTGCTGTCCTTGTTGGCAGTTGTTTGTTTCTTTTCCAATAACTGTAGAGTCAAGACAAGTAGACACTCCAACTTCCTAGTCTCCAAGAGTCTAAGGAGTGAAGCACTTGCTTAACTTCCTAATGGCATGGTGCTTTTGATATTTTATATAATGTGCTTTACTTGCCTTTCAACACTGTTTTTTCTTAATAATGTGCATTGTATTAGTGTAAGTAATATTTACATCCACCAAGATTGGAGTGGACAATTTTGGGTTGAATGATTTCAGCCCACAAGTCAAGTGACCCTCCTTTTCATCCTTAGGTGCAATCCTATTGCACCGCAAACCATAACAACCGTGTCACCCTAGGGCTAATGGGACAAACACTCGTGATACACTGCAAATCTTTGAGCTCCCATAAGAGTCACATCACTCTCAAGCTAGTGGGATGAACAAAAGGTCCGAGTTCTAAAAGCAAGTGGTCAAACCAACAAGTTTACAGATGATTGTCACAATGAAAGTTGCTAACAAAATGTGAGAGCTTGCTCCATGTCAAAGTGAGAAACTAATTGGCGTGACACTTTTTCATAGATCAATGGGAGTCATTCTACAGCCTTCTAGCGTTGGATCTACTTTGCGCAGAGCATCTAAACCGAGGCGGACTCATATCGCACTTGGTTCACACAGAATGGAAAACGAGAGGGATGCATCGCTCGACCTCTCTACTCGTAGGGTAAAGTCCCATTCCAGTCCCCTAAAACAATATGAGCCAGGGTTCTACCCTACATTAAATAAGGTCAATACATCATCGTGATTTGAATGTTGAGAAGCCTCCCAGTTCTCTGCGACCACCCTACTGTAGGACGGACCCGTCAAGGGTTCCACCCACCCGCTTCCCTTGATAGCTTTAGTTTCCTACTTACCTAAGGACACATTAGTGGTGACATATACAAACAGCTTCCTTAATTATCCCATTAGTCACATGTTCCTTTATGTAATTTTATGCACTGATACGAAAACAGATCAGACAAATTCCTTGAAAGTAAACTTTATATTAAAATATCAACTGAGATACAAATCCCATCCATAGGACGATTCCCGCAATCTATAAGGATGCGCCTTATTTTCCTTCAAGTTTCCGCCCTTGCACTAGTAACAGGGTCTCGACATTCCTTACGGAGTCACATAGACCATCTAAGTAGGACTCGGAGGCAAGGGATTTACAGCCAGAGCCCTCCTGGCACTCGAGCATCCTCCTACAAACAGACGTTTCTACGAAGAGACCTCTCACAACGAGTTCAATCCACATTCTCGACGTGGCTATCAAAAACCCCCTTGGATAGGGTTGGCGGCTAGCTCAATGCTCACATGGTCTAATAAATTTTCTAGGCGGGGGGTGGTGGTCTAATAGATTTTCTATTTCAAAACACATGGAAACAAAAGTAGAGTTTTTCAATAGTGCTTTGGGATGTCTTCCTATTAATATGGTCCAATAATTATGTTATTTTAGATCACAAGGGGACCAAAATAGAGCTTTCATCATGCAAGATTGACAATATTCAAGGTAGAAACTATTATCTACTCTTTTAACACCTTAATATACATTGTACATCTCTTCTTTTAGCCCACAAATTATTAACCCTCAATAACTTATTAGTTTAGTAGTATGGCATGTCCTTGTGCTAAATGTCTCCTATTTCTATTTGCAAATGATGCTTTGTCTAATACTACAATTTCAAGGACTAGCTCACCTCCAACCAAGCTAAAGTTAACGGTGATTGTATGACTTAAGTTGCAAAAAGATGTGAGGGAAGTAATATTTAATACAAATTGCGTCTAACTTTTTGTTATCACTAGGTGTTCACTCCCTTGTTTAATACACTTACAATAATATGTTTGAATGCATTAGCATGATAATGTTGAAGCTACAACAAACAACTCACATCTGAATATGTTCTTGTCTTAGGGTATGGGAGCTAATATAATTAAAAAGTATCGAGCCGTTGATTTATTTGCATAGCAATAGAACTATACTAGTCCATGATATGTAAGGTGCATGATTTGTAAAGCCAACATTTGAAAAAACAATATTAGCTTTAAAGGAGCTATAAAGTTGCTATTATTTAGCAAAAAAATGAGTCATGACAAGCACCTTCTTGTGTTTTTACACTTGCGGACTTTGGAAGTTCAAGGCGCTTGACCAAACCATTAATCCCAAAATGTTCCACTCTCTTGTTGAATTTCATTGTAAAGTAGACGATTCTCTAAGGTGAGCGTGAAAGAAATAGGAGATCATCAATCACCTTGAGTGTTTTTATTTGAATTAGCTAGGGTTAACATGTCACAACATATGTTTACCTCTCTTTGATGTTTTCTCAACAAGGGCGCACTATCGTGCGCAAGAGCATTGCCCTTTTGTCCTCTCTCTCTCTCTCTCTCTCTCTCTCTCTCTCTCTCTCTCTCTCTCAACTCTTTAACTCAAGTAGTGAGACACATGTGGTATTTAAATGATGAGATGCATTTTATTCTAGATCGAGTTAGGCCCATTGTACGTTCATGATGCTTCTTTGGAGTGTTGTGCATGATATTTTTGAAGGAAAATGATGCTTAGTTTACATTCATATACTTGAAGGTAATTGAAACATATCAATTTTATGTATTTTGATGTATGCATTAGCTGAAAAGTAGTTATAATCAAATGAAGCTAACAAATTTTGAGCTATCCCTCTCACAATCTACACAGAATTGGCATTATCACAATTGCTCAAAATATATAGGGCAATAGCTTTGGTGTTTTGATATTTTCACACAATTATCATAGTGTACCTTTATAAGAGTACAATAGTTTTTTTTTTAAAGCACAAAACCGTGCTACTTTAATAGCATGGCCAAAGAGTTGGCACAAATCTCTTCATTTTTTTCATAATTGTATGTAATTGAGAAGAATATGTATTATTATGTTCAATATTGCAAGGACAAGTATTAAAAAATAGTTATGAAAATGCTTTCCACCCTATGACCAAGATCAAACTTGTGACAGTTATGTGTTTCCTTTGGTACAAGAGCAAGCATGTTTAGAAGGTACTTTCTTCCCTCCATTAACCAAGGCACAAGATTTCACAACATTCCATGCATAGCTTCAATATTTTGTTGCATTTGCTTTTGACAATTTGTGCTTTTGTAGCTTCCATTTGGATTAAAATAAAACGAATGGTGGCTACATCTTGATGTGCGCATGAATGTGCATGCAATGTTGAGAATTAACTACAGTATATAATTACACATATTTTTTAAATATCAAGTGACACTTCTCATTCAATGTCTTGAATAACAAATTACAACAATTTTGTATGCCTTACAATGTGTTCTTAGTTAAGTAACCTAGATAACTACACATTGCTTCTAAACTGTCACTATGGGTAGTTGAATCACTTTGATCATGCTTTTGTTGCAAATAAACATTATGTGTGAGATATTTTTGTACGTATTTTTTATAGGTGTCTAGAAACATTTAGATGTAAGAAAACATGTAGATTGGTAAACTAACATCAATAACCCTTTATGCCACACAATGTTGTTTGCACCAATCCTAAATGACTAAAAGGAAATCTCCATTCCTAGAATGACAACATGAATAATACTTAAAATATTCACAACAAAGAAAAAATCATAGTGTAGTGTTTTATATATGTGTGTTGTGAAAATATAGTAGATGAACATGTATGCTTTTTTTTTTTGGATAGAACTCAAACGTTGTTCCATCTTGGTCACAAGTGTAACCCCACGTAACTCTAGGATGTCGTAAAGCTATCTAGATTCACCACTTGGTGTTCCACATACTTGCTCCATAGGCTACATTCACTAGAATCTCTAGATTGTGAATAAAATATACATAAATAATCTCCAATCCCATGTCCCTTTTTTTCAATTCTAGTTGAGTCATTAGCTATGCAAAATGTGAGGCATTGAATTTAGTAAAAAAAAAACTCATCACTACTTTCTCCACTAAAGGATTTATTAGGTCCTCCTCTATATATATATTTATAAAACACATTAATCAATTATCTTGAAGTTTGGGTTTCTTATGCCACTTATTCTCACTACATTGTAGTTGTATCAAGCTTGAACACTTAGTAGTTTGTTAGACATTATCAACTTTGGATCATTTATGGGTGTGTATTGGGAGCTAGTTCCAAATCAAGCATCATGCCACATGCTACTCACAATGAAGCCAATATCATCAACTTGAACTTTACAATTATGAGTGATCACAATAGTTAATTGCTATAGCCAATGGTATGTCGTCCCAATAGATAGCTCAAACATGACTGCTCCCACCACTCTTATAACTAACCTATGGCAAGAGCAACTTAAGTGGAAGCTTTGATTTTAAGGAAAATCATAATAAAAAATCTGCTTCAAATATCTTTTGCACTTATAGAACTTCTAAATTTAGACAACACATGATGGAACTTTCTTATACTAACACAAAAGTTGTAATGATAGGCATGATATAGTATCTTTCCTCGTGACAAAATAACATCTACAAATATAGCATGTGCTAGAAAATTCCAAGCACCTTAGCACATCTAAAGGTTGGAGAAAATCAAAACCAATAGCTTCTCATAGGTTTGGATGGCCTTCTAAGCGATCTATGTGTACTCCAATTCATTGTTGAGCTTCATATTCTACCACCAAATTAGATCCTAGCTGGAACCTATATCATCACACATACACAACAATGAGGAGCAACCCTCTAGTAGTGGATTGGAGAAAGTAATTGCATCACATTTTGACATCGCAAGGCTTTAGTCAATCTTTTAGCTTGATGTCCTCACAAAAAACATGATGTTGCATATGGGTTTGAACTATGTCATTGCATATATGAAAAGTAGCCCTGATTGCATCAAATTTCAACCTTAGAGTTTTGAAAGCCTAAAAAATGTGTTCAAGTTGTACCATTGCAAACATACGACATGTATGAAAGCCTCAAGACTAACATCAAAACCACCTCCATAACCTTCAATTTAATGCTATAGAATTTCTTTGCATGGATGCTTGGGTAGCACAATAATTGTAAAGCATACTGAATGATGTGGAACAAACAACTTCCATAGCCACAAAGTGACAAAAGATTCCACTTGTTCTCATAGAAGCAATGTAGATATTCAACCTTAGTATATATAGAGACTAAGGATGCTTACACTGAATATGAGGCTGTGGAGAGCGCAATAAATGCATGAGAAAAAATGTCTCTTATTAAAGAGAGAAGAAGATATCATGACCTCCAAAAAATGCCAATTAAGAAGCTTTTGCTTCTTAAGTGAAAGAAAGAATGGAAGAAGCAATTGTACTTGTAGAGATAGGAAAAGAGTAGGCCTTTATAGCACATTAATTGGGTGACTGAGGCAAAAAGAACGAATGGAAATGCAAAAAAATGATAGTTTTAAGACATGTTGAATAGCAAAGAAAAGAGAGAGATAGTCAAGGCAACAAATTAGGACATGTTGGATAGTTTTAAGACATGTTGGATAGTAAAGAAAAGAGAACGACCCTCGTAGGTTATCGGAAACAACGAGATCTACAACTTTTGTGTTGGACATTTTTTCATCTGAGCAAAGCACAAAGAGATATCTCGAAATTGGTACTACATAATAGGTCCTGGAACAGCCACATCTTGCATGAAGATCAACGCACTCGAGTCTCTCTCCAAGAAGAAAAGCTCTTGAAATGCTACAAAAGAGGAGGCTCTCCTTGGGTGTGGGGGAGGTGAAGGGAGCATCACTTTGCATGAATCAAAGAGGAGAAGAGGAGCGAGTGCTGCGGAAGCCCTGCCAAAATCGAGTTCCAAGAGGAGGAGAGAAGGTGCAAGTGTTGCGGAAGCTCTGCTGAAATCAAGTCCCAAGAGGAGATCCCTGCACATATTTTGTAGGAGAGAAGGTGCAAGTGCTGCGGAAGCTTTGCTGAAACCAAGCTCCAAGAGGAGATCCCTACACATATTGTGTAGGAGAGAAGGAGAGACTCAAGAAGGATCAAAAGGTGCTAACTTCCAAGTTGTGCAAGTGTTAGCCGGTTGTATACCATGCAAGGAACCATGATCTTGTTCTCAAGATCTACAAGTAAGAAGTGGTTTATGTGTAATGGGGGAGCTTGCTCCTTGTCAATAATATAACTCCATAAGGGGGGGGACTGACCCATCTTCCAGTCCCTAGTGCGTTGTCAATCTCTCTCTCTCTCTCTCTCTCTCTCTCTGTATATATATATATATATATATCTACATCTTTCTTTTCTCTCATATGTCCTCTCTTTGTGCCAACATAATATTTACCATATATCTTTTAAGTATATAAGAAAGTCGACCGTATATCTTAGATCTTATAACACTAGCATGCAAGGACAAGGGAAGCTTTGAAATGTGGGAAATTGGGTGGTATGAATCATCACTCATCTGTACATACCCTAGATTTTGTAAATCTTGCATGTCTCCAAATCATTCAACATAACTAGTCATATGATTAGATAAACTTGAATTGATATACCATACATCATCATGTGTCCCCTTTCCTATAATAACATTTATCATATACTATATAACAAAAAGACACTCATTTTTTTGTTCATTCTATCATAAAGACGATACATAGTTTCCTTGCTGCAATTTATTACTGTAGACTATCCTTCTTAGCATAGCAATGGGCTGCAATATAACTTGTTTTCCCACAATAATGATAAACAATATCAGAATTGCCAGAACCTTTGTTCTACCATCCACCTCTTCATCTAAATCTCCCCTTGTCTCTAAAGTTTTAATGGCCTCCTAAAACTTGCATTTTACCAGATTGTTGATTTCACCGATTTTGTTGATTATCACTAGCACATCCTATATCATGGCCTCTTAAAGACAATCTACCATGCCCCCTTCCTAAACTTGAGCAAAAAGCTTGGACCTACTCACCACTTCTTTCAGATTATTCACCCTACATGTTGATCTCTTCGGTGATCATGAGAGACAAATGGCTTATATATATATATATATATACACACAGAAGTGACAAATGATTTCCAAGCCTTATTATTGTTAGGACCACCCAAAGGAGATGAAACTAAATCATCATAATTTGGCATTGCATCAATAATTGCTAAAGTATATGTAATGCTCCTCACCTTCAAAACATACTCATTGTCAAACGATTTCCCTTTCTCCAAAGTATTCAACTCTTGCTTGAGCCGAATCTTCCATGCCTTTGTATTTATTGAAAACTTGTTCTAAACAATTATGCATGATACATGTGAAGTTTTTACATTTCTAATATACCCTAGCGTAGTATTATCAATAACTCTAGATAGACAAAAACATCACCTTTTTGTTCTTTATATTCCATTCTTTCCATGCCTTAATTCATATGCAATCATAGGATTACTCAACTTTGGCTCATTTTCTTCACTTGAAACGAACTTGTAAAGGGATTTTCCAATAAGGAAGTTTATCACACAAAACTTCCATGATGGGTAGTAGTTGTTCTTGTCTAGCTTCTCAATGATAGGGTTTCCACTATTTGCTACCATTGTCATAAAATTAGTACAAACTAGCAAGTAAGTCTTTTGCAATCTTTCATAACAAGTGCATAGTAATATACCAAGCAGCCCTTTTCAGTGATGACCACTTAGTAATTTGTTGGGATAAAGGACCTTTATTCATCTCCATGTATAGTACACATGTATTACTTAGCTATACATGTAAATGCACCCTTACGTGCCCTAAGTATAAATACATTTTATTCTTTGTGTACCAATGCATTGTTGGTACACCCAAAAAAATTGAATTGTACTCTCTCTCTATCACTCTCACTCACCTGCTCACTCCTTTAACTATGGCTCTCACCCTATCAACAACTGGTATCAAAGCCCAATGTTTTGCACGTTTTTCAAGACAAAGGGTAGCTGATAGTGTAGGTAGCACGCGAATAGGTCGTCATGGCTTGTGCAACATAGGCCGTGCTAAAAACAACCAGTGGCGGGGAGTGGGCGCCACCAATTGTGTGACGACGGGCAACAGGCGGGTGTGCGATAGACGGGCAACAGGCGGGTGTGCAATAGACAGGATGACTAGCAGGCAATGAGCAACAGGCACACAACGTCAATGAAGCGGGCAATAGGTGCACCAGACGGGACGGATAGTGGGGCGAGTAGCGACATTCGTGTAATAGGCATCAGTCGTGTCGCCAGTCCCGCAGCGCAGTGTGGCAGGTCAACAGACCCCCCTAGATATATGCAAATATGGCTCAAAATTTTAGGGCTTTTCCCAGATTTGATCCCGTTTGTGCATGTACTGACATTTGTGTCAGTAATTGCAAACATTGTGCACGTTGACCTCAATCAAATTGGGGATTTTGTCAAATTTGTGGGAATTTTGCTCATTCAAGTAAAATTTCCTAACATCGGATCTAGAAAATTTAGGGCTTTTCATACATTGGGGAAATTTTGCTCAGCTAGGTCATATTGGTTGACATTTATGCACTGTTAGACCTAGAATTTAGGGATTTTGTACAGAAATTGGTAAATTTCTACAGTATTTACCTATGTAGTAGAGCTAGTTTATGTAAAAACAACATAGATTTATTTCTAGTCGGGCAAGAACACTAGTGTATTTGCTGGTTCAACTTGTGTTTTTGTAGTTCAGTGCATTTACACTTGTGTTGGTGATAAAATTGGCTGCAACTTCTTCCAGTTCTGACATTAAGAGTTTAATGGAAATCAAACGGTTTGATGGTCAGGGCTTTGACCTTTGGAAAGACCGTATGTAGGGCATATTGTTCTTAACGGATTATGAGGATGATTTATAGGAAGATAAACCCACACAAATGTCTAATGCAGATTGGGCTAGAGTTAATAAAAGGGCTGTGGCTTACATAAAGATGGGTGTCAGTGATGACATTTTGATAGCCATTAAGGGTTTAGATATTGGTTATGCAATATGGGAGAAGCTGAAAACTACCTATGAGATCACCACACGTGCTAATCAGGTGCATTTAATGGGCAAGTTGGTGAATATGCGATTAGATGAGTCCAAGCAGCCTACAATTGCACTTGAGTGTATCTACTCACATTTTAAATCGACTCAAGGATGCAAATTTGGATTTTGATGATAAGTTGAGGATGATCTTTTTGATCATGACTTCCTGATTCTTGGGAGACCTTGGTAGTTTCTCTTAGTTATAACCCCAATATCTCATATGATGGTGTGAGGGGTTCAATCTCGAATGAAGAAATTAGACATAAGTTTAGTGGAGAAGGCAACAACTCAACTTATAATGTTAGAGGCAGGGTTGAAAAGAAAAATGCAAATGTTGGATAGAGAAATAGAAGTAAGAGCAAAGGAAAGGAAATGAGTGACATTACTTGCTATCAATGTGGTTAGAAGGGCCACAAGAAGCCTGATTGCAGGTATTACAAGAAGGAACAAGAGAGAAATAAGAATGTAGGAGACAAAAAGAAGAAAGAGGATAAGACAGATGCATCTAAGGCAACCAAAGGCAAGGAAAAGGCCAATGTGGCCTCCAGTGTAGTCATAGAGGGGCTTTTGGATACAGAGGTTGACGTACTAGTGCAATTAATTACGATGCTCTTGTATGTCACATGTAGTATTTGCAGATTACCAAGGTTGATGTGATTGATGCACTTTTGTTAGTTGATCATGGTATCACTCAGATTTGGATTGTAGACTCTGGTGCCTCTTTCTGTGTAACTTCTTGCTTGGAGTGTTTCGCTATGTTCAATACAAGTAGTTATGGAAAAGTATACCTTGGAAATAACCATGCTTACAACATTGACAGGATTGGCATTGTACACTTGTCTTTAGACAATGGATAAGAGCTTGTGTTGAAAGATGTTAGATATGTGCTTGGCATAAAAAAGAATTTACTATTTGTTGGTCAGCGTGACTTGGATGGTTACACTACACTGTTTGGTGGTGGTTTGTGGAAATTGAAAAAGGGTTCCATGCTAATCGCAAAAGGAACCAAGAAGGGCATTTTGTATTGTTTGCACTGTAAAGCTTTGAATGGCAAGTTTATTGCAGTTGTTGAAATTGGTTGTCTTTTGGAGTTGTGGCATAAGAGATTAGGCTATATGAGCCAGAAAGGACTTGATGTCCTTACCTCTTTGAAGAGAGTTGATGGAAAAGGCTTTAAACTTGACTTTTGTAATGATTATTAGTTTGGAAAGCAAATGAAAAATGCTTTTTACTCTGATGTCTCTCGTAAGTCCAATGTCTTAAACTTAGTGCATTCTGATGTATGTAGTATGCCCATGAAATCGGTGGGTGGTGCTGCATATTTTTTCTCTTTTATTGATGATTTTCCTAGGAAGATTTAGGTTTAATAGTTGAAAAATAAAAGTGAAGTGTTTGCTGTTTTTAAAACTTTTCATGCATTTGTGACCACTCAGATAGGTAGAAATCTGAAACACTTGAGAACTAATAATGGGGGTGAGTTCACTTCTATTGAGTTCAAGTCTTTTTGTGACTTGCATGGAATTAAGAGGGACCTTATAGCTTGACTGAAAGATATAATAGGACTTTATGTGAAAGAGTGAGGTGCATACTATCCACCACTGCTAATCTCCCTCATGAGTTTTTGGGGAGAGACACTTAAAACCGTGGTTCACATTTGCAACCGCTCTCCAAACATGTCCTTAAATAATCGCATCCCTGAGGAGGTTTGGTTTGGCAAATCGGTCTCATATGACCATTTATGGATATTCGGTTGTGATGCCTTTGTGCGTGTTAGAGATGAGCTGAGAAGTAAACTTGATCTGAAATCCACCAAAGGCATTTTCATGGGATATGGTGATGAGGGTGAATTCGGCTATAGAGTGTGGCTACCTCAGTCTAAGAAATTATTCATAGCCATAATGTTGTGCTTAATGAGGCAAAATTGCTAAAAGGTACTTTAGCCTCCAATGAAGACATGAAAAAGGTCAAATTTCAAAATTTGCAGCCACCTATTACTTCAAATGATGAGCCTCATGGTGTTGTACCACGGGCTGAAACAGATGATCAGCCGGTTATTTTTGAGCTAGATGATGATGGAAAACAAATAGAAGCACAAGGAGGTCACGGATAACAAGATAGACTTGCTGATTATGAAAATGCAAGTGCTGGTAATGAAAATGAAAGTACTGTACAACATGAACAACATGCTGAAAATGGCTTACAACAGCCAATAAATGCTGAAAATAACATACCTCTGGATGTAGACCCAATTCTTGAAAATGTAGATCATTGGGTACATAGGTCTACACGTTTAAGAAGGCAACCACATAGGCACAACCCCTCTTTGCACTATGTGATGCTTACAGATGAGGGTGAGCCTCTTACATATAAAGAGGCCAAGTCATGCAAATTCAGCAATAAGTGGGAGCTAGCTATGGAGGAAGAGATTAAATCTCTATATGCTAATGATACTTGGGATCTTGTGCCATTGCCCAAATGAAGGAAGCCTCTTCCAAAAAAATGGATTTACAAAGTAAAGACAGTTGATGGGAAACCCAAGTACAAGGCAAGACTAGTTGCCAAAGGGTATGCACAGAACTCTCACAATTGTACTGGACTTAGAGTTGTACCAAATGGATGTAAAAACAACTTTTTTGCATGGTGACATTGATGAGGAAATCTACATGAAACAGCCTGAGGGTTTTGTAGTTCTTGGAAAAGAGTAGATGGTGTGTAAACTAAAATGCAACTTGTATGGGCTGAAGCAAGCACCACAACAGTGGTACAAAAAATTTGACACTTTTATGCTCTCTCATGGGTTTACATGCAGCCATGCAGATCATTGTTTGTACATGAAAAAGAAGATAGATGGTAGCCGACCCATCATACTTGTTTTGTATGTGGATGATATGTTGCTAGCTAGGAAAAGAAAGACTAGCTTGGATGCTCTCAAAGATCAGCTAAAATTAGCTTTCTCCACCATGAAAGAATTAGGGAATCGAGAGCATATATTGGGCATGCGGATTCGTAGGGATAGAATACAGAAATTGTTGTTCTTATTCTCAAGAAAAGTACATTGAAAAGGTGCTGGACAGATTTAACATGGCTAAAGCTAAGACTTTTGGCGTGCCCTTACGTCCATATCTTAAGCTTAGTAAAGCCAATAACCCAAAAGATGACATGGAAGCCAATGCTATGAAGGGAGTCCCTTATGCATCAGCTTATGGCTCTCTTACGTATGCTATGGTTGCTACTCATCTAGACATTGCTCATGTAGTGGGAGTTGTTAGCAGGTTTATGTCAAATCCTGGCAAAACACATTGGGAGGCTGTCAAGTGTATTCTTCGATACCTAAAGGGTACACAAAGAAAGTGTATTTGCTATGGGCAGGGTGCACTTAGTTTGTAGGGTTATTGTGATATAGACATGGTAGGTGACTTGGACACTTGAGGTCCACTAGCGGGTATGTCTTTACAATTGCTACTGGGGCCGTTTGATGGTGTTCCAGGTTGCAAAACATCGTAGCATTGAGTACTACTGTAGCTAAATACATATTAGCCTATTGAAGCTTCTAGGAAAGCTATATGGTTGAGCAAACTTGCAGAGGATCTCGGCATGTCTATGGGTACTTCAGTGTTGGGATGTGATAGCCAAATTTTTGTGTATTTGGCTAAGAATGCTATGTATCATTCACGCACAAAGCATATAGATGTGAGATATCACTTTATTAGACAGATTCTGGAAGATGGTCTAACTACATCGACCAATATCAACATAGGACAAGCTTGCAGATGTTCTCACCAAAAGTCTAAGCAAAGCTCAGCATGAGCATTGCATATGACTAGTGGGAGTTGGTTAGAGGTTCACTTCGGACAGTGTATTTATACTTAGGGCACATAAGGGTGCATTCACATGTACAGCTAAGTAATACACGTGTACTATACATGGAGGTGAATAAAGGGCCTTTATCCCAACAACCTCCCACTTAAAGGTCCAAAGTGAACCTCTAACCAACTCCCACTAGTCGTCTACAATGCTCATGTTGAGCTTTGCTTAGACTTTTGGTGAGAACATCTGTAGGGTTGTCTTGTGTTTTGATCTTGGTCAATGTAATTAGACCATCTTCCAGAATCTGTCCGATAAAGTGATATCTCACATCTATATGCTTTGTGCGTGAATGATACATGGCATTCTTAGCCAGATACATAGCACTCTAGCTATCACATGCCAACACTACAATACCCATAGACATGTCGAGATCCTCTACAAGTCTGCTCAACCATATAGCTTCCTTAGAAGCTTTAGTAGCTAGTATGTATTCAGCTTTGGTAGTACTCAGTGTTATGATGTTCTACAACCTGGAACACCAAGAAATGACCCCACCAACAACTGTAAAGACATGCCCACTAGTGGGCCTACAAGTGTCCAAGTCACCTGCCATGTCTGCATCATGATAACCCTGCAAACTAAGTGCAATGAAGCTATACATAGTTGGCTTTGCAATGATACATTTCCTATGAAAGCTTGATAGACAATGGGGCATTGAGAAATACTTTATTACTTGCTTGCATGCTTCAATTTGATCTAAGGGAGGTGTAACTTTCATATCAGCTATATCAAATGAGTACCTACATCATCTAAATGTGCAAGAATGAATGCTAAGAGTACTGATCCTAAAGTTCGTTACGTTAAGGAATGTATGCTAGTTGTGAAATCCAATACATTATGTGTGCAGCAATTCATGATTTACATTTCCCGATACAAAGTCTTTGTCAATGACTCGCTCTATGTCTTTGCATATTCTATTATTAGGTAGTAACTTTCTGGGGTTGGATTTGTATGTATATTTTGAAAAGGAGCTCTCTCTCTCTCTCTCTCTCTCTCTCTCTCTCATTTCATGTTTCTCATTTCATCTTTTCATATCAGTTTTTCTTTACACCTAATAGTATCATTTGTAGAGGATGGCACCAATGCCACGTCTTTTGTCAAGGGAATGAATTCTATAGTTGCATAGAGTATGGTTAAAATGGGCAAGGTATTCATTCCTTATATATATATATATATATATATATATATAATAATATGTGATTTCCTGAATGATTCAAAATCACGCAAGTGGTGATTGGTAAAGTAAGCATGGCATAGTCAAGACAAGGTGCACTCCATTCCAAATGCTTTGGTGTGGCTATCTTCCACAATGTGCAAGCCTTGCATGCTTGATAAACATCCATATTCTTTCAATATTCGTGGTTTTACTCTAATTCCTTTCAAATACATGATTTGTGTTCAAATATTCAAATGCATTTTGTATTGCAAAATGCAATTGCATATTTTTCTAAGAAATCTAATTGTTTGTGTTTTATTAAATATGAAGGGTCAAACCCTGATGCCACAATAGAGACATTTGACAATGATGCTCCAGAGGTTGTGCTATCCACTCCACAAAGACGTATCAATGTCAAGAGAGCCAAGGAAATCACTAGGGGTAGAGATATTGAGAGAGCCTTAACTATTGTTCGCAAAAGCCATTGCTTGCATGTTGATTTGGATGGCTTCCTTACACATGAGTTTCAATGCACACAGCAATAATTTGAGTAGTGTTGTGCAAGCTAGATAGATCTTGCAGCACATCTCTAGTGTGTGGCACAACATGACAACTCTTGAAGGTTTGGGGTCAATACTACACTTTAGGGATTGTTGGACATTGCCTCAAATATTCAAAAGGACACCAGTGAGATGTGGGGTATTCTACAGGTTGGACCTGATGGCCCTGTGGTGTGTCCCTTGGATTGCAAGTTGCTGCCCCAATCTTGGGAGGTTCAACTTGATAAGTTTGTGACTAAGGTTACCTTAGGTCTTATCTTGGGCATTTGAATGTGGTAACTATAAGAATTGAGAATGATAAAACAGTTAGGGTGGCCGCGAATGCTGTGCCTAGTGCCATTCATAATACCCCTTGTGTTGTTTGGTAGTAGTAACATGGTTGGTAGGCCATCTAGATTTCAACATTAGGTTTCTATTTGCACAAGGAATTTATCATTTTTCGTCTTTAATGAAGTATTATAGGTCACACACACACACACACACACACACACACACACACACACACACACACACACACACACACACACACACACACACACACACACACACACACACACACACACACACACACACACACACACACACACACACACACACACACACACACACACACACACACACACACACACACACACACACACACACACACACACACACACACACACACACACACACACACACACACACACACACACACACACACACACACACACACACACACACACACACACACACACTTTTTTTGTTGTTGAAAAGATTAAGATCTCTCTTTCTCTCATGTTTATATTATTTATTTACATGATTATATGCACACATATGTATGTATTGTATAGTTATAATTATACATGTATTTAGATACTTATATGCATACATCTGTGTGTATGTATGCACGCATATGCACACGTGTATATGCCCCATGAATGCAGGCATGTTTTATCTTTCTCATTGCAAATTTTCATATCGTTTTCTCACAACCCTCGATAATATTATTCTTCAAGGATGGCACTAGGTTTACATTTGTTGTCAAGGGAGCCAATTCTACAATTGCATAGATTATGATTGAACTCAACAAAGACACAATGCTAGGCTTCATAATCAACTACGAAGCTTCCAACTATACTTTGCCTAGCATGATGGCTACCTTTTGGAAATCTCCACTATCGATAGTCATCTAACTATATATGTGAGATAAGATTACATTGAACACTTCCCATATTATATATAGTCTTTAAAACACTACGTTGTTTCTTCTTCCAATGTCCATCTTTGAGAAGAAGAAGCCAACAAGCAACTTTGAAAACATGTAGAGTACCTCCATATTCATGTAGTCCCTCGAGTATAAGATAGTGCCATACATTCATGATCATACATGCTTTACTAAAAAAAGCTAGTCCCTAGAAAAACACAATCAACTACGAGCGTATCCTAGCATGCTTGATGCTATCTTTAAAAAACACAAACTTCCCTCCACATAAAATATCGTCGTCAACTCAGGTTGAGGGTAGTGTGGTGCTCTTCTCCCATCAACTATGATGACAAATACTTCGATACTCCAGTCCTCTATCAAACAACATAGAGAGGTGGCCTAAGTCAGCATTGATATCCCATGAATATCACGTTGCATTACGATTCAAGCACGGTCAGTCGATCTACCACTTTGGGCATGAATTCTCCAAGTACTTCATGAGCCTCACAACTAGCTCTAGATCATAACACCCAAGGCCGAGTCTCCCAAGAAAATCATCCTTCCCCAATAGCATTCAAAAATCTCAACGATCCCCCCCCCACCAATTGCCATCTTCCAATTATTATAACCTCCCGTATGCTCTATGTTTTTTAGCGTTTCCAAAGATTTTCTAAGGTAAAAAGCCTTAGCTTTTAAAGCTATGCTTTCCCACCTTTCTCCATCACACCATTCTCAACGATTCACTTTAATAAGCAATTTAAATTGAAAATATAAATAAGCAAAACCAAAATCCTCGGATATGTGCTCATGCCCTAGAGTTTGTGTGATATCAGAATATGTCTTTCTTAAAATCAACCAATCAAAATTTTGCTTGAAGTTCAACATCCTATGCCTACCAAGTAGTGCCCACCACATTATGGAATTAATCTCATGGTTGCTAAAGCTCTTCAATCATGAAAATACAAGTTGCCATAATTCTCCACTTGCTAAATCTCTGGAAAAGTCAATCAACAACCCATATTTTGAGTATCTAGATTGGGCACCAAATAGTGTGTCTACTAGTTGTTTCCAAGTGGCATGAGATGTATTACATGTGTCTACATGCTGGATATAACTATCATCAAGCTCAAGCTTGATGATGGCTTGGGCTTTGTCATCATTCTTTTTCCATACTATTGCAAGAGCACCATCTCTAGGTTTCTTCTCTTGGCCACTAGTTATTGACTTATGACCCTTTTTCATCAGGGTCAACTTGATCCTTGTCCACCAAGTGTGGAAGCCCGTTCCTTTGAAGTGGCATGATGATGAATCTTTCCTCATACTGGATGATAGGAGCAATAGAAAATCAACACCAAAAAACTCAAATCAGACCAAGAACTAAGTTTCTTGGATGTGTGTTGAGACACTAGTGCTAAGAAGCACTAATGAGTATCAAAATACACTATGCTTGTTGAGCTTAATGTTGAAGTTTGATGGTTGAATCTTCCCTTCCTTGATGATTTGAAGTGTAAATCTTGCTAGAAATTCAGTGATATAGTAGATTAGAGTGGTAGTGGGCTAGAAGATAGAGTGAAAAAAGAGCTTGAAGAAAATATGGCTATGTGGCTAACTTTAGGGTTTTTGGATAGTGGCCTGGTTTTTCCTTCTTTGCAACCACCACAGTGAACTATTTGGCACAAGATTTGAATGGGGAGTAGCCTAGGTCATGATCTTCAAAAGCCCCAAGCAAATCATCATCATTGTGGAGTGATGATGGCTCCAATAGTACGACAAGAAACAACAGAGGTTTGAGCAGCGAGCTAAATACTAGCAATGCTAGGTAGGAGGAAGGCCAATGTTGTACTATGATGTAACAAGGAGAAGCTCCTAGAGTAGAAAAAGATTCCTCCAAAAGAAATATCAATGAGATATGGCCTGATTGAATACATCTAGGAGCTCCAACAGAGCTAGATGCTGGTTGGCTATGGCAATCAAGAGGGGTAGAGTGAAAATGGAGTGAGAGATGAAGTTGAAAGGTAGAAGGATTGAAGCTTACTTGGAAGTAAGCTATGGCGGAGAGTAAGAGCAAGAAGAGGGAGACATACAAATGGGAACTCCAACAGTCACAATGTGTGACCGGGCCTTCCTTTATTCAAACTGCCACTAAAAGAATAAAGAATAAAGTGACGGTGATGGGCGCCCGCCACCTGTAGTGTGCAATGGTGGATACTGTCAGTGTACCAATACACAGGTGACCAGGCAAATGCGCCTTTACCCCCAACAACCTCCCACTTAAAGGTGAATCTGCCCCAATGAGGAGTGAAAAGAAAAAGAAAAGATAGTACAATGTACACATGTACAACAAGATGAGGAAAAATGTCATCTCATCCAATGCCCATCAATCTCTTGAGAAAGGCAAAGCGCTCAGTAGTGAGGCTTTCGTGAGCAGATCTGCACGTTTTTCATCAGTGGAGATCTTGACAAGGTCAATAGACTTGTCCTCCACGACCCCACGTATGAAGTGATATCTCACCTCAATGTGTTTTGTCTTCGCATGGAAGACCGGATTCTTGGCTAGTTGAATAGCACTCATAGAATCTGAATGCAGCGTATGTATAGTATCAATCCCAAGGTCATGAACCAAATGGCCTCCTTGCAAGCCTCAATGGCCGCAATGTACTCGGCCTCAGTGGTAGAGAGAGCCTACACTTCTCAACCCTGGACATCTAAGAAACAACACCTCTAGCATAGGTAAAGACATAGCCGAAAGTGGACTTCCTACTATCTGCATGTCCTGCATAATCAGAGTCTGTGTAGCCCACAACTCCTATATCCTGGCTGCCATAGCAAATACACATATCTACTGTGCCCTTCAAGTATCTCATGATACCCTTTATGGCACCCCAATGCTTTTTTCTAGGCGTAGCCATATAGCATGCCACAATACCAACTGCAAAGGCAATATCCTGGCTGCCATAGCAAATACACATGTCTGCTATGCCCTTCAAGTATCTCATGATACATTTTATGGCATCCCAATGCTTTTTTGTAGGTGTAGCTATATAGCATGCCACAACACCAACTGCAAAGGCAATATCTGGATGAGTGGCTATCATGGCATACATCAAACTGCCCACGACTGATGCATAAGGGATCTTGAGCATCTCGGCTCTCTGCTCATCCATCTGTAGACAATCGGCCTATGAAACCTTCACATAAGAAGGTAATGGATGTCCTACGTGCGAAAACGCTCAAGGACTTTATGAATGTACTCCGTCTGTGAGAGGTAGAGTAGTCCCTGATGCCTGTCGCACTTAATGTGCATACCAAGAATATGAGAGGCCTTTCCCAAATCCTTCATCTTAAAGCTCTTCTTCAGCTGAGATTTAAGAGCATCCAACTCATCATGAACTTTCCTTGCTATCAACATATCATCCACATAAAGTACCAAAATAAGCAATGAGCCATCACGGGCTTTCTTCGTGTAAAGACACGGATCCATAGCACTTCTGGTGTAGCCCTATGACTGCATAAAAGCATTAAACTTATGATACCACTCGCTAGGTACCTGCTTCAAGCCATAAAGACTTTTCTTCAACTTGCACACTAGGTGCTCCCTGCCAGGTTCTGCAAAGCCCTTAGGCTACTCCATGTATATCTCATCATGCAAATCCCCATGCAAGAATGCAGTCTTGACATCCATTTGGTACAAGTCCAAGTCAAGCTGTGCAACTAAGGCCAAAACCACACAGGAGAAAAGACTTCATCAAAGTCAACTCCATGCTCTTGTTTAAAACCCTTAGCGACAAGTCTTGCCTTATGAGCTGGCTTGGGTTTTCCAAGGGTACTTTTCAGCTTGTACACCCATTTGCATGGCAAAGCCTTCTTGCCTTGGGGCAGTGCAACCAAATCCCAAGTCATATTTTTGTGCAACGAGTTTATCTCAGACTGCATAGCCCTCTCCCAGGAGTGACTGTCACCCTTGTGCATAGCCTCATCATAGGTGAGAGGCTCTCCTACATCTGTAACCAAGACATAATGCATTGAGGGCTCAAATTTATTAGGTGGACGTCTATCTCTAGTAGAAAGTTTCATGGCAGGCTCTAGGCCGGTCCAATACCCTGGGCATGTATACCAACTACTGCTGCAGGCTGTCCAGCTGGCTGTGCAAGAGCACGTGGCTCCTCTTGGAATATAACCTTGCTTATCTCTACCACCTTCTCAGGCTGCCTATACATCTTGTCTTCATGGAAGACTACATCATGGCTATGGATGACTTTCTGTGCCTACAGATCCTAGAGGTGGTAACCCATCTCGCCTACATCTCCATAGCCAAGGAAAATGCATTTGACACTCTTAGGATCCAACTTAGTACGCTTGTCTTTGGGCACATGGCAGAATGCCTCACATCCAAAGATATATAGATGTGCATAAGATGGAGGTTTCCCAGTCCATACCTCCTCTACAACCTGAAAATCCAAACCACTAGAATGTGATCTATTTATGACATGCACATCTATACTGAGTGCCTCAGCCCAAAAGCTCAGTGGTAAGCCTACATGGCTAAGCATATTATGTACATGCTCTTGGATAGTTCTATTCATTAGCTCTGCCAAACCATTCTGGGGTGGGGTATAGGGGGCGGTCAATTGATGCTTAATACCCCTCTCATCACATACTTGCTCAAAATCACGTGACACATATTCTCCCCCATTGTCAGTCCTAAGGCATTTTAGCCTATGCCTAGTTTGGTTTTCAACAAATGCAAGCCATCTCTAAAATACAGCCAAGACATCGGACTTAAGCTTAATGGGGTAAGCCCAGACTTTACGAGAAAAATCATCAACGAACGTCACAAAATACTTTGCACTACCCATAGACTGATAGGATATGGGCCCACAGACATCCGAATGTACCAATGCTATGGGCTCACTTATGCATGTCCTACCAGACTTATTATGTGTATTCCGAGTCTGTCTGCCATAAAAACAATGCTCACATGAATCAAAACATGCGTAGTCAAGGGGTGGTAAGTACTGCAAACCAGAAAGTATTTTCATTTACTTCAAGGACATATGGCCCAAACGGGCATGCCAAAGAGATACATGTGGGATGGAACCCACTGACAAAACATGGTCAATAGAGGACCTATCAACTACAAGAGGATAGAGGCTGCCAGCTTTGGCACCTCTAGCAAGCACAAGTTTGCCACATGTGATCTTCCATGCAGAATCCCCAAACGAAACATAAAACCCAGCATCATCAAGCTGCCCTGCAGACATAAGACTGCGTGTAAGCACAGGTACATGACGTACATCCTGTAACATAAAAGTACTGTCAGTAGAGAATTGCAGCCGTACATCCCCAAGGCCAAAACAGTAAGTGACCTATCATCACCCAAGTGAACTGAACCAGAGAGAGTGCGGTAGGAGTGGAACCACTCACAGCATGGTGTAATATGAAATGAAGCACCAGAATCCAAAAGCTAGCACTACACATACATAGAGTGAACATCCGTCAACAACGTACACAAGAACTAGCTGCAAGTATGTACCATTACAAGAACTAGTTGCAAGCTCATTAGATTCATCAGTCTGCATGACATTTATCTTCTCGATTTTCACACTGGATTTCGCAGGCATAATGCTGCGATCAGAGGACTTTTTTTGTACTTTTTCTTTCCCCTTCTCTTTGTGCTTCTCATTGCGCAACTCATGACATTATGGGCGTATATGACCCTTCTTATCGCAATGATGACATGTCACATTAGCATTTCTCCAACGAGACTTGCTATGCGACTTACCATGCAACTTAGACTTAGACTTTTGCGAGTCTCTACCATGGATATTCCCATGGTCATTCTTTTCATTACCATCTCTGCCTCTAACAGTCAAAGCATGCGACACACGAGAGGCATCCAAGTTCTTATAGTTGATCTCTTCTTGCAGAACACTCTCTACATCAGGCAAGTTCAAAATAGTAGCAGGAGCACATAAGGCAGTGCAGAATACATCCCACGACTCACTCAGAGTCCCAAGCAAAAACAATGGAGTAACCTCAACATTAAAGGTAATACCCTGCGAAGTCAAGTTCTTGAGAATAGCATGGAACTGGATCAAATGAGCAAACATTGTCATATTCTCCTTCATGCGCAGGTCCATAAGCTGCTTTAGCCAATACATCTGACTTGCTGGACTTTTCTTGAATCCATAATGCAGTCCAAAACAGTGCAGACAGTTCAAAATTGCTTGTTGTTTTCTATTGTAAATAGCCAAAATACCACTAAAACCAAGGCAAAATGACCACGAATTGATAGCTAATGATGTTGTCCACCAAGTACCATCAAAAGTACATAAAATCAGGATGATTCAACATGAAAATTCCACATCAGTCAATACATAACTGCTTTCTATAATAAATTACAGCCATCTACAATGAGAGCAAACTGTAGGCAAAATAAATGCACCAAGTCAACCACTGACTATCAAAGCATAACTAGCATCAAGCGGGCATAAATCAGCATATGACAGTCATAGGGACATCGAGAAAACACCCAAGCATGTCAAACAAATCTGTCAGTAAGTCGGCACACCACCTGTGTAATAGGGCAAAGTGTATACAACACTGGTAAGACGTGACACAAAGAGGTGTATGCTTAGAGAGTGCGAAGTCCAAATCAGCCCAAGTACATGTATGCGGACCACGACATATCAATCATGCAATATCCAAGTGAAGAAGATCCAAGTCTCATAAGACTCAAAGCTCAATAGCATAAACCACCTGCTCAATGTTTGTCAAATATCCAACAATGCTCCCACCAGCACAAAAGCCATATGGATCAAGCCAAGAAGCTCAAGAAGGGAATATGAGAGCACCAGTGACGAAACATCCAAGATTAGACATCAGTAAGACATCATGAGTATATAGGCTATGTAGCCTCCAATTAGAGCATCCATAGACATCAACTATATCCCAAATATAACTTTGGCAAGCCAAGAAAGATCCCAAGTAAGTTCCCGGAAGCCAAATGAAAGCCAAGACAAGGCACTAGTAGCAATCGGCTCTAAAAAATGTAAGTAGCATGTAGTAGTCGCATAGGCCAAGCATGTCAAGACCGGTCAGACTAGGTAACATACATACCATATGTACATCCAAGATGGAGCATCAAATGCATTCCAAAGCCGAGCTCAAGCTCAAATGAAGATCAGAAACCAAAGATAAGCTCGATGTCGTACCCCGAAGATCAATACTTCATTGCATATCCCAAAGACATAGCCCGAAACCAATCGGCATAACCAAACTGGAGGTAAAATCACCTGTCAACCAAGGTAGCGTAAATACCAACTAACAATGAAGTGTCCGCATCCAAATCAAAGCTCAATAGCTCTCAAATAGCATATCCAGGCATAAACCATGATGAACAAGCATCAATACATCCAACAGGATACCCGAATGTCAACAAAGAGCATCATGCATAAGCCATCCTTGATAAAACCTTGCTACCCAAACAAAGTACATTAGTAAACCCCTGCACAAATTGAGCTATGGAAGCTCAAACCAAGTCCCAAAGCATCTCAAAACATTGGGCAAACATTCCCAAAGTATTTGGACATCAAATACCAAGCCTCGGGAGCATCACATAAGCTAAGAGCATGACATTTTCTTGCTATAAATCAACTCAGATCTGTTGCAAAAAATGCTATGATCAAAATTTGGCACATTTGATATTGCCATCGCGTCCGGAGTGTGCCGAAACCCAAAGTTGGACTCTGAGCTTGCCTAAATCGAGTTTCGGATTCCCGATATATGAGAAAAAATGGGATTTTTGAGCCAGATTTTGAAACAGGCACAAAAAAAAACGTGAGCTGACTATGGGGCCTGCTGGTTATGTTGAGGATAAGGGGGAAAATAGGGGCATACAAGGTGCCCAATGAGGCCAAGGAACACATGCAAAGAGCTTATGAGGGCCGGGGAGAGGTGGGAGATGAAATCTTACCTCGGGGGGAAGAAGCCATGGCTGGCATTGAAGCTCCAAGCTCTAGTTCTTCAATTCGGGTTGAAGTAAATGGCGGGTCAAGCTCCATGATCAAGCTCTAATCCAAAGCTCGGATACCAGTTGAAAGGTGAGAAGGATCAAAGCTTGCTTGGAAGTGAGCTATGGCGGAGAGCAAGAGCAAGATGAGAGAGAGACACAAATGGGAACTCCAACAGTCACAATGTGTGACTGGGCCTTCCTTTATTCAAACTGTCACTAAAAGAATAAAGAATAAAGTGACGGTGACGGGCGTACGCCACCTGCTGTGTGCAGTGGTGGGTACTGTCAGTGTAGTAATACACGGGCGGCTATATCAGAGGCACCTTTACCCCCAACAGAAGTCATCCACTAAAACTGAGCTGAAGTGAGGTTGAGGAGAGTTGGAAAAACACTGAATTGAGCTAAATCAAGCTCACCATGGCTTTGATACCATGTTGAGAAACACAGATCCTTGAGCAAGGTTTAGTTATGGAGGACGGAAGTCAATGTCAATATGTATGATGACTGAGACTAGATACACTGATTGTTATTTAAGTGAATTAGGTTCCAAGGTAGATTAGCTTCGACTCATACACACAATCTTGACTAGAGAGAGACAAGACTAAAGATACAAAGCACAATAGCATTCTCGTTCAAATGATTATCAAGTACACTCTTTTATAGTTGTAGGATGGTGCCACTTTCCTCATTATGCCTATGGGATAAAGGCAACTTCTCCTAAGGTATTGCATGTCCCTTGCCATACTACTCCATACAAAGAGGCTGTCTTAGGAGTGTGATTGCATAAATCTCAACACTTCATACATGCATGTCTTCTCTTCAAAATATTGAACATTGTTTTTCTGATATACCCCATATGCCAAATCTTGTACTTTTTGCGCCCAAATCGGATCCAATACATCCATATAACCCTCATAATAGCATCCAATCTCTCTAATGTCATTGAGTCGAAGCTTACAATCCCTGAAACTTTCTATGTTTGATCACTCATACTAGAACCTATCAGACAAACAAAGAAAGAACTCTGTATAAACAATGAGAGCCTTTCCCAACTGCTGATAATATCACATGGTATAGAACTGATAACTTCCAAGGCCTAGTCTTCAAATCCTTGCAAAGCAAAATCCACCATGATATCTCTATAATCCACAATATGAAACATTTGCATACACTACTCAATCCAAGCATTTACATCTTCATCCAATCTCCCATGGAAGGTGGCTAGCCATCCATGTGATTAATAAAACTACCAAAAAATAACACCAAGCCACTTTCAATGCTCCTCACTAGGGGCACCGAAAAAGATGTATCACAAGTAATGATCGAGGATAATCCCCTCACACAATCTGAAGACACAAGAGAAAAGGAGCACCGGTTTGAATTTGTGACTTGGTGTTAGCCTCTAATAACTCGAATTGTGACCTCAAAAATCTTGCCAAACACCTCAAATCTACAACAAAAAACAAAATAGATTGACACAAACAATTCCAATACCACCACCCAGATAAAGTTCAGAATCCTTTACTCACAAATAATAAAAATGGACCACACATAAGAAGATATAGGATCATGAGACATCAGTAACATCCATAAAACCATAGCAACCAAGATCTCTAGTGAATAAAAAAACTCTAAAAATTACATGGAACATCCACTATCATTGTCCTTGGTTTATCCCTCCAAAATTTGTTTGACTTCCAATAGAATAACATAATTGCTTGCCAACGTATGGGATGCTATCTATCAAGTGTTCCACTTAAACATGCTCACTTCAAAGCTTCTCCAATGCATTTGTATGAAGGATTTCCTAAAACAATGCCTTGGCCATCTTTGCTGTAGATGCCAGCTCCAAATAGCAAGTCAATATATATCTTTACTGGCAGAACTAGCGTAGCGAATGCCGCCAACTTCTCTAGTACATATGCAAGATGCTAACCATGACGACCATATTTTTTCTCCAAAAGAATGCCAATTGTCCACTTGAAGCCCACCATCCATACCAATTGCGTCAAACATGTCTGCCCTTTACCCGGAAACTCCTCCCGGCTGGTCTATGCTTTGCGTGCATCAATATTGCTTCACACTCCAACCGCTACAAATCCATCAAAACTGATGTCGCCCCCATCGTCAACTCCATATTCATATTGCAGTCCGGCCGAGAGTATAAGACAGTGCCATACCTTCATGATCATACATATATTGCTTTACTCAGAAAAGCTAGCCCGTGGGAAAACACAATCAACTATCAGTGTATCCCAACGTGCTTGGCGCTATCCTGAAAAAACGCAGATTTCCCTTCACATAAAATATCATCGCATCAACTCAGGTTGAGGGTAGTGCGGTGCTCTTCTCCCATCAATTGCGATGACAAATATCTCCATACTCCAGTCCTCTATTAGACCACGTAGAGAAGTGGCCTAAGTCAGTGTTGATATCCCCTGAATCACGTTGCATTGCGGCTCAAGCACGGTCAACCGATCTACCACTTTGGGCACCAACACTCCCAAGTACTTCATGAACCTCACAACTAGCTCTAGATCATAACACACAAGGCCTAGTCTCCCAGGAAAATCAACCCACAATGAACTTTAGACACTAAACTAGATGGTAAATAGCCTTATAACTTGTAAATACACATTTTTTTCTAGTTAGTAATTGGGGTTTTTTAAATTGGAACTAGGTTTTTAATTTTACTAGATAGATGTGAAGCTATAACCAGTAAAATAAGTGTCTATATCGTAAAGCAAGGCAAATTTCTATATATCACCTAATATAGCCATGTTTATTGGATAAAATTATGAAGCTATGGATCATAGGATAATGTGCATGCATAGTAAATCAAAACAAATTTGTATAGAATATCTAACATAGTCATGCTTATATAGTCATGTTAAGTAATATACATCACAATTGATAGGCCTAACCATCAACCATACAGTCAATCTCAAATAAGACAATGTCGATACACACTTGTAATGGATATGTTTGTATGCATCCAAAATGTACATGTGCTATAAGATACATTTGTGCATTTTGATAACTTTTAATTCTTACTCACATAGCACAAATAGTTTACACATCCACAAATAAAATATCATTTTTAACAATATAAATATTTCCTTGTCACATTAAAACAAAGAAGAATCTCATTCAATTCAACTCAATGCCATGGCGCTAAATCTTGAAATTTCCCTCAAATCCCCCCTGAAGTGTGGGATATACCTAGCATCCATACAAGCACAAATAGTTATCAAAAGTTATTTGAGCCCCTTACAAAAAAGGAGCATATCCATCCATTAGCAAAATAGAAACAGTCCAAATTATAATAGCCTTTTCCTTAAATGAAAGACATAGAACCTCTTGAGTATGCAGAAACTTGAAGAGGGGAGCTCTCAATAGATAGTCATGGCACATGGTCTATTAACTAGGGTAGTTGTATTAAGTTCAGTAAAAAAGCAACATTTCCTACCAACATGTGGCATATACTCCCACTTTCATGCATGTAGCATATTCAGGGGGTGAACAAGGAGTAAGAGATGATGGAACACATAACACTAACATAAAGCAATAGAAGCAAGACAATGGGATGGAGATGGATTATGCTAACATTGTCGTTGCTAGCATGAACATGGAAAATCTAGAGAAGAAGATGTGGGGTGACAAAAAATGTTTCAATGAGAATTAAAAGAGAGTTACAATAGAATTTGGGGAATAAGTGCTATGTGCATGAGTGGTATCCTTGTTGCCATGCATGTAATATTTTCGCACGAAATATTAATGATCCTAGACCCTGCACATCCCGCGCAAGAGCCACTTAAAGCAATCTCCCGCAACAATAAAATTTTGGGCTAAGTGCTCCCTCCGCATGCACTAGCAAACTCCAGCCCGCGTTGTGCATAAGAGACCGTAGCTCAAAAGCCGTAGTTCCACGTGAGAACACCCTTCACGGGAAAAGGGATAATGGATACATTTTTGGCAAATTTTTAAATTAAAACTCCCCTCCCCTTCAGCCATTGCATGGCGGGGAGAAGGAGTATGAGTATGAGAAAGAGTTGAGTGAGGAGGAGCATGGGGGAGGGGAGCATGCGGATTGCCACTTGTGTGGCTACCCCCCCCTCCCCCCCCCCCCCCCCTCCCCCCGCCCTTTTCACAACTATAAGAACCCTCCCGTCCTAAGCTTGAGGGGAGGAGAGGAGGACATCGTGCAGGCTGCCACACTGCCACGGCATTGCCAATAGCCGCCGCCAGGGCTACCGCCAGCAGACTGCCGCCTCCACCTTTCTCACCATCATTATCATCATCAGCATCGTCGTCGTTATCTTCACTTCCTCCTCCCAATCATTTTCTCTCTCCACATCATTCTAGTAATAGAAGCTTAGAAGCTTCTAATTGGAAGCTTCCAGTAAGGCTTCCATAAGCCTTATTCACCCACAACCTCTCGGGTTTTTAAAAACCAGTGACTGCAAGGCCCGTCCTGTGTAGAAGAGGAGATCTCGGACTGAGAGACTTCGGAACACGTGAGTAAACCAAGGGGGAGTTGCTGCAACGAAATTCACTGCATAAATGGCTTCAAAGCTAAAGGCAAGAGGAGCACACGCACGAGTGTCCACCCCAAGCACGCGAGTGGACAACGCCCGGAGCCCTAATGCCCAGGTTTTGATAAATTTCTTGCATGAAAAGGATGCATTTAAGCATGTCTTTAATTCTCGTAGGCAAGTTTGAATACATTGGAAAATTTATATACTCACATCGAAATTACCAAGTAAGTTGCATGATGAGTACTTGCATGGTCATGGTAGTTGCATTCTTGAACGCATATTGCATAAGTTAAAAGGTGGATTTGTCTAAAGGCATCCTTGTTGCCTCGTGAAAAGAACAACGCATAATGCACTTAGGTAATAATTTCCTAGTTGTGACTCGTGTATGAGATAATCTTAGATGCCCATTGAATGATGTCCAAAGAGTCGCAATGCATGGAAAGGAAATTATGAACTTTGCAAATTGCTTGCGAGGATGGTTACATTTTAGGTCAAGTTAAGTAATAAAAGGAAGGATTAAATCAAGGATGGACTCATGGCATTCGCTCATGCATGGAGATCTCTTGTCAAAGTTTGAATGGATCTTCATTAAAAATATTAAAGCTTTGATTTCGTTGCATCAACATAGGATTTATACGAGTTAGCTCTGAATGTCAATCATTATAGTATAGGGCAAGGAAAAGAATGATCTCTAAGTTGCATAAAAGTAGGAGGTCTATGGTTTGAAGTTGCATACTCGCATGGAATGATGCATCTCACCTATCTTCCAGTTATTTACATCTTTTAGGGGGAAAGTACTTGCTAATTTAAAAGAAAGTATTTGCATCTTTAAAGTGAAGATTATATTTACTCGCGGGTTGATTGGATCAACTAAGTAATCCGCATATAGATGAGTAGTTATATGGAAATCATAAAGGTACGACTAGATTGCAAATGGCGATCACCTCAAAGTGCTAGGTAGGGTTAAGTTACGTTAAAATTTTGCCTAGTATCGCACTTGGGATGCCGATCTAATCTTTCCAATCTCAAAGATCCTACCCACATTCTTGATAATGTTAGGGTTGTCAGATCGGCCGTGCAAGAATGATCGAGGGTTCTCACCCTAGTGATCGGATGACCAAATGCTAGACTTCCACAAGGAAATTAGAAACCCTAGGGCCAAAGCGTTATCGGCCTAGTAGAGTTAGGGTTGGGTTGGGTCAAGAGGACTCCCAAACCCCATATCTTGACCAAAGGTATTCTTGACTAAGGAATACCATGTGATGGGAGAAATAATCCCACAAGTTAGGTGTGACACCTATCTCGTGCAACAAGTTGCAACGTCGCATGGTTTTGTGTCTAACTCACAAAATAGTATTGCCATTCCTTAGAACAAGTTGGTATCATCGAGTTCTAAGTACAAGTCAAAGTTTCTAGAGGATGAGTAGTCATCCTGCTACATCACCCTTCCTTGGGGCTGATTTGCCAAGTTAGGAAAATTATGAATTACCTAGCACGCAATTGACCAATCAAGTGAGGACAACGGGGTTGTCCAGGATGTATTGACCTTAATATAAGGAAACCTAAGGTATTGATAATTTGGGTTAACAGGGTATAACCCTAACCCAAGGATAAAAGGTTGACAAGCAACTTAGTATATGAAACCCTTGGGATCTTGCCAAGTCGCGATTGATCCCGGATCGAGTGCTGGATGTATTCGGAGAGAAGGATTCACACCTTAGCAGTTGGCCGTATAAACGACCACTGGAGTACTTGTATTTGTACACTTAGGAGCACTGTTTGTTCTTCTTTGATCAAGGAACTAATGCTGGAAAAATAATTAATGCTTCATGTTGAAAGCCTGGAGGGAAAGGCAGTATCAGTTACCCCCGACTGTCTGCCTGACCCTATCCAAGGGGGTTGTTAGCCGCACCGGGTATGTGGACCGAACCCGCCGCGAGAGGTCTCTCTGTGGGTGCTACTTGGAGCAGGAGGACTCTTGGGTGCCAGGGGGGCTCTGGCTATAAATCCCTTGCCTCCGGATCCTGCACAAGAGGCCGACGTGACTCAAGATTGGATCTCGAGGCCCGCATACTAGTCAACAGGCGGAACTTGGAATAGCGATCCTTGAGGATTGCTGGAATTGCGTTCAGGCGGATTATGGAATAGCCTTCGGGCTGGATTATATGATGTATTCCAAAGACCGATAAGTAAAGATCAAATGTTGACAAGGAACTTGCTTGACATTGTTTCTCTATGTCACTGCCTAAGTTACGTGAAGGAACCAGTGATTAATTAAAGAAGCCGTTTTTGCTTGTCAAACTAAATGTGGTAGGTAATTAGATAACTAAAGCAACCTGAGGAAAGTGTGGTGGATGTGACCATGGGTCTGTCCTATGGAAGGGTGGCCCCGGTTGGCTCGGAACTTTTCTCAAAGGAATTTGACAGCGAAGAACAATGACCTAGAATCTAGAAAGCTAGAGTCCCGATTAATGTTGTTTTAGGGGAACGGAATGGGACATGCCTTATGGGCAGAGAGGTTGAGCTTCGCATCCCTCTCATTTCCCATTCTCCTTGAACCAGGTGCAGTATAAATCCGCTTTGACCCTGATGGTTCTACGTAAAGTAGTTCGTCTGGGGCTCAACGCTAGCTACCATTCTAGGAACTTGACCAGTAGGAAAACCCTGATTCAGGTCGGTCCTAAGTGGGGACGGCCGGAATGCTTCCGCTTCGTGGTAGACTCGGGAAGACCTAGATCGCAAAACCCGTGAGATTCCATGGGAGTGCCGAGCGGCGCTTTCTGGACTCTCTTCCCGATGGGCTACTAAGACATGTCCCACAAGGGATAGGGAGACACGTTACAATGCATTCGGAAAAGCAATGCTAAGTATGTACATGTATTTTAAGGGAAGGTCCCCCTTGAGGATGAGTCTACTAGATTGTTTTGGCTCACCTATGCATCAAAGTGGTGCTCACATTGTTTTGCTTGCCATTAGACTTCTTTTGGGTCTTGCTTTCATCTAAAGCAAAAAGAGATTGGGTTTTGGGTTCACTTGTTTGGCTTAAAGTGAGCCTTAATTACATGCTTCCATGGCATCATGATTTTATTCTTGAGGAGGTCTTGCAAATTGAATGCCCAATATGGGCTAGTTTTCATGGACTTCCTGCTTTGCTAGATGGAGAAGTAATGTGCTAGTAGAAGTGCTAGGTAGAGCGCTCTATGTTCTTACAATAATATCAACTAGTGGAGTAAGTGACCTCTCGTACTTTGGGATAAGAGGAAGAAGATCCTTGAGATGCTCTAGATTTTTTATCCTAATGGGATTGAGTTGTTGGTCGATGTCAAATTCTCCCTCTTCTTGGATACATGCTTCAAATGCAAAGAAGATGGGTGCTTTTTACAAAGGAATGCCCAAAAAGGAATTGAGATAAGAAGAAGCAAAGGAGAAAATAGTGGAGATAAGGAAGAACTTCAAAATAAGAAAAAATGAAAAAACATAGGTTGAGAAGGGTAAATTCAAGGAAACAGACAAGCCTCAAAAGGAGGAACCTAAGGAGAAACCTAATTATTAGTCGTGATCCTAGAGACGCCAAAGTTAAAGTGGGATGGAAACAAATAATTTCAACCACCAAATTCTTTGAAGTCTAATGGAGGTAAGAATTCCCTTTAAAAGCTTCTTGCAAATGTTTTGTTGACAAGGCTATTTTGCTATATTGGATTATGGAGGTTCGAACAAAGATATAATGTTAATTAGTTGGCTCACTATGATATCTTAAAATGTGAGGTGCCTAGGAAGTCCATCCAAGAAGGATGTGTTTAGTAAGAGAAAGAAATGGAAGCCCCTCTCTTTCAACACCTCCTTTCTAGAGAGGGAAGGATTCGACTTATAGCTGAAGGATGCTTGGAAACAAACCAACAATCCAATGGCTAATCCAATGTAGAACTAGATGAGATCCATTGCTATCATAACTAAGATTACCAATATGTATGACAAAGATCAAGATTGACTTCAAAGAGGGTTGCATGTTAGTAGTTAGCAATGCAATGAGTATATTATTATGACTCTTTCTAAGTGTTCTAGTAATGGGATGTTTTATCAAATTCTCAAAGAAGTGGAGCATTACATGGAGGATTTGCAAAAACATAAAGGTGAAGTTGCCAAAATTTAGTCTAAGGGAAATGGTATCTTATGGCACTGGTTCTTTGATCAATTAATTTTATGAATTGATGAAGCAAAAGAAGCAACAAGAGTTCATCACTATCATAGATGATGGAGGAGGAATCGTGGAATTTATGTAGGGATGTTTCAATCTCTTTGGAACATATTTGTAAATGGTCTATGCTTAGGTCCATTTGAGGTAAAGATGTCGATGCCAAAGGGTGTCCCATTGTCCCATTACTCTTTGCCACCATAATCACCAACCCTTTGCTTAGGAATTTGGATTTGAAGGTGAAACATGAAGTAAGCAAGGGGCTTCCTATACCATTAAGAAGACACTTGGTCTCCCAATTCTTTGCCAACAATAACTTTCCAATATTGTGCAAGTAGAGAGGCAACTAGTAGATGTATTTGATGAAAGTGTATGAAAGTTTTCTAGAGCTATCAGGAGTTGTGACTAATCCTTTTCTGACTCCTTTTCTGATCCTAGATACTTTGGCTAATTGGATTCTTGGCATTCTTGCCTCACCTTGAGTTGTGACAAACTCCCTTTCAGAGTTTCGAAAGGAAACTTGACCCTTTCCACAGTGGATGTGGGCGTCATTAGGCTTAAGCCAATCCATCCCGAGTAGACACTCATGGATACCTAAATTCATGACTCTGAATTTGACTGAGGTTTTCTTTCCTCCCAGAAAGAATTCCACCTTAGCAGTTTGCCTCGTACAAGTTACCTCGCGACCGTTTGCCAATTCCACAAGCAGGGTAGGTGCTTCTACTGTGGCTATTCCTAATCTTTTTGCACATGCTGGTGAGATAAAGGAATGTGTACTGCCACAATCAATCAAGGTTTTGAAACCTTTACCTTGATAGTCCGACGGTGTCTGAATCACCGAGAACTGGCGATTCGGTCCTTTCTTGTGTAAAGCGGCATGGACTGTCGCTCTTTCGAATTCTGCTTCTATAGTCGGATCTTCCTCTTCTTCTTCTTCGCATCTTTGCCTAATGGCAATGCAAGCGGTTCTTCCTCTTCCACGGGTAACGGCTCCTTGACCGCGGCCTGCTCCTTGGAAAGACGTTTGGCGATGTCCTCCGCTGAGCTTGGGACATTGCCTCTTGAAGTGACCGGGTTCGTTGCAGTGGAAACATCGGAGGTTTCGGCCATTACTTTGAGTAGGAACAAAGTTGTTGACGTTATTTGTCCTTGCTTTCTTCCTTTGTCCCTGATTGTGACCTTGAACTCTCTTCGTTTGAGGTCTGAATGCTCCTCTGTTCGCGTCACTATAGGACCAAGTTTTGTTACCCCTTGGTCTAGCTTGCACCTCCTGAATTATAGGCGCCGCTCGAATGAGTGCATCCTGAAGATCTGATGGACGCATAGATTCGAGACGAGTATTTACGGGTGGATTTAAGCCCGTACAAAATTTGGACACCTGGTGTGTCATGTCCATCTGTGGCGCATACTTTAAGAGTGAGACCAATTTAGAGTAGTATGCGTCAAGGGTGAGTCCTAGCTATTTTAGTTCGTAGAACTCATTCATTTTCTGCGTACGATATGCAGGTGGCAAATATCTTCCCTGCATGGCTTTCTTCAACTTCTCCCAGGTAACGGACCCCTCTGAAGTCCCTTGATCCCTGCACCATTGCTTCCACCAAAGTCTGGCTTCGCCGGTGAGTTTTAACTTGGCGAGCATGGCCTGATTGGTAGGTGCAGTACCAGCTGCTTCAAAGTAATCCTCCATGGATTCAATCCAAATTTTAGCATCAGACTGGACGGATCTGCCTCTCCTGTCAAACTCGGGTGGCTTTATCTGCTTGAGGAGGAACTTATTCTCCTGGGTCACAGCAGTACTTGATGTAGGGGGCGAATTTGGAACCTGTACCTGGGGTTGTGCCTGGATAAAAGTTTTCTTAACGTTATTATATGATAATCGATGATGGCTTGTCTTTCATTTTTAGTTCAGCTATCTCGTAAATAATGAAGCTACTTAACTTTTTAACAACTCTTATGCACAGCGAGATATTGATAAAAAGAAGTCTTTATTTGTATTTACATGGGCATAGCCTTATACAATGTTCCGTGTGATGATAATCCAATCATTACATACAGTTTGGGGAGAACAACGTTATATTGCATTTGTCTACAGGAACTGTGTAATAGTAGGGTTTTGGGTCATGGATCTTTAGGAATCGATAGTTCATTGGAAGTTCAGGATACCCTTTCCGTTGGAATCCATACTTCTCATGGCGGCCCAACACTTTAATCCTGTCGGCTGGGATTACACGGGTTACTTCCTCATATACATATGAGTTCATTTCAACCCTCCGACCTTGAATATGTAAAGTCGAATTTACGTGAGCTTCCACAAAAATGAACAGCTTCACGACTTTCAAGTCTTCCAACCACTTGATCCTCTTTAGGTTAAGCAAACCGGTGGGCGGCTATATAGTAGATTCCTGAAGACCCCGTCCATCTTCGTTCTATGTATAAAGGTGATGGATTATAAATCTGCTCCAGGATGTTCATCATCCCAATTCTTTGTCTATAAAGGGGAGAATGCATTGCAGTCATAAACATGACTCGAAACACCAAAAACTTGTTCCACGCTTCATAGTTCTGCAAGACAGCATTGAAGATGAGAAAATGTTTGGACAACAACAATTTCTTTACTTCATTTTATTGAGATCTCATAAAAACAATTCCGTTGTTGGTCGGCTCTGATACCAACTTGTAACGTGTCCCCTGGTATCATCCAGGACGCGTCTTAGGAGTCCATCGGAAAGGATGTCTAAAAAACTCCGCCCGGCACTCCCAAGGAATGTTACGGGGTTTGCGATCTAGGTGTTCCCGCGTCTGCCATGTAGCGGAAGTATCCTGGCCGTTTTCCACTTAGGACCGACCGGAATTAGGGTTTTTCTGTTTGGTCATTAGCTAACAGCAACTAGCGTCAGACCCGAGTGAACTACTTTACGCAGAAACGCCAGGTCCCAAGCGGATTCACGCTACACTTGGTTCAAGGAGAATGGGAAACGAGAGGGATGCAAAGCTCAACCTCTCTGCCATAAGGCATAGTCCCATTCCGTTCCCCTAAAACAGCGTAAATCGGGTAAGACGTAACTTTAGGTCATCGTTCTCGTTATTTGTTTTGATGATGATGATCATTCCACTGTTCTTCGAGATTTGTGAGAAAAGTTCCCGGCTAACCGGGACCACCCAACCGTAGGACGGACCCGTGGCCCATCCTCCGCACTTTCCTCGGTTTATTTTAATTATGTAATTATCTAACACATTAATTTGACATATAACAATCAGCTCCTTTAATTAATCCCTTTAAGCACTGGTTTTTTCATGTAATCTTATCACGTGACATAGAAAAACAATATCAAGCAAGTTCTTTCTTTACATTTCATCATTTTATCTTTGAAATACAAGGAGTTCCGCCTGTAGGCTTGTCTATAATCCGCCCGAAGGCTATCCTGTAATCCTCAGGGATTACTATTCCAAGCTTCTGCCCGTCAACTAGTATGTGGGCTTCCAGATCCAATCCCGAGTTACGTTAGCCTCTTGTGCAGGACCTGGAAGGCGAGGGATTTACGGCCAGAGCCCCCCTGGCACCCAAGCGTCCTCCTACTCCAAGTAGAGCTCAATGGAGAGACCTCTCGCAGCGGGTTCGGTCCACGTTCCCGGTGCGGTCAACAACCCCCTTGGTTAGGGTTAGGCAGGTAGTCGGGGGTAACTGAAGCTGCCTCTCCCTTCAGGCCTTTAACCTGAAGTATAGGTACTCATTTAATTTGTAATTCATAATTCAAACAGAGCCCTAAAATCTCTAGCAAGCACAAACATTTCCATTAATCAACCCAGTTGTTTGGCAAACTGCTAAGGAAGTGTTCTTTCCTTTTGAGTGTAATAGCACTCATTCACAAGGTGTCTTGTAAATTGGCAAGATCTTTTACATTCCGATGTAGGGCATACCCAACTTGTTAACCCTAAAGTTCCTTAGATATGCTAGTTTCCGGTTTACAACTTTTCTTATTTAGAAGGATATCCAAAAATACATCTTTTTGCAGGATAACTTGCATAGGGATCTGCCATCCTTGATGAGGGTTTTTACCCTTTCTCCTTGTGAATCAATCACAAGACTAAATGATTTCATACCTGTTGCGCAAGTCCTGCGATGGAATAATCTGTTTAGATTCTTAAGCTGACGTATGTCAGGCCTAGGGTTTCTTCTTTTAAGAACCTTAGGGACAAACCCTAGTTCCTTATCTTTACGAATTTATTGTCCCTATAGTAAGGAAAGTAGTCAAGTGCTTAGGGTATGAATGTTTCTATGTTTAGATTGGTTTAGTTATCTTTCGGAAGGTAACATTAATCGTCTTGTCACGGTTGTGCTATCCTTGTGACAATTTACTTTCCAGTCAATACAACTTAATTTTGACTTCCGTTTTCCTTACAGATGAACTCATGCCAAATAACAACATTCGCCTTGCTAAGATGTGCAATTAGCAAAGATAACTTCCTAGTAATTTGAGCATCGAAAGAAACCTTTCATGAATTTAACCGTTTACAACGATTCGTTGCGAAAGGAATAAGACTAATGGTGCAAGATATAATTTCTACACCTTAGGATTTAACTAAAATATACTACTATAGTAAATGGTTAATCTTGCTCGTAATTTATAATGCTTGATGCAATTTGAAGAAAGCTAAGTTCTATACATTGTCATTCATAAGCTAAACTCCTTTGTTACAAATAACTCGAACAAATATATCTTATCCTTAACAATTTCTCTTTGCATGATCGACTTAAAACCGAATTAAAGCCAAGAAGAAAAACCTGGTTTTGGGGCGAGATATCCACATGGATACCGGGAGATAACCCTCTCGCAGCTACACCTTGGACTTTCTTCGGCGGCATCGTAGTCGAATGTGAGATAGCCTTTTTCTCTTTCTTCTGGAATTCCACCGTCTCTTTGGATCCAAAAAAGTTTATGGGGGAGTGTGGTTTTGCAACCACGAAACCCTTGTAGGATTTTGACTTGGGGTAGAAGGAATAGAAAGCACTTATTCTCCTTCCTTCCCTTTCTTTTATCTTTTTCCCACTCTTCCTCCTTCACTCCTTCTTTTCACTCCCTCTACTTTCCCTCCCTATCTTTTATCTCACGGCTATTTCTAACTTATGGGATACCATCCGAGGCCATGATGATGATTTGGTCTTTTTTTGGTTCAGGGGGGAAAAATAACAAGGGGGATACGGGGGATTAAGAGGAAAGCTTAGGGAGTTGTGGGGAAAAAAAAAAAGAGTTATGAGGGGGTTGAAGTATGAGCTTCACTCTTCATGATATCACCTTTGGAATGATTTTGTAGATTACATTTAGAATGTGAGGGGCCTTCATATGTTTGGTTTATCTTGAATCCAAGACTTGGGGAGTAATTTAATTCTTCTTTTACGAGCAATGCTAGGGATCTCACCTCTTCTTACATAAGCATTGGCAAAGCATGTAAGTCTCTACCAATTCACATCCTAGATGATATCATATACCTCATGTGAGGGTTACCATTTAAACCAAGCATCAATATTTTTTCATTTTTCTCAACACCACATAGTGAAGTTCCTCCTTTGAAAAGATTTTAGCTTGTAGTAGGGACACCTAGATAAAGAAAGTCAATTGCACTAGTTCCAAGAATTGATAAACTAGAAGTTAATATTCTTGCTCATCAACAACTGATTGACCATGTATGTTTGATAGGTAGTCTAGAAACTTTGCAAAAATTTTGAGTCCCATCTATGGTACAACTTGCCACCCTCCTTGATTGGTATAGGTATTGTCTCATCTTGCAACTTGCTATAGGTCTAGTCCTTATGCTTGTTATAAAAAGCAAAGGCAATCTACAGTCAAGTGTGGGACTAAACTCTTCCTCCATCAATAGGACCACTCCTCCCTTTCCTCTACTTGAAGAAGAGTAAAAACACACACAACTAGGAAGGTCTAGTGCTTGGATGTATTCACTGGTTAGCTTTAGCCCTTGCATGGCCAATGCATTAGGTTTCCTTGCCCTTAACAACCTTCTCGAAGCTACCTTTCGGCTTTGTAAACATAGGCCTTTAGCATTCCATATTTGAATTCCTTTTTAAGGATACATAGACACTTCTTGGTTATATCATGATATATTCATATACTAATGTACACATTGATGGCCATAAGTTGTAGAGAAGCATCTTACTTGCGCATGTCATGAAGTTGTAGGACTGAATCAAATTGTTGAAGTTGTAGAGAAGTGTCTTATCTGTTTCCCGCCAACGGATATTTTCTTCATTTTCTTGTACTATTCCTGTACATCCCGTCTTTCTAATCTCTCATCCTCCCATCGTGATTCATGCTCCCATATTTGTTCTGCGTGCTCGTGCTCCCGTGCTCCCATTGTTCTGTGGCTCCCGTGCTCCCGTGAAAACAAGGCACGACCGAGCTGCCTATGGCTTGAAAGCCAATATCGAAGGAGGAGCTATTCACGACGTCAGCACAAGTTGAATATGACAGAGTATAACATATGCGATGGACTTATACATTGCGGCCGATAGGTGAGAAGCTCTCGATACTAATTCATCTCTGTGTCTGATTATTAGCTGTATATGTCAGATTAATGGTACAGGCCATCTCGTTGGAAATTGGAAGCCTAAGCTTCAAAAAACCATGATTATTAATTGTATAGGTCAAGTGCGGCACCAGCCTGCTTTTTGTACTGCTGTGATCGGCCGGTGAATATTGGCCTAGGCTAGAGCTTCCTTTATCTTAACAATATCACAGCCTTGCATGGTGCGATATTGTTGCTTCGCTGTTAACATTGTAAAAGAATTAGGCCTCCATATGATCTGCAATGTACTGCTGTGATCACTATGTAAAAGGAGCTCACTGTACTACTGTGATCGGCCAGTGAATATTGGCCTAGGCTCAGCAAGCTCCCTTTATCTTAACAATATCGTAGCCTTACATGGTGCGATATTGTTGGAGTTGTTAACATTGTAAAAGAATTAGGCCTCTATATGTATAGTGTCCATAAAACCATAGAGAACCTTTCTGAAACTAGTCCTTAAATTCAATGTTCAAACGACATAGGCAAAAACCTGGTGCTTCTTGGTGAAAATGGTTCTTAAGGGGCAATTAACAGATTTGAGAAACCTTCTTTACGAAGGGTTGTTTTAGCTTCTAATTGTTTTGCAACTGCAGCATTCAGGTCCACGCTTCCAGCCCTCCAATATCTCTCAGCAGTAGCAGCTTGTAGGCCTGGTACTGCAGATGGCCATGCAGAGCACATAATCTATCATACCAACAAGGGTTATAACATTTAGTACCGTTGAGCTCACAAAAAAAGGCATAGTAACAAACCTTGATACTATGTACAATCATGACAAGCAGATGAGGAAATTTTAGTCATGGACGCTAATTTGGTCAAGATACTTTTAGTCATGACAAGAAGGAGTACCATTATAAGATTGCATGTGGAGAGACAATCTGATTAGAGTGACAAATGGACTAACATAAGATTCTCAATCCTTGTTCCCACCTGCTAGTCATGGGGACTAACATAAGATTCTCAATCCTTGTTCCCACTTGCTGGTCATGGGGACCTGAGTTTTGGAGAGAAGGAAGCTCCTTAAGTGTTGCACCAAGGGATTGTCATTTCTCTAGGCAACTTTGAATTGGAGAAGCTGCATTAACACTCACATAGCTTACCTTAGCATTCAAAATGATCGACAAAGGACTAATTAGCTAGTCAGATCAACACAGTTTCTAGTACAAATTCTATATACTTTCTTATGGACAATAGATCATAATAGAGGCTGATCATAATGATCTGTGAATGGAGTAGTACCATGGAGGAAGGTGAGTCCTTTTGAAGAGCATGGCATTTGTTATGAAGTTAAACCATTTTTTGCAGAGGGATCATGGAGAGCATTGTTGGTGGCCAAAGCCTGAATTCATTGGTTGCACCTGTATCTGTACAGGTTGTGGGCTTGCTTGACCATGAATGATCTACTATTGGGAGTGACTGTGGGGGGCAACTTAACCAAGATAAGCTAGGATTCAGGCCTAGCTTTTGCTGAACTCTTGTTGGACTAGGATCTGCAGCAAAGAAGGATGGGCTGGTAAATTGTTGCAGGAATCTTGTGGGTCCAGATATTAAAAGCTAGAAGCTTGATAATATTAGCCATGGGTTGTCGCTACTGTGTCTTTGGTGGTTGTTGTTGCTGCTCATGCTGCTTTGTTTGTTGTGGTTGTTGTTGGAGTTGTGAGGGAGCTTGATGAGAGAATGAGATCGTGGAAGGAAGGGAAGACTTAGCACTGGTAGGGGGCCAGTCAGGAGTACACAATGGGGAGAAGGAACAAGGTGGTTGATCATACTTCCATCATGATTATGCGCTGAAGGTAGTACACTGTCAATGCCATTGTTGGGAAAGAAGATATGCAAGCGGGGTACCACAAGTTGCTGTGATAGGGATTGATGAAGCTGCTGGTCATGCGGGATATTTGATTGCATTAATGAGAATTCTCCTTGTTGTAATTGATGATCTGGGTCTGGGAGTTGTAATTGCTGCTTAATGTGCCGGTAATATTGCTGCTGCTGCTGTTGCCACCTAGTCATAGTTTGTTTTCTCCACTTCAACGCACCCATTGATTAATTTTGTTACATACTATCTCTCTATAAGTGGCTTTTGATATTGCATTTGGTACTGGAAGGCATGCTTGCCCTGCTAGACATGAAGGTACATATCTAATCTGATCTGTCCTTATCGGGTCCCCTAGTAATTACTTTGCCTTTGATGTTTTTGCAGGATGCAGTGATATATTCATAAAGGATAAAAGACGATTTACTCCAATATATTAGGTACTTGTGCCAGTGTAGTGATTCATAAAATAAACGCTACAACAATTTTCTTGACCGATAGTTTCAGCTATGCTTTTGTAGCTTTGGATGGTGGATGTGTGGTGGATATATGTATGTAGCGTTGGATATATGTACGGTGGATCTATGATGCTTTTGCAGCTCTAGATATATGTATGTAAGCAAATAAAAAATAAAAATTCAAAGTACTAGTCTATGTAGTTTATGTGTACTTTATGTGTAGTTCAAGGGTGTATGTGGACTGAACCACACCCTTGCTAATTGGCAATGTCTAGAATAAAATATTGCTATAGGTCTCTCACTTGTTGACCATGGCACCAAGCTCACTACACTCTCCTCATGAGTCACAATAAACTATTGCTATAGGTCTCTGACTTCTATATACAACTCACTACACTCTCCTCATGAGTCTCAATATACCTTCTCTATACTCCACTAATCAGGGAACCTCTCAACCACCTTCTTTACACTCACACCCCTCCCCCATAAACCTTCCTCTATGACAACCACCATTACTTTTGACAAGCTCTAGAGCCCCACTTGGACTCTTCATCACAAGAAAGAGCAAGCTTACACCTAGCTCCAAGCCATTAGTCTTCCTCACCCTTCCTATCCTTTTGTTTTCCCTCATTTTTCCTCAACTTTCCAATCCCTTATATTGGCCTCATACCCACTTATGTGCTCATCAACTAGTGCCAATGTTTACAAAATTTGACCCCATCACTTTAAATGTAGCTCTATTGCTAAACTAGTATAGACTATGATATTAACTGCGCAACTAAAATATGTTATTAACGTAAACTATGTTATGGGCCGGTTTTTTTGCAGTCTTGGAGTTTTAATTGTGGAGCTCATAATTTCATCAACCTTGGATTGAATATTGAAGATACTCAAGTAAGGGATGTCTTCTTCTACAAGCACATTAAGAAAATGTACATGTAACTATAAGTGTGCACATAGTACTGAAGGTTGGCAATTAGTGAATCATAGTACTTATTTTAGACATGCTAAAAATGACATGCTTGGGATTACACATTCTTCTCTAGAAAAATCACATCCTAGTGAACCAAGGGACTCAAATGTGCAAGGAGATCATCTTGAGAATCGAAGGCACTAAGAATCATCTCCAATGCATGGTGAAACTAACATAGATGATTTAAATAGATGATGTAGGTGGTGTGATTGCCTTGCATATTGTAATGGTGGGAGGAGTGTTGGCCCACAAACTTTTCTTAGGCACCAGGAGTTGAAGGCCAAATATGATGCACTAAGTATGCAAATTGGTCTTACTCCTTCTAATGAAAGGCAACATGAACAAGACAATGATCAAACTATCAATACTTCTATAAGTTCCCCCTTCAGTCATGACAACAACTCAATTAACCATGCTAAGTCTCCTCAAATAGATCCTTCTATAGACAATCACATATCTATTATTGGGCCATCATTATATCAACAAACTATATGAAAAATAATTGAGCTTCAAGCTCATTGGGATGAGAACCAAATATCAATTAGTGCACAAGAGAAGATGCTCCAATTATTATTTGGAGACATGGGCAATCCAAGGGCTAGGGCTCAAAGAGCTGAAGAGTGCAAGCCAAGTTTAAGTAAGCTATTAGTGCAACTTCCTGATACATGGAATGGAAACCTTAATGGTGTGAGAGTCCCGACATCTTGGGAGCAACTTGACTCTATTAGTGAGAGTCCCAACATCTTGGGAGCAACTTGACTCTATGTATCATGGTCTTGGCATGGTCCAACCTAAGCACTATAGGTTTTGCATGGGAAGTAAAAACAATGATCATGAAATTGAACTTCTTACACCTAGTAAAGAAGATTCTTATGCCAAAGATGTAGTCTTGTGTTCTTGTAAACAAAATATGCGAAAAAGAATACTAAAGCGTGATTGTATTGAATGTTGTGAAAAGTGTAAAAATGTATTGAATGTTGTGAAAAGTGTAAAAAATGCAATAAACCAAGGAGAGAATGTTAGTTATTGATTATTTATCTTTAAAGAAACAACTAGAGCTTTTAGTGCGATCCAGGACACTTTGTCATGATTGCCTAAGCATGTGGCGTCATAAAACAAGATGGTTAGGGAAAGATATCCACATGCAACCAGAATTCATGAACAAGTTTTGGGATGGAACAAAGTGTCGTGAGTATCAAGATTTTTGGAATCCTGATGCTGAGTATGAGATGGTTGTTGTGTAAACGCCCCGAACAACGTAGTATACTTAACAATTATGATATTCGCTTGTTTTTCGAGATTTAATATAAAAGAGAATGAACACGTAAAGCTGAAAATGAAAATTACTCACAAAATTACAGCCATGAAAATGTAAAAGTAATGGAGACAAGATTGAGGGTTGAAGATGGGCAACCTCCCCCCGAAGGAATGTATTTCTGCTCAACCCAAGTCCCTTAGGGAAGAGCTCAGTTACAATCAACCTGAGAGTGAGAAGAAGTAATTCTCACTCTCACAAGATCATGCAAAGATGTACAAACACACATGCATTATCTATTATGCAATGATAAGAACTGATTTCTTTACAGTATGAGAGAAGAAAAAGGGGAATTCAGCCTTTCTCCATTGTTGATCAGCAGTACATGGATAGGGCTTGCTTCTTGTAGCTAAAATGGAAGAAAGAGCTCGAGAAGGAGGTGCTGTAATGAATTTACAAGCTTGCTGTCTTGTAAAACAGTAGTGATAGAAGAGGGAATATGGAGGAATTTGATAATGGAGAAGTGGGGGATGATGATGGGGATGGATGGGGCCAGTTTCTGGCTATCTGTGGGTGCTGTACATGAGTTTACAACAAAGAAAAATGATGTTGAATGAAGAAAAACGAGCTCTTATTTATAGGAGAGGGGAGAGCTAGTACAAAAGGGGAAAGTGGAGTAGCACAAGACAAGTGTCCAACCACATGTCATGAGATGTGACAAGTGGTGGGACACTTGGAAACTTGTGTGACAAGTGTCTTGACACTTGTCTCTTCTCTATGGCCTTCCTTTTTGGGTTGAATACTGTCAAGAATAGAAACAACCAAATTTAGTAAGCACAGTCAGACTACAGAACTTACTATTTTTAGAATGACATCCCTATTTTTTAGGACTAGCATTTCTAGGCTAATTCGAGGCTCCTAAATTTTAGGGATCTCCTAAAATTTAGGGACCCCCCCAATATGGGTGTCATATGAAAGCTTTTTCCGTGTACATCGCAAAAATGGTATTCGAATCTTCATGTGACTTTCCTATGCAAAGAGATGTGCATTTCAAGCTTTCAGCCCACACATGCACATTATACAAGCATTTCATGATCATGCCATCTTGTTGATTGTAACTGTTTGTTTTGGTGGATCTAGCCCACACTTCAAGGCATCAATCCTTTCTGTGTGCGAGTCTAACCCTGATATGCGTGAGTTCTAGTCACAGGTGCCCAATCGGGTCATATAGGTGGAAGTGTGAACTATCTTTTCTCTAACCCACCGCGTGGGTACACCATAACCTGTGACCACTCATCAGTGGCCAGCTCCAATGCACTTTTCTTTATATCTAATTAGTGCAAAGGAAATAAATTTAATAAATCATTATATAGACAAATTAATGAAAAAGGATACAAATTCTGTTTCTATAGAGTTGTGACAGCCCTCTGGCTTTTATTCAGCTGTCCTCAGCTGAAAAGCTTGTTGATATTGCTGTAGAATATTTGGGTAATTATTCATGAATCTTTCATCTACCCATTGTGCATCTGTTGTGGGTAGATTCTTGAATTTTAGTAAGAATTTTCGTGTCACAAGGCCACTTCTCGTGGTTCGATCCTTGAGAAACAAAATCTTTTCAGGTTCCAAGAGTTGCTCTGTTTCTTCAACTTCTAGGGGATCTTCAGTAATGGATTCCTTTGGTTCTGGTCCTATGTAAGGTTTTAGCAAACTTACATGAAAAGCATTGTGTATTTTCCAATGAGCAGGAAGCTCAAGTCGATAAGAAACTTCATTTATTTTCTCAATCACTTTGAAGGGTCCAAAGTATCTACTGGAGAGCTTTGGAAAAGATGAATTTTGACCAGAACCTTGTTTGAGCCTGCTTTTATCAAACTTTAGCAAGACATATTGACCTTTTTCAAAAGCCAAAGGTCTTCTTCGTTTATCTGCTTGCTTCTTTTGTCGCTCTTGGGCAACTTTGATAGTGGCTCGAACTTGATCCATTGTGGTTTTTAAATCTGAAGCAAACTCATCAGCAGCAAAAATCTTATCTTTAGTGCGAATAATTGGAGGAGGAATCACTTTACCCTGTACTATTTCATTTGGAGCTTTCCCTGTGGATGAGTGCACTGTATTGTTGTAAGCAAACTCCAATAATGGAAGATATTGGGGGGGTCCCTAAATTTTAGGAGGTCCCTAAAATTTAGGAGCCTCGAATTAGCCTAGAAATGCTAGTCCTAAAAAATAGGGATGTCATTCTAAAAATAGTAAGTTCTGTACTCTGACTGTGCTTACTAAATTTGGTTGTTTCTATTCTTGACAGTATTCAACCCAAAAAGGAAGGCCATAGAGAAGAGACAAGTGTCAAGACACTTGTCACACAAGTTTCCAAGTGTCCCACCACTTGTCACATCTCATGACATGTGGTTGGACACTTGTCTTGTGCTACTCCACTTTCCCCTTTTGTACTAGCTCTCCCCTCTCCTATAAATAAGAGCTCGTTTTTCTTCATTCAACATCATTTTTCTTTGCTGTAAACTCGTGTACAGCACCCACAGATAGCCAGAAACTGGCCCCATCCATCCCCATCATCATCCCCCACTTCTCCATTATCAAATTCCTCCATATTCCCTCTTCTATCACTACTGTTTTACAAGACAGCAAGCTTGTAAATTCATTACAGCACCTCCTTCTCGAGCTCTTTCTTCCATTTTAGCTACAAGAAGCAAGCCCTATCCATGTACTGCTGATCAACGATGGAGAAAGGCTGAATTCCCCTTTTTCTTCTCTCATACTGTAAAGAAATCAGTTCTTATCATTGCATAATAGATAATGCATGTGTGTTTGTACATCTTTGCATGATCTTGTGAGAGTGAGAATTACTTCTTCTCACTCTCAGGTTGATTGTAACTGAGCTCTTCCCTAAGGGACTTGGGTTGAGCAGAAATACATTCCTTCGGGGGGGGGGGGGGGGGGTTGCCCATCTTCAACCCTCAATCTTGTCTCCATTACTTTTACATTTTCATGGCTGTAATTTTGTGAGTAATTTTCATTTTCAGCTTTACGTGTTCATTCTCTTTTATATTAAATCTCGAAAAACAAGCGAATATCATGATTGTTAAGCATTTCTAGGCTAATTCGAGGCTCCTAAATTTTAGGGACCTCCTAAAATTTAGGGATCTCCTAAAATTTAGGGATCCCCCCAATATGGGTGTCATATGAAAGCTTTTTCCGTGTACATCGCAAAAATGGTATTCGAATCTTCATGTGACTTTCCTATGCAAAGAGATGTGCATTTCAAGCTTTCAGCCCACACATGCACATTATACAAGCATTTCATGATCATGCCATCTTGTTGATTGTAACTGTTTGTTCTGGTGGATCTAGCCCACACTTCAAGGCATCAATCCTTTCTGTGTGCGAGTCTAACCCTGATATGCGTGAGTTCTAGTCACAGGTGCCCAATCGGGTCATATAGGTGGAAGTGTGAACTATCTTTTCTCTAACCCACCGCGTGGGTCCACCATAACCTGTGACCACTCATCAGTGGCCAGCTCCAATGCACTTTTCTTTATATCTAATTAGTGCAAAGGAAATAAATTTAATAAATCATTATATAGACAAATTAATGAAAAAGGATACAAATTCTGTTTCTATAGAGTCGTGACATGTTGCGTGCAACAACCCTACATGTGGGAAAGTATATACAACTTTTCCAAGGTCTTGTTTTTTAATAGTTCTAGAATAAGGTTTTGACCAAGAGATGCAAGAGTATAATTTTGTTTGTAGAAAATGTCGACATCTTAACAAATGTAAAAAGAAAATGTGTAGAGGTGATCCTCGGAACTTGGCACTTCTTTTACATTGGGATGGCTTCCAAGCCTCTTATACCACTCAAAAGGACTGTGGTGTGGTTGAAATTAAGGTCCTTAATGGTGGGAAGGGTTCCATATTAGGCATTATTCCAGTTTTATTCATACCTTTTAGTTGCTATAAATTTATTCGTAATACTCCTGATGTATTTCAAACTTTTTTAAGACCACTTATTAGTGAGCTACAAGACCTTTACATAAATGGTATGCAAGTGTCATACAACTACCCTGTAGAAAAGATTTTTGAAAATCCAATGGGACAATCAAACTTTTGTATTGTTAGATTAATGCTAATGATGGTTATAGGGGATCATCCTGCACAATGCAAAATAAGATCCTTCAAAGATGGTGGGAAATTCTTTTGTCGTAGAGACAAAGCCCAAGCTACTATTGATACTAGTAATCCCTCATTCCAAGGACGTTACCTTTATGATGGTAGTCGATATCAAGCAAGATATCCTCCAACCCAACGGTCCATAGGTGAAATGATTGACGCCTTATCAAATTCAAAGAGGGCATATACACAAGCTGAAAAGGATGGAACACTAAAGCTTGCAGGATTAGGTGGAGAGTCTATTCTATGGAAACTGTATGATTTGTATGGTTTTAACTTGTCAATAGACTTGGTATATGATGCGATGCATGTGTTATCTCTAAATGTATTTCAAAAATACATACGAGTACTCACGAGAGCCATGTCCAATGAAAAGAAAAAGATGATAGATTTTTGTTGTGAAAAGACTTATAAGCTCTCTCCACTCTCTATTCGTCATGGACGGTGGCCTCGTAATCCAAGTAAGTACTATGAAAGCTTTAAGGCCAAAGAGAACCAAAAGTTCATCCAATGGTGCTTACCATATATTTTAGGTATAGTCGATGAGATACCAAAGTCAATTTTTGACCTAGGTTTGTTGCTTATAGATATTGCACATGCCTTCTATAGATATAGTCGATGTATTGGTTGGTCAAAAGAATGTTTAGGTGTTGTACGTACTTTGTTTTCTACTTGGAGATTTTGAAAGGAAGAAGCCTTTGGTGCTACTTCTTCTCCCTTAGAACACATTGTAGGAAATGGAGAACTACTAGATGACATATTGAGACATGGATCACATGATGTGTATTGGTGTTGTGACTTTGAGCGAATGGTAGCATTATATATAGCCGTAAAGACTAATAATCGCTTTAACGAAATATCTTATGTAAATTATTATAAGAGGACATTCTTCACTTCAATATTTAAGTTATTAGAAATGAAAGTAGATGGGCTTTTGCCACATGAAAGAATGCTTATCCAAGTACATGCCAATCTTGTTTTACGTGATGGTTATGCTTTCACTGTTTACCAGACACCGTGTTGTTATTCATTTCATGAGAATGGCATTGTGGAGGTTTCTTCAATTGAGAAGGCAAAGGAGATGTGGAAACTTTTTGAAAGAGATGATTCCCAATATCCTTGTAACATAATGATGCGTGAAAAAGGCATTTTAATCACAAAAAAGAGAAGAGAACGTAGGCCCTTTTCATCAGAAGAACAAAAATATATTGCTCAATTTCTTGGTCTTCAAGAGAATGCACTAGTAGGACATCTAGTTACCACATATAGAAGAATTCTTTATAATGGAGAAATATACAAGATCGCAAATGACGTCGTGGTAAAAACTAACTATTTTTGTAGTACGTTAGAAAGTATAGGTCATTGGAAAGCAAGACTCACTAATTTTTTTTCCATTCAATGGGTTGGAGAGTATTACACCTTTCTTAGTGGAGAATATTACAAGCAATGCATAACTGTAAAAGAAAATGAAGAATGCTTACTTATAGATCCAATCATGGGAATGAGTGTACTACAAACTCAACGACTTCCATTTACATGGGATTGCATAAGACCATTGAGTTCTTTATTGCATAAGTTTGTTCCTTTACCTTTACATAATAGACTTGTTGCATATGAGGTAAAAGATCTAATTCAAAGAACAAGATTATTATAAATAAGGGCAGGGCAGTTGGTTGTATACCTCCTTGGTTAGAAAAATATGATATTGTGTTGGCAAGAAAACATAATGATGACATGGATGGGGAGTACATTCATGCAATGATAAGAGAGGTTAATTATGAAGAAAAAAGGTGCAAATTGTCATGGTTGAAGTGTGATCATAATAGAAATACATGGAGAATTGATATTGATGAAGATATTTAGAGAGATTGGAACTTGCATAGCACGGTAATGTCAAACTTTGAAGTTACAAAGAGAAGGAGAGTAACATTATCAATTGGAGAGTCTATAGATGTTCCAATAGTGTGGAGATCACGTGATGTAACTTGATTGCTTTAGAGAGAGAGTGTGTGTGTGTGTTGCATTCTTGGAGATCCAAATGGGTGCTAGTAGCATTGGTCATAATGGACATCATTATCTGATCGCCATCCCATTGTGTATATCATAATACTTTATCTATGGGTGTTTGTATATTAGGACTGTATCTCATGGATATAGCTCATGTTGTGTCTCATGTATAGGTAGTTGGACCTTTGTGTGTATGTGTGTATGTGTGCATGTGTGATTATTGTTATTTCTTTTTATAAAGAATGAGAAAATTTCTTGCTTGAAGAAGATTAATGTATGGATATAATCTCTTGTTTGAGGAATACTAGCATATAAAGTTGTAAATTTGATTTTACCTTGTATCTTATTTGATTTTAGCTTGTCTCATGGTTTTTATAGTTGTATATTGTATTGTTTATGGTGTTTTTCTTTAAAACTTAAAATCCCATTAAAATCATTGAGAGAGAGAGAGAGAAAAAGAGAGTGTGATCATTGTTATATGCTTTTTATATGATTGATCGATTCTTTATTGGTTGAATATTAACATAGTTTCTTGATTTAATTTTAGCTTGTCTCATGACCTCCCCAAGCCAACAAACTCTAGATTCAATGATGCAAACTATCATCACTCTCCAAAAAACAATTGAGGAACTGAAATCAAAGAATGATAGTTCTGAACAAACAGTGAGCATGAGCAAACCAATTTCAATATAAAGTAAAAGAGTCTAGTTGCTACCTCAAAAGCAAATCAAGAGTATACAAATAGGGGATGTATCTTTGATGAAGACTCCTATATATGACTACATTTTCAAACCACCTAAAAGGATTAGTCGAGAAGACCAAGATGAGTTTGGAAAACCATTTTTACTAAAATACTATTGAGATACACAAAATGTTAAGTATTGTGCTAATCACAGAAAAGTGTATAATTGGGTCAAGAGCCATGAGATTGGCAAGGATTTGCGGTTTCATAATAATAAAGATGACAAACATAGAATTTTAGAGATCATAGATCAAAACAATGATCAAATTTTACCCCTTGAGTTTCTTGGTGCTACTCACCTTTGGAAAAATGAGGATATATATCTGTACTATCTTTCTGTTGCTCAAAATCTCAGAAAGAAACTCAAGAGGAAAAGATCATATTTGGTGGATATATATTTGATAAGCATACTTATTTATCAAAATTTTCTCACCATAGATTATATACATAAGAAATTGGTACTGATTAGCACAACTATGTTTTTTTAATAGAAGAATCATAGCTTCGAGCAAGTAGATATGCAACAAAAACCGCTAAGATTTGCAATTTTCATCTCAAGTTTTATTTTTTCTATTGTATAATTTTTATTATCTTTATCTTTATTATAATCATTTCACTTTAAAATTTCTTAGATATATTTACCTTTCATATTAAATATTTTAATATTTGGAGTTTTTAGTTTTTAATATTGACTTCAATTTTCTTGCTTGTACTAGTTGGAATCTCACAATGATGGTCTGCCTCTTGTTTCAATTTCTACTTTCGAAAAATGTCAAAAGAATAATGAAATGGTTAGTATACCTTGGTTTATAGTCTTTTTCCATTTGACTGTCTCTAACACTTAACCTATGTTTCAGGACTATTTAAACTCAGGACTATTTAAACTCAGATCGTAGTTTTATGGAGCTACTACAAGGAATTCCATCTGTATGAGGAATATATACATATATTCTTAATTATTGTATACTTTTAAATTAAAAGATATTTCATTTTAAGTTTTACTTTTCTTGTATTATAGGGTTCATGTAGTAGTGAACACTCTCTTCCACAAGATATGATCCAAGATCCTGAGGAGGTTGAAGTAGCATGGAAAAGTCTTCGTGTACGAAAGGTATTCTTAGCCATCTCTTGATATTTTATTTTAATATATGCATTTAATAAATTATATCTAATAACAAACTTATTGTGATAAGATGAGCGAGAAAATGCAGTAAAGGAAGCAACAACAAAAGGAGAGTAAGGGCAAAAATAAGAAATTATCTAAGGTACTTCTTTGCATTTCTTTTTTCTAAATGTGGCATAATTTAATTTTGTTAACTTTATTTTATTGTCTATACTATAGGCTCTCGACCATGTTGAGCCATCAAAAAGTGTGGATCCTTCTAATACAGAATTGCCATCAAGAACTTCATCGGTAACTCAATGTTATTAAATATTAAGACAATAGAGTAGCTAATTAACTTATGATGTAGTATCACACTAATCTATGTTGTATTTCTAAAATGCAGGTTGCTAATGCCTTTGAAGAGGAAGACCAAGAAATCATTCTCCTCAAATATTTAGACATCCAATCCATTGATGAGCTATATGCATCCTTAAAATCTACATATGGTGTTATTAAGAGAGATCCTACTTTTTTAGGAGGACACAATGAGCAAACATTGCTAGCCATGAGAAAAGCTATCGTGGATTGATTACTCTATAGAGAGAAAATTCACGTCACAAAAAATCACAATAAACCTTTTGTCAAGATTGTGGGAGAGAAGGAAGGAGTCTCACTTGTAGCTTTCTTGCTTGCACAATGGGGGAATACACACACAGGTGGAGGCTGAAAATAGTTTTCCTCTTCTTAGTTGTGTAAGCCAAAAAGAACTCTAGTACATAGAAATAGAAGAACCCTATATGTGGGTCTCAAACCAAGCAGGTCTCTGAACTTGCGCAGCTTCTCTGCGCCCAATGTCTTCGCGAATATGTCAGCTACTTGATCCTCTGTGCTGACATAAACTAGATTAATAAGACCTAGCAAAACCCTCTCCCGCACATAGTGATAATGCACCTCAATGTGCTTTGTTCTAGCATGATAGACTGGGTTATTTGCCAAGTGTATACTGCTCATGTTGTCACAATAAATGACAACTGGCCCATCTGTAGGCTGATGCATATCATAAAGTAGCTTATGCAACCAAGCTACCTCACATGCAACCATTGCTGCACCCCTGTACTCAGCCTCTGTGCTCGACAAGGCAACTGTAGGCTGTTTCTTGCTGCTCCAAGTGATTACAGTACTCCCAAAAGAGAACACATATCGACTGGTAGATCGTCTATCAGAAATACTACCAGCCCAATCAACATCAGTGTATCCATGCAACTGTATCTGAACCCCAGTCTCATAAAATAGTCCATATTGCAATGTGGACTTCACATACCTGAGTATGTGTCTAGCCGCATCCAAATGCGATTTCCTTGGAGCCTGCATAAACTGACTTACCAATCCAACAACATAGCTCAAATCTGGCCTGGTAATAGTCATATAAATCAAACTTCCTACTATGCGTCTGTACATAGTAGGGTCTTCGAGAAGCTCACCTGCATCTGCGCTCAGCTTCACATTCTGCTCCAAAGGAACTGAAATAGGCTTACAGTCTGTCATCCCATATTTGGACAGCATGTCCAATCCATACTGCCTCTGCAAGAGCCGTAACCCACTTGGTGATCTAATCACCTCAATGCCCAAGAAATAACGCAGCTCTCCCAAATCCTTCATCTCAAACTTCTGCTTCAATAGCATTTTCACATGAAGGATATCTTCATCACTATCACCTATCATAATCATATCATCAACATAAATGACAAGTAGCATAATACCTTTCTCTGTTTTTCTCACATAAAGTGAGAAATCTGCCTTGGAAATCTGAAAGCCAACAGTGACAAGATAGTGTCCTATCTTGTTAGACTATGCTCTAGGTGCTTGCTTCAAGCCATACAAGGCTTTCTTCAACCTGCAAACAAACTCAGGATAAACAGCATGCACATAACCTGGTGGCTGCTCCATATATACCTCTTCTTGCAAATCACCATGCAAGAAGGCATTCTTTACATCCATTTAGATGTAAAGACCATTCCTTTGATGCAGCCATAGCAATGACTGCTCTTACGGTTGCGATCCTTGCAACCGGACTGAATGTTTCTTCATAATCAATGCCATATGTTTGTGCATACCCCTTGACTACTAATCTTGCCTTGTATCTGTTCACAAAACCATCTGCATTGTGCTTCACCTTATAAACCTACTTACAACCAATTGCATTCTTATCTTTAGGCAAAGATACCAATTCCCATGTAGCATTTGCTTCCAAGGCATCCATTTCTTTATCCATGGCTTTCTCCCATTTTTCTTTTTCCATGGCTTGCTCAAAAGAAGTGGGTTCTGGTTCCTGTATCACTTTGACCATATAGGCATAGTGAATGGACGTAAATCCATCATATTTCAGCCTACTCACAAGATACCTAGCTCTGGTAGACCTGCGCAAAGTAGGTTCACTCCCACGTGCTCTCAAAACATCTCTTGTCTTCCTTACTCTAGGTGTAACAATAGAAGGAATACCCAACTCATCATCAATGCTCTGTTCTGAGCCACTAGATTCACCATCCACATAAGAGTGAACTGCATTCACATCAAACATGGGCTGATCTACCTTCTCTTTTCCTTTTTGTGAAATCTGCATACCACTATCTGCATTGTTTTGAGGAGATTCTCCTGATCTCAATCTGCCTATCCATGGCGAAGAATGTGAGCCGCTGTTAGAGGACACTCCAGGTCCACTAATATTTTGTGACTGCTGCTGTGAATTCTGTGCAGCATTACGATTTTGTGCATCTACATCATCAATCACATTTACTGGTTTATACCAACTACTCATCTCATCAAAAACAACATCTCTGCTTAATGTAAACTTACGAGTAGAAGGGTTATAGCATCTATACCCTTTCTGCTGTGCAGAGAGTAACCAATAAAGATGCACTTCTCAGCTTTTGGATCCAACTTGGATCTCAACTCATCTGGCACATGAACATAGGCAATGCAACCAAAAATCTTCAAATGAGAAATATCTGGTTTCCTACTAGTATACCTCTCCTCTGGAGTCATCCCATGTATTGCTGCAGTGGGAGTCCTGTTCATTATGTAGACTGCTATAGCAACTACTTCAGCCCAGTAAAAATATGGCAAGTCTTTTTCATTGAGCATGGCACGAGATACCTCTCCAATATGCCTGTTTTTTCTTTCTGCAATTCCATTTTGTTGTGGGGTATGACTGCATGAATATTGCTGCTTTATGCCATGCTCCTGCAGGAACCTTGCAAACTCATTTGAGAGGTACTCTCCCCCTCCATCTGACCTTAGGCATTTTATTTGCAGGCCTGTTTATTTTTCAACCATAGCTTTAAGAGTTTTGAAATGCCCAAAAACTTCACTTTTCTTTTTCATAAAATACACCCAAACTTTTCTGCTATAGTCATCAATAAAAGTGACAAAATAATGGCAGCCTCCAAGAGATGTAGCTTTAGTAGTCCACACATCAGAGTGGATTAATTCCAATGGCTTCTTACTCTCTTGAACATGTCTAGGAAATGGTTTCCTTGCCTGTTTTCCAAACTGACAGGCTTCACATACCTTATGTATTTTTGCAACCTTGAATTTAGGCAATCCTGCAATAATATTTTGGGCTTGCATTGATTTAAGTCGCTGTACATTAACATGACCAATGCATTTATGTCAGATATCAATATCTGCAACTACACCGATTCCATGTGCAAACATTGCTGCACTCAATTCAGGCATGTCTGCATCCAACATAAACATTCTGCCCTTTTTCTTTCCTTTTGCTATCAAGCGACCTTTATTTTTCATATCCTCAACAAAGCATCCATGAGAATTAAATTTGACCTGCAAGCCCTGCTCAACCATTTGACCAACAGAAACCAAGTTCTTGGTGATATTCGGGGCATGCAACACATCTGACAGGTATTTCTTTTTTTCATCTTGCATAGACAAAGGAAATTTTCCAATCTGCACAATAGGATGTGCAGTATCATCACCAATCACCACAAATCCTGGTTTTTCCATTTTCCTTGCATGCTGCATCTATTCTGCATGACCTGTCATGTGGTTTGATACACCTGAGTCAACATACCACACATCATTGCTTTCTTCTGCACTTGTCACAGAATTGGTCATGTGTTGGACCATAAACAAATGCTCATTTCTGTCATCACCCTGTCTACTAGAAGATGCATAATTCCCTTGTTGCAATTTTCCATTCATAATGTCATTCTACTTTTTATAGTAGTCTTTAGCCATATGATCCATTTTACCACAGTAGTAGCATTTAACATTGCTGTTTGCATTTTGGCCTCTTTGCCATCCACCACGACCTCTTTGGCTCCCCCTGCCTCTAGAGTTACCACGTCCTCCTCCATAGGACTGGTTTTCTTGAGTTTGTTGCATATTCTGATTTCTACCACGGCCTCTAGATTAGCCTCCTTTACCTCTGCCTCTACCTCTTCTAGCATTTGAGTAGAAGACAGTTTCTTTTGAAGTTCCTCCTGAAGAAGATGCACCACCATTTCTCTGCTCCTCAGAAATTAGAAGAGCAATCAACTCCTCAAAATCAGGAAATCTTTCACGGACGGAAATGGATGTTCGGAACTATACATAATCCTTTCCTAGACCATTCAAGGTCACAGAAACTAAATCATGATCTTCCACTGGCGACCCAATGGAAGCAAGTGTATCTGCAATCTTCTTCACCTTCATGTGGTAGTCATTGATGCTCATACTTTCTCTTTGCACATTGTGCAACTCTTGCTTGAGCTGCATTTTCCTGGCTTGCGTGTTTGTGCTATACATTTTTGACAAAGTATCCCATGCCTCCTTTGGCGTACTTGCATCCTGAATATGCACAATCATAGAGTCTGAAATACTGATAGACAGCAAGTACATAACTTTTCTGGCTCTCTCATGCCATCCTTTAAATGTTTGCATTTGCTGTTGATTGGGAACATCAGGAAGAACTGGTTCTTCTTCATTTCCTGCAACGAATTCCCAATATCCTTTTCCCATAAGGAAATTCGTCATTCTAAACTTCCATGCTTGGAAGTTGTTCTTGTCAAGCTTTTCAGTGACAATCTGTGAAAGAGAATCAGACGCCATTACAGAACACTGCAAAAAATTTTGTCACTGCAAAAAACATAGCTTCAGCCTCACAAGGGCAAATCTGCAAAACTGACGAAAGTGGTATTTGACCACACAGTCACTTCCTAGTGACAATTTTGCATCAATAGGCAACAAGGATGATTCTGTAACTCCCAATGTCTCTGCGCATAGGCATACGATGCAATTTCTACAGTAACTTTTCACCGACCTGTAGAATAGTGGTTGCACAACATAAAACATGGCCTTTTCCTGAGTGCATGCGGAAATCTTCCGCCTCCAAAACAGGCCCCGAAATGGCCTCGAATCAAAAAAACAGGGCAACCAATGGCTAAAGCCCTTGCCCCCAATATATACTGCCCTCTTGCTACACTGCGAAGGGTGTCTCAATCTGAGACAATGCACTCTTGCACTTTTCGGCTGTGCTACATGCAGAGACTTGCTCCCAAACTCAAAAAATGAAAGAAACACTGATTCTCTTACCAAAACACCACGAACTTGGTTTGCTTTCTTGAGCTCCTTACCACGAACCAGGCTTTGATACGATGTCAAGATTGTGGGAGAGAAGGAAGGAGTCTCACTTGTAGCTTTCTTGCTTGCACAATGGGGGAATACACACATAGGTGGAGGCTGAAAACAGTTTTTCTCTTCTTAGTTGTGTAAGCCAAAAAAAACTCTAGTACATAGAAATAGAAGAACCCTATATATGGGTCTCAAACCAATCTCAACTAACTAAGGTGGTATACTGACTGAGCCACGAACTAGAGTAGATAAGGATAGCTGTCATCTAGCTATTATTCATGGGTGGTGTACCAACCGCATCTACAGCTAACAAGTCAGTGACATAAATGCACAATGGTTACCCTGGCATATCACGAGTGGAGCTCGATATCTCAACACCTTTGAGTATTGATGATATATGCATCTTGAATTGACCTCTTTATTAATGAAGATAACAGCTTTTAATTATTTCTATTATTTTAATTTATATTTTTTATCATAATAGTAAATTTTAAAACTATTTACATGATTGCAACTAGTTTTCTTATATATAAAAATACTATATGATTAGTTCTAACTAGTCTGTTTATATAGTAAAATTTCACTACATGGATAGTTAGAGAATTTTGAAATTCCTATACAGGAATATTTTACTATGTCACTAACTTGTAAAGAGTTCCACTTTTACTAGTTAAAACTTTTTCTAGATACTTTGATAAGTATCTAGAAAATTTCTCTTTTTTTTCTATATGGATACGTGTCTAAAGTTCCTTGTGACCTTCTCTGACAACAGCATTCAAACAATCTCAATGATCCATCCCCTTCCCACAAGGTGCCCCCCCAATTGCCATCTTCCAATTATTATAACCTCCCATATACTCTACGTTTTCAAGCTTTTCCAAAGCTTTTCTAAGGCTACAATTGACCACTAGTAGCCACTATGGTTCTTTTCTTTTGTAGACATGTTGTTGCACAACACTTAGTGTTGGTGGTCATGGTGCTTGTCTTCCTCATTGTGGAAGTCACATGCTCTTGAGTTTAGGAAGTTGGGATATTATGGGAACATTATGTGTGAGTTTTGGCAACCAGATCCGATTGTTGCTAGCATAGTAGCCCTAAGTCTTAAGCAAAGCCTTAGGAACCCATCTAGTTAGGCTAGATTGTGGTGCTAGCATCACCGCCATTCTTGGTTGGAGATTGATTTTCACAAAAATGATGAGCACGTGAGTAGACATGTTCCTTTTTACATGATGGTTCTAGAATCCATTCTTGGTGGTTCATATTAGATTTGATAGACTAATTTGCTATGGTCTACTTAATCTTTGACCAAATCAGCGAGGAGAGTATCATTACTCTCTTTGAGAGAAATTGGGAGATATTGAAGGTGCGTGCTAAAAGTCGTGATGATCTTGATGTTGGGTAACTCTAGGTGGATGTGTTGTATTTGAGATTGACTATACACTTGGTTAGTTGCTTGGATGGGCATCCCAATAGTACTTCATTACCAACTCCTTCGGTGTTAGGTAACACATAAAATATGGTAGGTAGACTTTCATTCTTGACAATCAACACAATTTGACATTTTCCCAATAGTCCATAAGGGGTTTCTTTGTATGGATTCAGCTTTCCAATCCTTGGAGTTAGTGTTGGTTGCCCAATACTCATCCAATCCTTATATGTCATAATGTTATAATCAACATCTTCATCGATATTGGGGTATTGGGACTTCATCTTTGAGGTATTAGGGTTTCATCTTTAGGGTCAAGTTCAATTATTTCAATAGCGTGTATGGTAGTAGGTGGTAGTACCATTGGGGTTTCATGCAATGAATGTGCTATTAGATAATATTTATTAATTTGACTTCCATTGTTAAAGCCTATTCCTTCGCTATCCAATTTTTCAAGCTCGATTGCCCATTCTGCTGATTGCATGCACTCGGAAAAGGGCCTAGGCCGCAAAACTTCATCTTCTACTTATGTCCCATGATGGAGTAGAGCAATATATAGTCACCCTTCTCAAAATCCCATTGTTTAACGTGTGTGTCAAAACTAGGTCTTTGATCATGCTTTTTTGAACATAAGAGCATGTGTTACTAGTCATCGAAGTTTGAGGTAATTGTTCTAATTCTATTAATTGATTGGTCCAAGCCTCTTAGCCTTCCCACCTTTCCTGTATAATTGGACTAATCACCATAGCCACTAGCATAGTGTAAGAGAAGTCTAAGAAGAGAGTTCTAATGGAGCAAGTGGACCATATGGACCAATGGAGTCAAAGTTTGTGCTCTCATTGCTACAACTTGAGGGGTAGAGGCAAGGGTCATGCTACATTTTTTGTCAATTCTTGTGCTTATTACATTGAAGGATCAACTATGCTTGAATTTTTTGGAATTGTTGCTCATGCTCTCACTAGCAATTTGTGCAATATTTCTCCCATCATGACTTTTTGCTCTGATTAGATGCTATCCCTAGTAATTTATGCAATATGTTTGCCATCATGAAGCTTCCCTCTATATCTTGAGGGAATTCCAATGCTTATACAATTGTGTCTATACATGTCTACTTTGCTCAATGTAAAATAATATTAATCAATGTATTGTTGTACTTGAGCAATGTAAGATAGAAATCAATCATTCTTTTATTGTAATTTTTCCATTGCATTGTTGTGGGAGGAAGCTATGGGATTTAAGCAATTGGAAGATTGATGAGTAGATAACTCACACCAAACTCATTATCTATAATCCACATCTAATGTTTACTCGTTTTCTTTCTTGAAACATACAATGTTTAGATCAAGAAGGTTATGAATTCAAAATGATGTCAAATTTTCAAGATGTCCAAGAGTCAATGAGAGTCCAATTTTTAAAGGTGTAATAAAGTTAGTATTTGGTGAAGTTACTTCTACTTCCATAGAAAAGCTTGTGAAAAGCTTTAGAAATCTTGTAGACAAACAAGCTTCTAAAGATACTAATCAAGTACGGATACTTTGCAATAATATACACATTCTTGTTTTTTTTAACATATAGCTAGGATGGGCTTAGCTTGGTAAGTGCATATTAAAGTTTCAAGTCTTTGATGCTTTTGGTGGACCAAGTCCACAACATTTTGTACAAATGTTTACAAGCTCTAACACATGCATAGTCAATTTATACTCTTTAAGAGTCTAGTGACTAGCATCAAATTGCTTGTAATATACAAAATCTAGCTTGAAGACGTGTCATGATTTACTATACTTATGCATATTTTCCAAGCTTTTTATCTTGTAGATATAAAGAAGCTTAAGAAATTAGTGTTGGGTTATGTTTGTTTTTTGGATAATAAAGGACTTGATTGAAAGGATTACTTTATAAGTTTATATGCTTTGGTAAAGCTTTTACATTAAGTCAATATTTATATTAGTATATTTAAGTCTAGTAAAGAGCTATATAACTTATATTAAGCTTAGTTTTCATATTAAGTTTGCAAGGTGTGACATAAAACTAGCACCATATTATAATGTACATTAGTCAGCTTGGTGTTTATGTCTCAAGTTTAAAAGACTTTGCACTAAATGATATTATGTCCTAATGTCAAACGACTTGGAACATAATAATGCTAAACCATTGTTTACATAAAGCTTGGTATTCTTTCCCCTAGTTCAAAAGACTTGGCATAAGAAGATACCATGATATGATTACATAAAGCCTAAGTTTATAAGACTTAGCACAAAAAACATCAGGTTCTCTTTATGTGCTATGCTATTTTCCTTTTTTAGATGGTTTACATTTAACATTTTTCATTGAAATATATGTATTATATGTGACATTATCTTTCCACAATTAACCACAATAATAAACATAATATATAGCATACATGCATGGGAAGGACCTCCTTAGTTAAGAGCAATATTTCATTCATTATTTTGGCATGTAGAAGAAAATGAGCTTATAGCTATGTATTATGAATTATTTTGTTCCTAATTCTTGTAATTTCTTTTCATTGAGCAAGTGTAGCTACACAAATAGCATTTACTGCTCAATGTCAAGCTATTTTTGACAAATAATAAATATTATTAGATGAGTTGTTTTGGTTCTCTAGAAAAGCATCTCATTTATTGACACCATAAGATTAAACTATTTTATCATTGAAAAATGTTGGCCTCAAATTTCAAGCAATAAATTTGACTTTCATATAGGTATCATAACATAAAAAGTATGGTGTTTCTTAAAACTATCCCTAGTGACACTAGATGTGGATTATGGAGCATGATGAAACCTTGTGGATGTTCAAGAGTGAAGATTAAGATGCCTAGGCTCATGCATTTGTGAACCATTGTCTTTGGACATGAATGATATATTAGCATGGCATGTGAGGCAACCCTTTGAAGGGTGTGAAAAGGTGAATTACATACTATTTTGGTTGGTATTATAGGATGTGCAAGCATTAAAATATTCAATTATTTTAGGATGGGGGGTATCAAAGCCTAAAAAAGTCCATCATGGGGTGGTCATGTAGGTTGTGATGCTGATAAGAATAAGTGATTGCACAAAGTAGTGGAGCATGTGGTTCAAAAGGTGGTAATCTAAAAGGTATGCTAAATCATTAAAATTCTAAGGTTGATGTGATTGAGGTTGTTGGCTATTATAAATTGAGCTTAAGCTTCATTGCATGCTTGGTGGCATTGGATGATGTTAGCTTACCTAGCTTGGTGTGTATATGCATATGATGATGTACATATTTGTGGATTGTTGCATGTTTGGAGCATAGCATGTAAATCAATGTTGGAGCATGAGTACATATATGAGGAGTAGAAATTTTATATGTAGAACCCTAAAACTTCTTCTACATAGCTTTATCTCCACCATTACCATACCAAAAGATATATTATGCACAATGAAAACATGATTTATCATTGGCTAATTATCTCTGAATTGCATGCCTAATTTTATACATAGGTGATACCTTCATTCAAATTCTAGATATGTGCATATATTAGTACTCTCTGGGCTACAATCCTTAATGTTTTCAAAGAGCGGTATGTTGATATGATGCTTGGATATTGATCTCTAAAAGAAGCAAAAGTTGGTGATACTTTGCTTTTGTTTTCATGTTTTCTTTTATGGGCTCTTATGTATGCTAACTATATGGATCTCATTATGATGTACACCAAAAGTATGATCCTTTGAAGGTTACTTTTAGATTATGAGAAAACTTGGGTTTATCATGAGCTATGATAAATTATTCATGCTTGTACTATTTGAATATTTGTTTTGATGCAAAGTAGGTGAATAAGAAGAGAATTCTAGGACCTTTGTGATTTTGATGTATGCATTTGTTTATGTGTTATATTGTTCTTGAAGTACCTACCCTTAGTCATTTACTTTAGAGGCATCATTCCTTCCTTATCTATGTTTGTGGCAAAGTAGATTTTTTAGTCATTGCTTATATATGATTGTAGCAATATCACACAATTATATGTAGAAATGGGTACAAAATAAATTTTTACTATATGTTATGTACATGTGAAATGGAGGTCATATTATTGTGTTACATATCGTAAATAGGGGTTTTAAAAAACTTTTCGCTCAAGGTGGCATGTCTCCTTTATAAAGAGTGAATCCCTCAAGAGTCATCTCCAAGCCCAACTTCATGGTATCTACATGATTTATTGCTCATCATTATTCATTATTCTTCTCTATTTTTATAATGATTTAGTTCTATCTCTTCTAAAGAAGGAAGAGGAAAGCATGATCTAGAGAGGGAAAATAAAGAACCAAAACAAAGAGATTGGTTGAAAAAAGAAAAAGAGAAGAGGAAGCTAGACCCACAAAATGATAGAGGTCGACCTATTCCATCAGGATTGACTCTTAAGAGGAAATAGAGATTAGATTCACATTGAACAACCATTAGGGTAGATTCTCAACTTTGGGCCTTGTAAGAAATTCCATCTCAATGTAGAGAGAGGTAATTCAAAAAGCATTAAGAATTATATAAAATTGAAAATTTTCTTCTTTTTTTCTAAAATTTATAAATTATCCCATAGCTTTTAAGTTCTTAGTTAGCCCTAATTAAGATTTTAGAGGTCAATACTTAGAATAGATTACCTGATGCTTAGAATTTGATGGTAGATTATGTGGGACTACAGGCAGAGTTTCTCTTTATCAAAAGATGAGCCAAAAACTATGTGAAGGCTTGAGTTAATCTCATCATATTACATTTTGAAGCATTTGTGTATTCTCATTTTTTTAAAGTAACCTCACAAACATCACAAATAGGGATGATTGAGGGTGAATCAACATCACAAACAGGGATGGCTGAGGTCGAATCAATATCACAAATGGAGATGGTAGACTCATAGTCCATAACAAATATAATAACATATTTACAACTTGGAGGCCTTGCAATCATACTCTATTCAATCATTTGAAGTTACTCTAAATGAATATGATGGTATCCTAAAATTTGTACTCAAGCTTGATAAGTGTCAGATTGTAAAGGATAGAAAGCTATAACAAATTACCATTACCTTGATGAACTAGGCACATGATCCAATTATTTCAAAGGGAAAACCAAAATGGTTTAGTGTCCAATTCGAGAATAATGTGTTTTCTCTAGGTTCCTTTGAGATGAGCAATATATTTATATTGAAATCTCACTCATGTTAAAAATAAAAATATATTGGAAGTTCGCTCGTACTAATAGTGTGGTTGTGTTGAAATAAGAGTGTTACATGCTTATAATATGTGTGCATTTTAGGTTATGTCTAATAAATTTGAAACCTTGCATTAAATGTTTCATAAGACAAATATACCACAAATAATGAGCAAAGGAATGGGAGAATCTTGGAGGTGGACAGCTTTGGACGATAACAGAGTAGTGTCTAGTAGGTGATCTCATGACCCTAAAATGCATGTACATGTTCCAAAGGGGGCCAAATCAAAGAGCCCTTCTATTATATTGCATGAATAGTGCAAAGAAAATTAACCAAAAGAATTGAAAAAAGGTGATATGCACCTTAAAATTTCAAATTCGAGACCAATTTTAGATATTCCATTGTGAAAAATCCATATTTGCACAATGCATAGTCTACACAAAATTATTAAGGATTTACTTTTCTTATAGATATGTTTTGTGAGGACAATACAACCTAGGCTTGCATAGGTCAAGGCGGCCTGGGGAGGTCAATCAAAAATATATGTATATATCACATGGGTTCAACATAAGGGATTTTTAAAATACCATTTTTACACATTTTTTACATACAAAAGGGTCCCATATAAAGGGATTACTTACATATTGAATATAAAAGGGTTATGTTTTATTAAGGAAAAATTCATGGATAAGGATATTTGTAAATATACCTTAAACACACGTGATATAGAGGGTATATATATAGTGAATTACTTGGTGGTCAAGGCAATTGCAGTACTTGAGAAGGCCTTGTCAAACATTGGTTTATATGGTAGAAATGTGAATATTAAAATTTTTGAGAAAAGGTAAGGATGGTCGAGACATGCCAAATAAACTCTCCATTGGAGGTGTGAAAGCATGAAAATTTCTATCTGCACCAGCCTTAGATTATAATCATTATTAAGAAATATAGTTCACTCAAAAGATTCAACACAATAGCTAGAAGTGCAACTATAATGTAGTTGTAGACCATGCAAAGAGTGATTTGCTAAGAAGTTGTAGATCTTTTTTATGCTTTACCATGCACACTATATATAATCATTCCCGTTGGTTTGCCAAAAAAATGGTAGTCTATCAGTGTAGTCAACTCAAGGAATGGCGAAAGCCCATTGTCAAAATCATACTAGTAATTTCAGTCATACAAGACATCATGGAGAAGCAAAGAAAGCTAATAGTTTAGAAGAATTACATCAATGGATCTAAAAAATTTTGTTCATAGAGCTAATAGGAAAGAAACACTAAGAATATCTAAAATTAACAAAGCAATGCAACATTTGGAGAGAAAAAGAAGAAAGGAATATTGGCAAAATTTTAATGCAACAATGAAACATACTATTTGGTGACAAACCAAACAAAGACAAGGAAAAGCTTGGATATCCATAACCAACAATTCCTCACAAACCCATACTTAATGAAATATTCGATAAAATTTGTAAAAAACTTAACACAATGGAATACTCAACAATTTTTGTAAATATCCTTATGTAAGTAAAATGACAATACAATGGTCGAAACTCACTCCTCTACTCGTGGCCTCTTTAAAGTTGTCCTAGCTTCATCATGTAATTTTTTTACTAGTTGTTGCTCTAATGTTGTTTAAAATCAGAGAAGGGTTGAGGAAACATAGAGTAGCAGTGTGCTATCTCCTCTCATTTCTCATTTGTCCATAATCACACATAACTGAAGTGAATAAAACACTTAGGTCTAACTGACCATCTACACTAACTGTGATTAAACCTAGAGTCATCGACTTATTCAATGTCCACATATAGAGACAGCTAGACAACAGCCAAGTGTCGGGTACACACGAGCTAACTGTGATTAAACCTAGAGTCATCGACTTATTCAATGTCCACATATAGAGACAGCTAGACAACAGCTAAGTGTCAGGTACACATGAGCAAAAGGTGAAAGAGCTTGAAGTCTTAACACTCCCCCTCAAGCTCAAGATAGCATCTATACACTAAGTAGCTGCCCAAAAACATTGAACTTATCTTTACCCAAAGACTTGGTAAATATATATGCAACCTATTCATTTGTCTTCACATGCATAAGATCTATTCTGCCTGCAAGAACCATCTCTCTAATAAAATGGTAGTGTACCTCAATGTGTTTAGATCAGGCATGGTATACTGGATTTGTTGCCAGAAGTACACTACTGAGATTGTCACAAAATAAAGTCACTGGAGCATCCACCTATATGTCCAAATCAGCCATAAGCTTGAGCAGCCATGCAATCTCACATGCTCCCAATGCCTTAGTACTAGACAATGCAACCGTTGGTTGCTTCTTGCTGCTCCAGTTGATCATTCCACTTCTAAATCCAAAGGCATAACCACTTGTAGATTTGTGATCATATGAGCATCCTGCCCAATCCGCATCCATGTATCCATTCAGTTTCAAGGCCTTATCTTTCTCATAGAACAACCCATAATCTACAGTGGAATTTATATGTCTCATAATCCATCTAATACACACAGGAGATGACACATAGCATAGCATTGAGCATAAAGGCAGAGTACCTTTAGTGATTCATGATGGCAGAATGAAGAATTTGCATGGTGTATTGCATGTCCCATCTATTACTAAAAATTTGCTGTCTGTGGGTCATATGATTGAGCAGAATCTCTAGGTTTGGTTTAATAAGCATGGCTCCTTCATTGAAGAGTTTGGTAATGGCTGCAAATTGATTGCTTGTGGTCATAGACAAGGCATGATGTTCACTTTGGATGCCGCTTTTACAAGTTGAAATCAGTCATGTTTTCTCATGGCTCAAGCACACAGAGACTTAGAAATATGGCGTAAGAGAGTGGGGCATGTTAATCTTCAGTGACTGCAAATGATGCAGAAGAAACAACTTGTGATAGGTCTACCTAAGTTTGCATACACTGATATTGGTCATGTTTGTGATGCTCGTCAATTTGGCAAACAGTCAAGGTTTCCTTTTGTCAAGCATTTACGAAATAGTACGTGACCATTGCAATTGATTCACTCTGATGTGTGGGGGCCAGCCCATAATGCATGTATGGGAGGTTCCAAATACTATATGACATTCATTGATGACTTTAGCCACTATACTTGGGTGTACATACTGAAAACAAAAGATGAAGTGCTGGCCATTTTTAAGCAATTTAAGCAGCAAGTTGAGAAAGAAATTGATTGTTACATTTCTTGTTTGAGATCGAACAGTAGTGGGGAGTATGTATCACATGATTTTGACAAATTTTTGGCTGAAAATGGCATACATAGTTAGTTTACGTGTAGCTACACTCCACAGCAGAATGGAGTACTTGAATGGAAGAATAGGGTATTGATGGAAGCTGCTCATGCAATGATGAATGAGAAGAATATCCCGCTCTATTATTGGGCTGAGGCTATTATGATAGCCATGTATATCTTGAATAGGACTCCCATTGCAGGCATTCATGATGTGACACCCTTTCAGAGGTTGTATGGTTACAAACTTGATGTCAACCACATGAAAGTATTTGGGCGTCTTGCTTATGTGCATATTCATGATGGGAAGAAAAAGAAGCTAGATCATCCAAAAGCACATAAGTGTGTATTTATTGGTTATGCACATGAAAAGAAGGCATATAAATGTTATGATCCCTCTACATAGTGGATACTTGTGAGCAGGGATGTTATATTTGATGAGATGGCTACTTAGTATGCATCACCTACAGTAGTACTATCTGATATGCCTTCTATACAAGCTTCTACAATTGATTTGCAGCAGAGTACTGCATTGAGAGGTCCTAGTGTGATGGATGTGTCTTCCTCTGTATCTCCATGGACAAGGAGATTGCGTAGTTCTGGCTCACCATCCACTGACACCACTATGTTGGTGAGCGGGAGATATGATGTGATGGATAGCAAAGGGAAAGAAAAATTCTTTGAGGATGCATCTGGTATGATGACACCTGGCATGATGACTTCAGGCTATGACCTAGCTGGTAGTCTAGATAGTGAACTTGGTATTCTGATTGTGTATATGCTTGGTACTAGGTAGAGTAGGTACATTCTGCCTCATGAGAGAGGGAAATTGAGTAGTGCACCACAGCTCAGACACTGGCAGGAGGTTAGGTATCATGTAGATAGATTGACTTACAATGGTTACTTAGTGAATCATTATGCTTATATGACACAGGTATCAATATGCCAAATTGTATCCTCAAGAGACTTCTCAACAGCCCTGTCTTTCACATATTTCATAGCAAATAGTCTATCCCTAGACGCATCTTCTGTCTGATTGGACGATGCATAATGTCCATGCTGCTTGCCCTACTTCTTCCAGTAGTCTTTGGCAATGTGGCTGCCAGGAGCCTCTGCCTCTAGGGCTAGATCTCCCCCTACCTTTGAAATTTCCACCTCCTCTTGCATTTGAACCCTGCTAGTTATTATTGCCATAAGACAAATTTTGTTGAGATCCTCTGCTAGAGCCATGACCTCTACCACGACTGCCATGACCGTGTTGATTCGAATAAAAATAACATCCTTTCTCTTAGAGCTGCTAGAACCTGCAGCCAATCCTAGTTTTGATGAATGAGCAATGCAACAAGCTCATTAAAATCCAGCATTTCAGCCCACATAGATATGGAAGTATCAAACGATTTATATTCAGGCCCAAAGTCATTTAATGCTATTGCAACCATGTTTGCATCCTCCACTTGTGTGCCAATAGATGCTAACTGGTCCGCAATGGTCTTGATTTCAGTGACATAGTCTTGAATAGACCTACCCTTTCTGTCCATATTATTGCATTTCTACTTCAACTATATCTTTTTGGCACTTGTGGTTGTGCCATAATACCTAATCAAAATGTTCCATGCATTTGTTGGCGACTTGTAATTCATTATCTACATCACCATAGCATCTGAGATACATAAGGACAACCAATGTAAAACCATGCATGCTCTTTCCGTCCAAGCTTGGTGTGCTCATCTTTGATCAGCTATAGGATTTCTCTCTGGGAGCTTGGGTTCAGCTTCAACACCCGTTACCCAATCCCAATATCCTTTTCCTATCAGGAAGTTCTCCATGCGGAACTTCCATATGGCATAGTTATTGTTGTCAAGCTTTTCCCCTACTATCTGGGTTATGTTGTCCATTCTGTCTGCATTTGCCATATTGCAAAAAATGCCTGGCTACTTGCAAACCAAGGCTTCTTAATTGATCAATTTCATCCTTCCAATGCAATGACAATTTTCAGCATCAACCTTTGCTTAGATCAATGATATTTCAAGTCAAAATACATCTCACATACATCCATGTCAAGTGACAAACCACCTAGGTATTACAACCCGTTTACTTGAACTGCATTCATTGTATATTCAGCATGCATTTAAGCTAATTGAGAGTAAATAGACAAGTAGTCTATGAGCAAAATTTTTTAGTGACCATGAGCCCTTTTTCAACCAAAAAACCAAGTATATATGCCTCAAAACACCCCTACAACACTTTAGACAGTTACCTCTGCATATGGGACTCCAAACATGTCAATCTAGGCACAAAGTAATTCATGTACAACAAGTACAAGAGTCAAATAACCTTCCTGCAAGTTGCAACCAGCTCAAACACAGTCAAAACAAGGTGTATATCAGCCCAAAAACTCCTCAAAGTGTCATATACATATGCCACCACAATTGGAAATCAATACATGATCATTTCATCATCTAAAGAGGTCATGTCTTCAAGAGCTAGTGTCATATAAATGGCCAAAGCCATGTCAATACATTTGTTTTCAGCTCCAAACATTAGCATTCAATCCCCTTCTCAGTCCACAAGACATTTACCAAACATATGCCAAGACAGACATCTCACAGGAGCCAACCAAAGTCATGGAGTGCTTCAACATAAACCAATGCTTGCTCCCAACAATTTATGATATATTTTTAGCCTGTCATGAACTCTCAGATCTATGTATTTTCTTCAAGAAAATGAAAAATAATGCATATGTCTTCCAAGATGTATGTATGCTTTAATGAGGTCTATACGGTGTCGAAGGGATCTCGAAAGCAAAGTCGCAACTTCAGAAGTCCTTGATAAATTTCAGGAAAGAAGATTCATCATGCAAGTAAGCAAGATGAGAAATTGATGCCAAGTCTTTGTTTAATTTCTGTTAATAACAAAACAAGGATTCAAGATGAAGAAATCGGTTCATTCAGTTCATCCTCCTCGAATCCAGGAAAGAAAATAGAAAATCCATTAACTCTTTATCTTCCATGTTGTTCTAGCCTTTGCAATTTTCCCTTGTCAAGTTTTGGACTTATGGGTGATGATAAGAATTCAAGAATATGCTGTTATGTTATGACTCCAATGTCCTGCGAACACCCTCATCACTGTATGTTCTTCATATGTACAGTTTCAGCATACCAAAGGTGTTCTTTCCACTGTATGTAACATAAAGAAAGCCATCCTCATCTTTGTATACCTCATAGATAGCTGACATAATTGTAACAGTAGGCGAAAGAACATTGTCTACAAGGATGAAGATTGTAGATTTAAATTCCTTCAAAGTAAATCCACGGTCAGTTCTGATCTTCGAGTTGTAATTCAAAATCTGAGAGTGCACTTCAGGCCAGAGAGGCTCACTATTCCTGCGAGTAGGCTGATTGAACCATGTTCAGATATAGTTCTGCCAGTCCATCTTAAAATGGCCGTTCGGAACATCATTGTTAAGCTTCATCTCTGCAGGCGAGGCTCAAGAAACTGCATGTGTACTGTTGTTTGCGGGGAAAGTGAGCAGTAATGGATTCTCCATCAACACGGAAGGTATCTAGTACCTCTTTAATATCTGCAGGTACCTCTATAGATGAGGGAAGAAGAGGCCGCTTCCCTTTCAGTTCTGTTATGAGAAAGTTCAATTTTTTTTTTCTTCATCCCATTGACTATATGTTCCTATCTCAAGGAATTCTGTAATGGCATCCAATGTCTTTGTATGTTTACTAGATTCCTGTCGCAAGTCAAGCTTCATCAATGTCATCCCAAATGTTGCTACACGTCTTATAAGATCAGCAAGTCGACCATCTGCCAATACTTCTGAAAAGCATGATTGCATGGAATCGTAGCAAATAATAAGACCTGGGACTTGTAAAGTTCCCAAGCGGTAGTGAACCGGCCAGCATCTTTCCCAGAGTCGGAATAACCAAGCATGACCTCTTGGTGCCCCTGATGGTTCGTAATCAGATGATGTCTATACCACTCAATGGACAAAAGTTTACGAATAACTGTACCAGCAGCTCGCAAATCCTTCACAGTCTCAAAGAGAGGAACAACACGCAAAGTTATTCCCCGGACATGGTTTTCCACGCTCCCCACTTAAAAGCAATCGAGCTTCTTTTTGTAGCAATTCCACTGCCAGGACATCACTGGCCTCTGAAGCCATGGATATTACATAAGCTCCTAAAGAGTCACTTCCCAGCTCTCTCTCGTCCAGCCTTTCCCCTTCAGTCCGCGCTTCGTTGAGGAGCATTTCCATGGATTGTACAGGTCGACATTCTGGCCCTCCTCGTTCTTTCGTTGTTGTCACTTCAGAAGAGCTCACCACAGTTGTAAGTGTCCAAGTTGGAGAAGTCGATGGAATCCTCCTGCATTTCTTGCTCACTTCATAGCATCGAGCGTACCTTTATCGATGACTGAATCAAAAGAGCAATAATCAAAGACGGATAAGTCTTGTGCATCCATCTGCAAGTATTTGAGTTGAGGAACAACAGAATTCTTCTTTTTTATCGCATTTATAACAACTGACGACTATTTCTGCATAACCATCCTTGACCATCTCTTCTGATATTTCTGCATTTCCACATCGATGCTATGGCCTTTGTCCTCCTTCCTCACCGTACTGCAGAGCCCCTGAGCTATATCTTCTTCAAGTCCTCCATTTATTTCTCAAAGCGTGTGTCCTTCCCTGTCTGCTCTGTTCTGCTTTTTTCTTTGATTCTTTCCTCCCAAATCTTCATCAACTCCCTGCGACCTGTTTCCAATGCTTCCCGTCGCCTCTATTTTCTTTCCTCTCCCCTCTATTTCCGCACTCTCCTCCCCTGTTTCTGCCTGTTCCTCCCGCCCAAAAATGCCTCTTTTCAAAAATAGATCAAAAGCTTTTCTTTTTCCAGCCTGATCCACATCTTCTTTAACCTTTCAAAATCCCCTCTTTAGCCTTCGTAGCTCACATATCATTATTTTTGGTTCAAATTTAAACTATCTATTCTAGAGCTTCTAGAAGTTTTAGCTTCTTCCTTCTCCTCCGATGCGTGTGTAGTCACATATGCATGCACCTGTGTGTGCTCATGGCCATGGCCATCGTGCTCCCATGGATGCCACAAACCCAGAAGGACAGGGCCATCCTCTTTCGCTCTGTAGAAAACCCAAAACCACATGATGAAGCAGCCTCAGTCATTAAGCTTAAACCGTGAATCCGTCCAACAGTCAATGGCTCCTCTTTTTGCTGAGTCTACGAGCAATAGTGCTAATGGATTTTGGCAAGCAATGATTCCAAACCTTTTTGCAGCAACATGTATCAACATAGGCTGAAAGCATCTCATCATGTTCACTCATGCGCAGAAAATAAATGTAAACACAACAACTAAATATGTACAAAGTACCAAATCCCATGCACAACTTTTGGGTGGTTTTCACACCTCGAATGCGCAGCAATACGACATCCACCCCCTCTAATCCTGCACATCCTCCGGATGGGCCAACTACCCATGATCATTATCATCAAGATCCACAAACAAATCAATCTCTTCGTTATGCATTTCCGGTAGATCAACAAGATATCCAGCCATATCATCTGTCTCTTCCATTGGAGTTTCTTGTCGTTGCTCTTCTCTCGAAAATTCTTCCAATGCATAATCCTCATCATCTCTTTTCTTGAAAATCTTGATTCTTTTTCCAGCAATAGGCACTCTAAGCACTGTTCCATCCAATTCTGTCAACTCATATGTTGCATTATCAAAGACATGTCTGACTATGTATGGCCCAAACCATCTTTTCACCATCTTCCGAAGTGCAGTATGCTGATTTTCAAGGCTGCTATCAAAGACCAATACCCAATCTCCCTCTTCTATTGCTCTAGGCTGCAAGCGATGCCTGCTATCAAACCTGTCCTTGTTCCTTAGTCTAGCAACTCTCAACCTGTCAATAGCTAGCTGAATATCCTCAGGTCTCCTCTCCAACTGTCGAATCCGAAGAGCTAAGAGCTCCTCTCTCGTCAAATCCTCCTGCCAAGGTAAAACTGACCAAGTCAAAGCACAAGACTCAATCGGCATAACAGGTTTCTGACCATACATCAACTCTGCAGGCATATATCCTGTGGTAACACTATGAGTCGTACGATCAGCCCATAAAGCAAATGGTAGAAGTCTCGGCCATTCTCCAATCCGTCCTCTGCATGCTTTGGCTAATGCTTTCACTATCGGCGGATGCCCTCTTTCACTCTTCCCATTTCCCTCTGGATTGTATGCTGTGGTTAGAGCCAATTTGATTCCTAGCTGAGAGAAAAACTCCCTAGCTTCATCTGCATCCAATTCACCACGATCCGCAGTGATCTTACCCACACAACCATACCTGCAGAAAATTTCCTCCAATAAGAACTTACACACTGCACTAGTGGTCTTCGTTCTCAAAGATCTGCCCTCAACATGATTGGTAAGATCCTCTCTAGCCAAAACAATGTACCTCATCTGCCATAGACCCATAGGCATGGTAACCAAATCAACTACCCACTTATAATGAATGCATAGCGGATAGGTCGGATGAAGCTCATCTCTATGACGCACTACTGAATACATCTGGCAGTCTCTGCAAGTTTCAACAAAGTGAGAAACATCTCTGTACATGCCTTTCCACCAATATTTCTCCCTGATCTTCTCATAAGTAGCCCATACTCCTCTATGACCAGCCCATGGACTCTCATGAAACTCCCTCATCACCTGTAACTGTGTCTCTCTATCGCAGACAACCCGCAAAGGTAATCCGCCTCTTTTCTTCGGATGCTTCCAAAGAAATCCATCCTTGAGAAAATATCCATAGGCTTTCCTTCTGATCTTCTTGAACTCTTCATCTGTCCATTCATCTCTTTTGCTTAGTGTACTAAGGTACCTGCCAATCTGCAACCAATCTCCAACATAGAGCTCTTCTGTGAAAGCCACAATATCATAAACATGACAAACATGATCAACCATAGTGGCTGAAATTTCTGCATCATCCTCTTCTGCAAGTAGAGTCTCCTCATCATCATACCTGGCTCTAGACAACATATCTGCCACTGGATTATCCTTTCCTGCTATGTGTTTAAATTCCAGATTTAATGACTTGATGTATGCAATCCATCTCAACATAGCTATATCCGGAGTAGAGCAACTCGTGATCATACCAATCAATGGCAAGCAATCTGTCTCTACCACAACTGAAGCTCCAATAAAGTACTCCTTGTCACATTTGAGAGCCGTGACAATCCCCAATAACTCCCTCTTGATTTGCGGATATCTTCTCTGTCTCTCGTTTAGGACTTTCGCCCCAAACCGAATAGCATACCTATTTCCGTCTACATCATCTTGACCCACAGCCCAACCTATGCCAATTGGACTAGTGTCAACTGTCAATACAATAGGCCTATCACAATTATAATCCGCTTTCCTGAGAGTAGGAGCATTCTGCAATAACTTCTTCAATTTTCGCATGGCTCTAGTGTGGCTCTCATCCCAATAGAATTTCTGCCCCTTTCGAAGCAGCTGATACAAACAATCTGCTATGTGTGCAAAATGAGGTATCCAAATCATATAAAACACACAAGCACCAATGAATCTCCGTACCTCTGAAGTAGTAGAACAATACTCTGCAATCTTGCCTATAGCATTCACCTTATCAGGTGAGGGTTTCCTGCCATAATATCCACACATATGCCCAACAATGACAACCTCATTCACTCCAAAAATAGATTTTTGCCCTGAAAGTGTCAAGTTCACTTCTTCTAACCTGGCCAAAATCTTCTCACATGCTGAAATATGATCAGCCACAAAGTACCTGCATCCCTGCTCATTTAGGCTCTCATTCTTCTCTTTTTCTGCACACCCCTTAATGGGCACATCATCCAAGAAAGGCATAGTAAGCTGAGGTATGTAATCACGAAGGACCTTATGCATGGCATTCATCATATGCGCAACAGAATTAGTGGCACCTTGAGGCAAGGTACACATCCTGACAAGCCCAATAGGAGTTCTCATGGTGGTTATATCCCTGCTTTCCAAAGCCAGCTGAAACTGATCATAACCTGAATACAAATCACCCAAAGAATAGATGGCACGTCCAGCAAATGCCTCTGCAAACTCATCCACAACTGGACCAATACCAACATTCCTGATAGTAACTCTGTTCACTAGCTGCATGTCCTGAATAAATCGAAGAGTACCATTCTTCTTTGGAACTGTAAACCACCTGTTTGAGTATGGTGCAGATGAAGGCTCAAGGATTCCCATCCTGATCTTCTCATTCAATAAATCAATCAGCTTTGACAAGTGTGCTTTAGGCACTGGAATAGGTCGGAGATTCCATGGAATATGAGGAATAGTAAAGATAACCATAGGAGCAACAATATCAGGATTCACACATCCAATCTCATGTGGGACAAAAGCAAATCCCCTTCCATGACGCTCAAGCATCTCCTGAAAGCATTGCTTCTCCATGGGTAACAAGAAATCACCATTTCCAATTTTCAATTCAGCAAGTGTCTCTGCTGAAAATTTATGACCAATATGCTCCGGATTCCTCAAAATTTGCTGTTTAGCAGCCCTCTCTATTTGCTGATCACTGTCAGGTGGAAGCAGTACAGCAACCGGCTTCACCTTCTTATCCACAGTTTTGTATTTCGTGTCAACCCTGGCTTCATTATGCTCTTCTGCATTACATAAACCTTGCTGTAAATCAGCAATTCTGCACTCCAATGGCTGAATATTCTCAGCCCTCTGCTCTATGGACTGGATAGAAACAGCCCCAAACTCTGAATGCTGAAATATTTCAGCAATAAACTCTGTTGGCTGAAAATTTTCAGCCCTCTGTCTCTCTGAAAGCTGATCATAACCAGCTGGAAACTCTGTTTGCTGAATTTCTTCAGCACTCAACACTCTTTGCTGAGTTACCTCAGCCTCTGACTCAATCTGTGACATAAAATCTGCAATTTCATGAAACATGTCCAGGGACTGCACTAATACATTACCATGACAATTCAACATATCAGTTTTCAGCATATCTCCCATCTCTGCCATCGTATCTGCACAAATCACACTGTCATACATACCATCTATGTGCTCATTATCCTCCAAAATTCCTGCATTTTTCAAAATTTTCTCCTTCCTGCATATATACTGCCTGGCAGCTCTAGACAATCTAGAAGTCTTCTGATAGCTCATCGAACTGTTTGCTGAAATCCCAACATAACCGGAGGAGAAAACACTGCTGCCAGGAGGCGAGAACTCCAATCTCCTCTCCTCTGTACCACCGTCGTCTCGCGAAACGGCAGTACCTAGTGAAAACCCGAATCCCTCATAGTGGGTAAGGGTGCATCTCTGAGAGTATCCCTGTTTCTAACATGATTCACACGTACAGTCATAAACTGAACTGCTGTCATACCATCTTTACTGCGAATCCGTGCATAAGCAGATCCATCATCCATGACCTTTGTCTCCATGCGCATCTCTGTAATGAATGGCTGTCCAAGAATTATGGGATACGAGCATGAATCCTGCACAAAGAAATGAAAATCCTCCTCTACATCACCAATAGAAACCCTGACACTAGGGCAAGCAGCATATAAATCACCTGCAGTGTTATTGGCGGCTCTCATACGCCACCCATGCTCTACATCCATAGGCCATCTGTTACTCTCATAAACTCCACGAACAATGAGATTAATCTTTGAACCATGATCAACCAATGCAACATAAGGCACCTGTTTCTCTCCAACCTTTACCATCGTCTCTGTAGTTGCCCTAGCCCAATGGCTCCGCGAGAAGTGACTACGCGGTATCAAAACAGGCTCATCAATTTCAGCATAATGCATAGGCTAAACCCTCTTCTCTACCTGCGGCAAAACAGAAGCATTATCAACCATAACCTCATCATCATCCTCATCCAACTCTCCAATCAAAACTCCCTGTGTATCAGTGGTAGACAATGCATGTCTTTTCCTCTTCAGGACCTCCTGAAACTGATCCTGAAACTCTCTTTTTGAGATGCCCAAAATCTCGGAAATAGTGAAAGTCACCTCACTGCCAAGTATCTTATCATTAAAGATTTTCTTCATATCTGTAGATGTCTCAATGTCGGACATCAATCTGAATCCTGGCTGCTTTCTCTCTCTAGGCTCTTGCCTCTTTTCCCTCTTTTGAGCATCCTCCATCTGTCGATCTGGCCCTGATCGTGAAGACGGTCCTGCAATAGGTGGAGTAACAAACTCACCCCCTCTAGTCTTCTTAGCTGCACTTGGATTTTCTTCATCCCTCTTACGCTTCTCCTCAACAAATACATCTGCACCATGAGATTTAGCCAAATAAGCATAAATAGAATACCTATCAACAGGCGAGTTCCAACCTGTCTCTGATCTGATGCTAGAGCCTGCGCTAGTCAAAACAGTTTGCTGAATTTTCCCCTTGTTTGCAGTCTCCATAGCATAAGTCCATAGTGCGGACTGAGTCTCTGATCCCTTCTCAATCTGTACTCCATATGCAGAAGCATCACCTCTAGCCGTCACATAAGAAGTACGCGCAGCCATGTCCTCCACTAACTTCTTCATTCCACCTTTACCAAAGTTGGTAGCAAGTGGAGCTCCTGTCTCAGTCAACCAAATCTTACCATCTTGCCCCCAATATACCAAATTCTTCCTCCTTGCATCCTGAAAAGAGTCACAATCCCTACAATGCTGATGCTCCGTACTATCACACCAAATACATCTACGATCTCTCCTAGGAGCACTAGGAGCACTCCTAGGTGCAATAGGAGCACTAGAAGAAGTAGCAAGCGCAGTTGAAGCAAACTGCTCCTTCAACTTACCCACCAACTCCGCTTTGACTGACTCAAGTGTCAAATCTGTGATACCTTTGATTATGTCATCAAGAGAAGTAGGCACCGATGGAGCGGATGGTTTTGGAGCAGAAGGCGTAGGCATCGGTCATGGAACAGGAGGAATAGGTGGAGTAGAAACAGTAGGCACTGGCATAGGCCAAGAAACTGGCTGAGGAGGAGAAGAAATAACAGGGATAGAAGTAGGCATAGGAGCAGATGATGGTGTAGGTGTCATGGAACCATTCTGTAGGCGAGTCTTCTATATCCTCCTCTTAGTCAATGTCGAGACTGCATCCTGAGCATCCTGCCAATCAGTTTTAAGACCCATAGGCTTCGTGCGATCTTCAAGAAGCTCACCCAATTCTTCTTGAAGAGCAGGATCTGCAGCTTGCAAGAAAAGTTCAACTTTTTCAACATCTAATGCTCTTTGTTCAATGGCATCAAGCTGACTATACCTTTCTTCAAATTCTCGAATCAACTATGAAGCAGCAAGACCTTTGTTTGGCATGTAGACCCACTCTCGGAATGACCGTCGAGTAGCCATACCAAAGTCCTCAAGAAAATATTCTTCTTTAAGAGCCTTCTTAAAATCTTGCCAATGTGTATTTTGAATAAATAAATCAGTCACCTTTGTCCTCAAAGCAGGTGTGACAAGACGAAGGAAGTACTTACTCATAAGTCCAGCAGGAACTCCAAAAAACCCCATCTTGATCTCATATGTCTTCAAATATGCTGAAACATTACGCCCGTCAAATAGCTTCTTCTCACTCTCAACTGCTTCAATAGCCTTAGTCGCGCTGTTTGCATTCTCCTGCTCCGAATAGAGTTGCCTTTGCTGAGACAACTGTTGTTGATGCAATTGTTGTTGCTGCTGCATATACATTTGTGTTTGCTGATTTTGGAGCTGCATATACATGGACATATTCTACAAAATCTGTTTTAGATCCTCCGTTGAAGTACTTGACGCAGCAGTCATAGATGGAGCTGAAGTAGACGCAGCTGGAATTGAAGAGGAAGCTGAAATAGAGGCTGAAGTGTCTCCCATCCTGAAATTTCTGCGACGCTTTCACGTCGGGTTCACCAAAGATGTCGAAGGGATCTCGAAAGCAAAGTCGCAACTTCAGAAGTCCTTGATAAATTTCAGGAAAGAAGATTCATCATGCAAGTAAGCAAGATGAGAAATTGATGCCAAGTCTTTGTTTAATTTCTGTTAATAACAAAACAAGGATTCAAGATGAAGAAATCGGTTCATTCAGTTCATCCTCCTCGAATCCAGGAAAGAAAATAGAAAATCCATTAACTCTTTATCTTCCATGTTGTTCTAGCCTTTGCAATTTTCCCTTGTTAAGTTTTGGACTTATGGGTGATGATAAGAATTCAAGAATATGCTGTTATGTTATGACTCCAATGTCCTGCGAACACCCTCATCACTGTATGTTCTTCATATGTACAGTTTCAGCATACCAAAGGTGTTCTTTCCACTGTATGTAACATAAAGAAAGCCATCCTCATCTTTGTATACCTCATAGATAGCTGACATAATTGTAACAGTAGGCGAAAGAACATTGTCTACAAGGATGAAGATTGTAGATTTAAATTCCTTCAAAGTAAATCCACGGTCAGTTCTGATCTTCGAGTTGTAATTCAAAATCTGAGAGTGCACTTCAGGCCAGAGAGGCTCACTATTCCTGCGAGTAGGCTGATTGAACCATGTTCAGATATAGTTCTGCCAGTCCATCTTAAAATGGCCGTTCGGAACATCATTGTTAAGCTTCATCTCTGCAGGCGAGGCTCAAGAAACTGCATGTGTACTGTTGTTTGCGGGGAAAGTGAGCAGTAATGGATTCTCCATCAACACGGAAGGTATCTAGTACCTCTTTAATATCTGCAGGTACCTCTATAGATGAGGGAAGAAGAGGCCGCTTCCCTTTCAGTTCTGTTATGAGAAAGTTCAATTTTTTTTTTTCTTCATCCCATTGACTATATGTTCCTATCTCAAGGAATTCTGTAATGGCATCCAATGTCTCTGTATGTTTACTAGATTCCTGTCGCAAGTCAAGCTTCATCAATGTCATCCCAAATGTTGCTACACGTCTTATAAGATCAGCAAGTCGACCATATGCCAATACTTCTGAAAAGCATGATTGCATGGAATCGTAGCAAAGAATAAGACTTGGGACTTGTAAAGTTCCCAAGCGGTAGTGAACCGGCCAGCATCTTTCCCAGAGTCGGAATAACCAAGCATGACCTCTTGGTGCCCCTGATGGTTCGTAATCAGATGATGTCTATACCAGTCAATGGACAAAAGTTTACGAATAACTGTACCAGCAGCTCGCAAATCCTTCACAGTCTCAAAGAGAGGAACAACACGCAAAGTTATTCCCCGGACATGGTTTTCCACGCTCCCCACTTAAAAGCAATCGAGCTTCTTTTTGTAGCAATTCCACTGCCAGGACATCACTGGCCTCTGAAGCCATGGATATTACATAAGCTCCTAAAGAGTCACTTCCCAGCTCTCTCTCGTCCAGCCTTTCCCCTTTAGTCCGTGCTTCGTTGAGGAGCATTTCCATGGATTGTACAGGTCGACATTCTGGCCCCCCTCGTTCTTTCGTTGTTGTCACTTCAGAAGAGCTCACCACAGTTGTAAGTGTCCAAGTTGGAGAAGTCGATGGAATCCTCCTGCATTTCTTGCTCACTTCATAGCATCGAGCGTACCTTTATCGATGACTGAATCAAAAGAGCAATAATCAAAGACGGATAAGTCTTGTGCATCCATCTGCAAGTATTTGAGTTGAGGAACAACATAATTCTTCTTTTTTATCGCATTTATAACAACTGACGACTATTTCTGCATAACCATCCTTGACCATCTCTTCTGATATTTCTGCATTTCCACATCGATGCTATGGCCTTTGTCCTCCTTCCTCACCATACTGCAGAGCCCCTGAGCTATATCTTCTTCAAGTCCTCCATTTATTTCTCAAAGCGTGTGTCCTTCCCTGTCTGCTCTGTTCTGCTTTTTTCTTTGATTCTTTCCTCCCAAATCTTCATCAACTCCCTGCGACCTATTTCCAATGCTTCCCATCGCCTCTATTTTCTTTCCTCTCCCCTCTATTTCCGCACTCTCCTCCCCTGTTTCTGCCTGTTCCTCCCGCCCAAAAATGCCTCTTTTCAAAAATAGATCAAAAGCTTTTCTTTTTCCAGCCTGATCCACATCTTCTTTAACCTTTCAAAATCCCCTCTTTAGCCTTCGTAGCTCACATATCATTATTTTTGGTTCAAATTTAAACTATCTATTCTAGAGCTTCTAGAAGTTTTAGCTTCTTCCTTCTCCTCCGATGCGTGTGTAGTCACATATGCATGCACCTGTGTGTGCTCATGGCCATGGCCACCGTGCTCCCATGGATGCCACAAACCCAGAAGGACAGGGCCATCCTCTTTCGCTCTCTAGAAAACCCAAAACCACATGATGAAGCAGCCTCAGTCATTAAGCTTAAACCGTGAATCCGTCCAACAGTCAATGGCTCCTCTTTTTGCTGAGTCTACGAGCAATAGTGCTAATGGATTTTAGCAAGCAATGATTCCAAACCTTTTTGCAGCAACATGTATCAACATAGGCTGAAAGCATCTCATCATGTTCACTCATGCGCAGAAAATAAATGTAAACACAACAACTAAATATGTACAAAGTACCAAATCCCATGCACAACTTTTGGGTGGTTTTCACACCTCGAATGCGCAGCAATACGACAACGGCATGTCAGATAGCTCCAGTTTCCATCCAAGATCAAGTGTATGCTGCCTATTCCCTATTTATAATAGGCTTCCACTTAATTTCAGATTTGTACCTCTATCTCAGAGTCCATAGATGAGGTCCTAGGCAAGCATTAGAGCTCCAGGGTCTTCAATAACCTTCAAAGGTATGTTTACAAGCATTTGATAGCTCAACCAATGCTTGTTACCTTGATTTGCAAGCCAAGGGAATCTCCTAAATCAACAAGTGTAATCACCTAGTAGCCTAGAGTGTGTTTTAGCATATCTTCATCACAATGATGATCAATGCTCTCTCTAATGTGGTCAATGAAGCCTCCAAATGCTCCAGACAGGACCTAGGCACACTCCAATAGCAAAGAGAAACACAAATGACCTAACACTTACTCAGCATGAACAATGGCAGCCTGCTCCTCTTCACAGAGATCCTGTCTCTTCAATCTTCAGGTCTTCTTCACTTTGTTAAGCTGCAGAGAGCCCATCCAAGATGGCTTTGATACCATGCTTAAAGTCAGAGAAGGATTGAGGCAACATAGAGTAGCAGTGTGCTATCTCCTCTCATTTCTCATTATTCTATAATCACACATAACTAAAGTGAATACAACACTTAGGTCTAACTAACCATCTACACTAATTGTGATTAAACCTAGAGTCACAGACTCATTCAATGTCCGCATATGGAGACAGTTGAAGTGTCGGGTACACACTAATAAAATGTGAAAGAGCTTGAAGTCTTAACATGTTGATCCATGATTGAAATTGATCAAGATGTAAGTGAGTGCCTTTTTCCATATTCAATAAGTAATTTTGGATCCCTGGTCCTACACATTAAAACAAAATATGCATATACTAAATGGTATCTACCATGTCATGCATTGTAAACCATAGCCTTGATAAAAATTTCATAGAGCTTCTTGCTTCTCAAGTAACATTATGTTCTCTACATTCCATCTAATGGAATACCCTCCTAAAATACCTCGATAGGGCCTTCAATGTGAAAAGAGGGAACTCCACATTGTCCCTTGAGAACTTGTGATAAAAAACAACAAACTTTGGAAAGGTGACATTTTTGATGTAATGTCCCAATGCAAATTCCTTGCCTAAACCCCCTTCCATTTGCTATAGTTGCATGAGCAATGAACCCATGGTCGTATAAAACAAGCTGAAAAATAGCAACATACTTAGTGAACTATATCAAAAAATTTTAAAAACAATATGCTATCCAAATGAACATATCTTAAAACAAACCATTTGATTTTCACATGAAACTAGAAACTTCTCGCTCTATATTTGAATGCTTGATTGGTTGATTTGCAATGTCTTGGGATTCAAGTCCTTGTTTGATCTTCCCAAGTGAGATACATTAAGTTTTTCTTGTGTTGCTTCAAATTGTTCCTTTGATTTCATAGCTAGACAATAGTCCTTAGTGATGTCATTTGTAGGACATGTTTCCTTTTGCCAATAGGGTAGGTGGGGAGAAATTTTTTTAGGAACTTCATTATCATCCACCTCAATTGCTTGCCCTTCAAATCCACCTCTATATTCTCCCTTTTCAAAGCCTCAACATCTAACCAAGCACTTTGCTCCCTCTCATTGGCCACATCTAATGGTTGGAAGACCTCTCCCACCTAATCAATGTCTATTTTAATAGCCTTTACATCTTAAACATGCTCTTTCCCTTCATCCCCTAGCAATATATACAAAAACCAGACCAGGGCACTGAAAGTTTCCCTTATTCATGCTTTTTGAAACTCTCCACAATGTACAATTAAAATTCTTCCTCAAGGGCTTTTTGACGAAGACATCATTGATATATACATATGGAGATCCTCTATACGAACCTCTATAGTAGATGTGTGCTCCAAGAAACTGGCCTCTTACTCCTCAAGGTAGCTTATTGAACTCTTCATCCATTCCTCCATAGAGGCAATGAGACAGAAAACACATGGCAAACTTGTGGTTGCAAATGTTCTTATCCCACCTTGGAAAGGAAATCTTGAAGCATATCATCAAGAGTGCCTTCACTCCTCCTAGGCTATTGAGTCTCCTCCATGTCCTACACCTCGTTACTACAAACATATAACTATATCGAGTTCTAAAATTGTTGGGCTCCTAAGACTCCCCTCCATGACCCACACAAAGTGGAGGGAGGGGGTTTGGAGATTTTTGCGGCCCCCCCCCCCCCCCCCCCCCCCCTTGCCCCCATTGTACGGATCTTGGAACCACACAATGTGAGGGGTGAGTGTGCTAGGATAGCATAACACAAGGGGACCTCCTCGAGAATTTCAAAGGACCCCCTCCTCATATTGTGTGGATCTAGGACTTACAGAATTGGGGGGGGGGGGGGGGGGTCTCTAGAGATTTTCAAAGGCCACCCCTTACATTATGTAGTTATTGGATCCACATAATGTGAGAGGAGGATGTGTGGGGCCAATAAAACACAAGGTGAATTCTCTAGAATTTTGTAGAAATCCCCTTCACATTATGTGGGTCTTGGATGCCTAGGACCCCCACAATGCCACGGGGGCCCCTTGAGACCTTTGGAGGCCCCTTGCTTAGCACCCGCACAACATTGGGGGGTTAGAGATTTTTGAAGCCCCCTCCCCCCCTCACATTCACCCACACAACATGAGGGGGGGCCTTCAAAAATCCCCCTTCCCCCAGGTTGGGTGGATCCTATCGATCTAGGACCCACACAACATGGGGAAGGGGGGGGGGGTGTCGAAGACTATCAAAGCCATGCCCTAGCATTATGTTGACCTGCTAGCCAAATATATGGAAGTGGAGAAATGGGACTAAATTAAGGTTGCACCTTAGGATAGAGTAAGCTTCAATCCTCCTATTCAACGAGAGAGAGAGAGAGAGAGAGAGAGAGAGAGAGAGAGAGAGAGAGAGAGAGAGAGAGAGAGAGAGAGAGAGAGAGAGAGAGAGAGAGAGAGAGAGAGAGAGAGAGAGAGAGAGAGAGAGAGAGAGAGAGAGAGAGAGAGAGAGAGAGAGAGAATGGGAGGTCGATTGATGATAGTGGAGGCCTTTATAGGCTTGGGAATTTCACACATGGTACAAACATGTGTAATAAATTTTGGCACATGTATTTCATTATGTGTAATGATGATATGGTACTGGGTTATACCAGCATATGCAATTTCCTTATATAGTCCAAATCATAAAATCAAATTTTTATTTCACACATTGCATGCCTCTTAAACCTCCATAGTCTTCTCAACCCACATATTCTTAACAAGACATCAAAACAAATTGTGTCTTTGGCCCACCAACCAAACACAATGTGAGGGCAAGCTTTGACATTTTGAAACCCCCTTCCAGGACCTCAACTAGCACAATGGGGGGGGGGGGGGGGGACAATGTAGAACCTCGAGGCCTTGGCCTTGCATTGTGCCACACCTAGGCTAGCATAATGCAAGGGCGACTACTGCAAAATTTTAAGGCCCTGCCTTCACCTTGTGCAGTCCAGGAGCGGGCACAATGCAATGGGGGGCTATTGCAAAATTTGAAGGCCCTACCCTCATGTTGTGCGAGACCTAAACTGATACAACACAATGGAGGGCCAAATGAAAAATCTCAAGCACCCACCTAGCATTGTACTATAGGTCTTGGACCCTAGCACAATGCAAGGGGGAGGGGGGAGGGTTTGCAAAATCTAAAGGCCCCACCTTTGCATTGTGTGAGACCTATACCAACACAACACGAGGGGGGAGGGGGCAATGCAAAATCTTGAGGGGCTCAGTCCTATGATTGTGCAAGTCCTAAACTGGCATGGCATGAGGGGGGTCATTGAAAAATTTGAAGGCCCCGCCCTCGCTTTGTGTGGTACCTGGACTAGTACAAAAAGAGGGGGGCAATGCAAAATCTTGAGGCCCAACCCTCGTGTTGTGTAGGGCTTGGCCTTTCAAACCAAGCCCTCCACAATGCAAAGGCAAGGCCTCAAGATTTTGCACCAACCCCCCTTGCATTGTGTAGATCCTGTCCCTTTTGCCCCCTTTTTCCCATTTTTCACCCATTCTACTAATTAGAGTTCTTATAGGGTCTATCTTCTTTCTTTTTGCAGACATGGCTTGGAGAAAATAGACCACCTAACTAGCCTCGATGAGAGATCCTCATGCCATGAAAAAGGGGATTGGTGTTTGGAAAGAGTATGCCTAGTTTGTAGGCTAGAGCTTGATAAAAATAGTAGCAGCAACTTAACTCCATCCTAAAGAAGCTAAGGAGAATCATGAACCATGTTGAGGTAGCTATCTCAAAGTTGCCATTCACCAGGATGGTCAAAGAAATTTGTGAGTAGAATAATCTAGACTTCCATTGGTATTCTTTGGCTTTAGATACCTACATGAGGCTAGTGAATATTTCATGGTTGAGTTTTTCCAAGATGCATACATTTTGGCTATTCATGCAGATAGGGTGACAATCCTGCTCCAAGACTTGATATCCCTTAGGCTTTTGAGGTTTATACACAAATTGTTGAGTAGTAGGGATAATTGATAGGAAGATGAAGGGGATTTTGGAGATTCCTCCCCTTAAAAGGAATAGGAAGATGAGATTGACAAAGGTGACAACTATTTTTGCAATACAAAGTGGGACGCACAGAGGAAAAGAAAAGAACAATAAGAGATGCATGAAACAAAGAGTAAGAATCTCTGAGAGAGAGGCATATTAGCATACATGAGAAGAACTTTGAGGCCCTAGAAATGCTAGGCCCACATTTTGATGTGGTTCTACCTTTAAGAAGGCCGCATCAGAGTAGAAATTGAGTGCTTTTCACTTTAGGGAGGAAGATGTTTTAATAGTCACATACCTTTGAAAAAGGCGATTAATGATCGTGTAATGAATGTTGTTTTAAGATATGATTAAATTATAATACTTCAAAATTTTTGCATGTTTTTCATTGTAAGCAAATGACTTGACACTAATTGTTTAATTGCTTTTGCTACTTAATTCTTGTGAATCTACCATTTGATCAATAAGAGTAGAGGTTCATAGTAGACACTTTGTTATATCAACAATTTTAATACAAGAGATAACATCACTTATGGATGTGTGTCCTAAGTACATGGACTACAATTTGGATCCTATTCAATATCTCATGATGACAAATAATGAAGATAAGGAACTCTTTGATATGTTTTTTATAAGTTATCTCAAGTTTATTTTTGCATAAATTTGTTCATTGCCATATAGATCTCACTAGAGCTTGATAAGATTGTTTTTCTTTACCAAAATAGATATGCTAAAAAACTTATCAAGGGCTTTGAGGTTGTCATGCAAGACCATGAGATGTTAGATAACACTAGAATGATCAATTACAAAGTACTAGAGTAGGGTGATAACCACAGTTGTGGTTGGAGATTTTACTACAATGCCAAAATGTTGTTGGAGCATCGATCCATGTTATAGACAAGCAACGTAAGTTGGCCTAGCATAAGTGTTAAAGACTTAATACCTAGTCTCATCTTGTACGATTTTATGAAGGATATGAAGGATGAAGACTTCTTATATTCAGAGTCGAGATGATGGAGAATCTCATAAATTGTGCAGTGAACATAAACACTTCAATATCACCGGCTTATGTGCCTTCCCCACCACATCCACCATCCATGCTTGCTGCACCCATATCTACCCATCCTGGTGCCATAGATTTGGATGATTTAGATGATATCACGAATGAATTTGAGAGTTTGAATTCATGGAGTTTGGATATAGAGAGACTGCAAAGACTGTAGATAGGCCTAATCACATGTGTGGTATAGCCACAAGTTTTTTAAGTCAAATCACACATTGTCCTCTTGTATATAAAATATAGCTTTGTAATCAAATTTCAAAATCATATTTGTAATGGAACTTTAATTATATTTGCATTAAATTTTGTCATTTTTACAATTGTTGCAATTGTATTTATTTCAAGTAGGTTATGGTAGGAGAAAAATTTGTTTAGTGAGAACATCTCTATATGAAGTTTTTCTCTCTTTTCTTTGAGACATCTACATATAATTTCTTAATTTTAAAAATCACACGTATCTTAGTTAATCCAATACAATTTCAGACTATATATTTTATTTACCTTGCAACAATTTCACCTGAATAGATATGTAGTATGGATATTTAGGCCTTGTTTGTTAGATTCATTTGCTCTTAAGGTAAAGATATATTTGGCCTTACATTAAACATCATTAAGAGCTTATCCTCTAGCCAAACCTCCAACATTGTCATACAATGTTCAAGGTCATCTTGTAAGTCTTGATCAATTGGCACAAACTTTCCATCAATGTTATGCCATCTCATGTGATATGAAGTCAAAATAAAATTTTGCGATGGAATTATACATTTACAAATGATAGATTTCTATTGCATTTTGGATGTAATCCCACATACTTCTTTCATATCCTAGGTTTGACCTAGGAAATCCAAACATTTCAATTTTCTCTAATTCAATTATGAACATCATGATGTTTTTAAAACTTTCTCATCCTAATAGAGGTTCACAAAGACATGCAATGGCATGAAGATTGTGATCTTCACGTGTCGACTTGCTAGATTAGGTTGCAAATGTCTTTGAGTATATGTGTAAATCTTTAATCTAAAAGATTCACTTGTTTCTGGTTCTGAAATTAGTATATGCTATCTAGAGCTAAGGGTGGAAGAGGCTTAAGAGATCCATATCTTGTAATGCTTGATCCCCATCCTTAGCCAATGTTCTATTTGATGTAGCTTTGTACAACTACTTGCCAATAAAACCATGGAATGCATCAAAGATCCCAACTGTGCTTTTGATAGGTTGCAAATCTTCAAGGTTTGCTAGATGTATATCTACAAACGTAGATAAACTTTAGTAAATTCTAGAAAGATGCAACATAAAAGCTTGTTGATGTATCTCAAACTTACAGTTTGGTCTATGGCATGACATATCAATGACCTACTTCTGTAAGCATAATTTTGAGTGCATGTATGCATGTTTTATAAGCACCTCCTTGATTTTTGTTTCTTGGTCCTTTAAGCTTGAAATCTTTGGCGTGCCCCTTGTAAGTGTCAATGAACTCATTTCCACATCTTCCCATCTTCTTTGTTTGCAACATAAACCGAATACTAATAAATATGTGGTAGGAATCCACCTTTGGTTGTCAAATTCAAAATTATTATATTGTGATTGTGCTAATAGAAGAGGAAGGATGTTGGGGGTGTGAAGCTTCTATTGAAATAGAAGATGAAGCAGAACAAGATGTTGAATGAAAAGAGAGAATAGAAAATCATATGTAAAATGGAGGAAGGAAATGCACTTTGTTGGATTGTTTGAGATTTTGAAAAAAAAAGATAGGGAAACAACAATGGAGGGAAAGCATGTGGATGTATTATTGAGGTATTATTCAAGAATTTCAAGAAAATGTTCAAGAGATTACAAGGTTGTGCGAGATTGACAAGAGATGTTTCTGTCTACTGTCTTAAATTGCATCAACCGCTTGTTCTCTATACCTCCATAAATTCGTGCCCCAAAAAATACCCATAAATGCTCCTACAAAGAAAGAGTTTTGAAGCTAAAGAGAAATTTGTGCCAATGGGCATGAGGAGACCTTAGTGTCCCTAAGGATGTCTTTCAAGGAAGATGAGGAAACAAAAGGAGTTCTTGGCACAATAGTTGCAAGAAGGATTAACTAAGAAACATCAAGGTGAAAGTTCTAAAAAAAAGGGAAAAAGTGGAAAAAGAAGCATCTCCAATGATTGCACCCAAGCTTCTTCAAAGATTACTTACAGTTGTACAAGAGACAAAGGATGAAATGGCATAAACAAAGAAGAAACTAAATGAAGAGATAGCTATCACATCCTTACTCAAGTAACCCATAGATTTAGTCAATAACTCTTTGGATCGATCCACAAAAATAAGGTATACCCTTACAAGTGCATCCATGCTTGAAAGCCTTTTTGAAGAAAAAAGTAGAGTAAGTTGACAACAATCAAAGAGAGGAAGGAGCTCTAGCTTCAACTAGATGAGGAGAAGGTTGGGCACCAAGAATGTTATTTAAGCCTCTTACTTAAGAACTTCTGACAGCACAAAGAAGCATAAAATGACAACTACAATGGATGAAATGAGAACTAACACAAAGGAGATGAAGGAAGTGCAAAAACTTAATGAAGAAGCACGAAACACAATGGCTAAGCTCATAGTCTAGCTTAGACAAGAGAATCCCAAGATAACCACCTTGAGAAAAGAGTTAAAGGAGACTCATCATGCACATGAAAACTAAAGGTAGCCTTCATAGGGTTGCAAATACCACAGACATTTTGTTGGAAAAAGTAGTAAAAAGTATCAAAGAAGAAGCATGCAAAGGGTAAGAGACTAAGGATGTATTTGTCACAAAATTGGCCTCTTACTTGGTAGGTGTGCCTTGTTTAGAGAGAGCCATTGGAAGAAACACGCCACAATATAGGCATATTATCACCATGCAACAATAACTTTACAGAAAGGCCATCCTTATTACGACCATATCATCTACATATGATATGGAGGAGCTAAAAGCAAAACTATTACTAGCCACATCCTCTCTTCTACATGCATTTTGGCCAACTAAATTAAAGGACCCACATATTATTGGAGATCTCTATAGCTCATTACAAAGAGGGTGGCATCCCCTTTCATTTGAATTAGAAAGTTCTCAAATTGGAGTTACCAGCTAAAAGTTATTGTAGTTTTCATGCAACAAGGTCTTGTGAACCACACTAAAATGGCAAGATATAGAAGCAAAGAAAATACCCAAGAAGAGCTTCAAAGGGACATTAGAGACTCTCGATATCCATGAATGATGATCCTAGCTCATCCTAAGAGTACAATGGAGAAATGCAAGAAGAAGTGTCAAATATAAACCCTTCTAGCATGCTCAACTACACCCTATGCCAACATGAACTTCGCCATATAAAGAGACATTATGACATGTTCACAAGCATCACCAAGTTCTCTCTAAGATTGATCACTAGGTAGCACAACCTTCATTGGGAGATTCTACCAGAGATTGACGACCTCGTAATCATTGACCGTTATGAGGCCTCCATAAATTATGTATTGGTTACAGATGCCAGAGAGCCTCTCACCTATGATGAGGCTATGCGTAGGGGTGACAGTCACTCCTGAAAGAGGGCTATGCAATCAGAGATTGACACTTTACATAAGAATCATACGTGAGATTTGGTTTCCTTGCCTAGTAGCAAGAGGGATTTGCCTTGCAAGTGGGTGTACAAGTTGAAAAATACCCCTAGACACCCCAGGCTAGCATATAAGGTCAAATTGGTAGCAAAGGATTTTAAGCAGGAGCCTGGTGTTGACTTTGATTAGGTCTTCTCTCCTATAGTTAAGAGGACCACCCTACGCTTAGTCTTGGCTTTGGCTGCATAGCTTGACTTGGACTTGTATCAATTGGATGTCAAGACGACTTTCTTACATGGGGACTTGCATTATGAGATATACATGGAGCATCCTAAGGGCTTTGTAGAGCGGCCTGGCAAGAACACCTAATGTGTAGATTGAGGAAGATTCTTTATGGCTTGAAGTAGGCACCTGGGGAATGGTACCACAAATTTGATGCATTCATGCAGTCATAGGGCTACAACTGTAGTGCTATGAATTTGTGCTTGTACACTAAGAAAGCCTTTGATGGTTCATTATTGATTTTGGTACTCTATGTGGATGACATGCTTTTAGCAGGGAAAGCTTATGATGAGCTAGATACTCTTAAGACTCAATCCAACAAGAGCTTTGAGATGAAAGATCTGGGACATGCCTCTCATATACTTGGTATGCACATTACGCATGACATGTCTCAAGGATTACTCTATCTGTCATAGGAGTATATCCATAAAGTGCTTGAGCACTTTTGTATGAAGGATGTGAAGCCTATTGACTCCATTGCCTTCTCATGTGAAGGTATCACAGGTTGATTGTCCACAGAGACAGATGAGTAGAGGGCCGAGATGGCCAAGATTCCCTACACATCCGCAATGGGCATCAATCTTATGTATGCCATAATAGCCACCCATCCAGATATTGCATTTGCAGTTGGTGTTGTGGCACGTTATATGGCTACAATTGACAAGAGGCATTGGGATGTCGAAGGGTATCATGAGGTACCTGAAGGGCACTGCTGATATGTTCATATGTTATGGCATCCAGGATATAGGAGTCATGGGATACATTGGCTCTAACTATGTCGGACATGTAGATAATATGAAGTCCACTTCTGGCTACGTGCTCATTTCTGTTGTAGGTACTATTCTGTTGGAGGTACTATTTCATGGATGTCTAAGGTGTAGAAATGCATGGACCTTTCTACTACAGAGGCTGGGTATGTTGCAACCATTGAGGCTTGCAAGGAGGCCATTTGGTTGCTAAGCTTGCTATTGCAGATGCTATCCCTACACTGCATTTGGATTCTATGAGTGCTATCCAATTAGCCAAGAATCTGGTCTTCCATGCAAAGAGGATGAAACACATTGAGGTGAGGTATCACTTCATTTGTGAGGTCATTGAGGGCATGTTGACCTTGTTAAGATCTCAACTGACTAGAATCCTACAGACTTGCTCACGAAAAGCCTATCTATAGAGCGCTTTGCATTCCTTAGGAGGTTAATGGGCATTGGATGAGATGATATCTTTTCTCATCGTGTTGTATCTATGTATATGCTATATTGTCTTTTTTTCTTTCTTTTTTTCTTTTCACTCCTCATCACTAAGGCAAATTTGCCTTTAAAGTGGGAGGTTGTTGGGGGTAAAGGCACCTTTGCTTAGCTGCTCGTGTATTACTACACTGACAGTACCCACCCTTGCACACTGCAGGCACTGGGCACCCATCAATGTCACTTCATTCTTTATTCTTCCAGTGACATTTGAATAAAGAGAAGGCCGGCCACACATTGTGACTGTTGGAGTTCCCACATTTGGACTCTCTCTCTCTCTCTCTCTCTCTCTCTCATGCTTTCACTTCAGGGCTCATGTCTCTTCAAAGCTCAAATCTTCACTCCTTGCTTTCATCTCTTCTTTCCCACTTACTTACATAGTGTGAAGGGTAAGAAATTGAGTGAGAGGAGTGTGCGAGGGAGAGAGTGTGAGGGCCATTTGAGAGTAACTCTTTTACATCATCGTAATCATCATCATCTTCTTCTCTATCTTCTTCTCTTGACATTAGATCAACAGTGATGTGGATTCTAAGAAGGTAAAGAGGTAGCTTGAGGAGTTACACTTGACCACCAATGAACTACTCATGCATTTTGGACTACAAGACAAAGAAGATAAGTAAGTGAGTCCACTACACCCCCTTCATCTCTTTACTTTCTTGCATTCATGAATGAATGAGGGAGGAAGTTTAGATAGTTTGGATTTAGAGTATGAGCAAACTAGGTGAGAGATAGTCGAACTATAAGTGAGTTGAGCTCTTGAAAGAATAAGTATCTTTATCTATGTCCCATTGTCGAGCAATTATTTTGCCTAAAACACACACATGTGTGCGTACACACAAAGGAAGAACAACAACAAGGTGATGGTAGTGGCAACAAAGAGTGGAATAAGTGGACTATATGGATTAAAAATAGGGGGTTGCCAAAAAACTCGCTCTAAAGCTTGCTCATTGCACACACTCTATGCAACCCCATGTGGCAAAAAAGCTTGAGTTGATGGATACTAATTCTCAAAATGCACAATCCCTACCCTAAATGCATCATCAACTGAGCATTGTCTTAATGCAATGTAACCAGCTACCCCCAAAAGAAAACATTATGAGGTTTTGGTGGCTTTGCAATACAAGAGGGCCATAGAATGTTAGTGTAGTATGAAACATGGATCACTCCTCAACTACATTGCAAAGTCACAAACCATGTTGAGCTTTGTACTTGCATTACTTCCATTGTGAAGTACTAACTCTATGCAACCCTCATTTTGGGAGCTTTCAAACCACTTTGAAATCCCTAAGCCAATCACTTGCTGCCATGAAATCACATTTTAGATATTATGCTATGCATGGCCACTTTAACCTTAACTTCTCTCTCTCTCTCTCTCTCTCTCTCTCTCTCTCTCTCAAATTAAAAACTTTTTCCCAAGGTTCAATAAGTCATTGCAATGTATGAATGTGGTTTATAATTATAGCAAAATAAATAGCTTTATTTCATTTGCCTTAACCACATAACTTGCCATCCAAGGAGATACACGCTTTAAAAGTTCCATAAATGTATAACCATGGTTTTAAGTGAAATTATAACCATTTATTCGAACAACCTTAACCACATATAGAGAAGCTTGTGATCCCATGAGATCCACATTGTATCGCTTCGCCATGTACGCTATGAATCCTACAAATGGTTAATGTAAATTGTGATTCCTACAAGCCATTAATCTATAACCTTATCAATTGTGATTCCTACAAATGTCAACCTCTAACCTTATACATTATGGCTACCATTTGACCTCTAAGCGATAAGATCTAAGCAATAAAAACCTTTGATCTCTAACTTATACATTCTTATTCCACCAAACCTTTGATCTCTAACTTATGTGTTCTCTATCCACCAAACTTTTGGCCTTTAAACAATATACTGTCACTGCCTAGAAACGTTTGACTTGTAACCTATACATTGTGATTCCACCAAACCTTTCGTTTATTCCTACAAACCTTCAACCTCTAACCTTAAGGTAGGCCAAAGCCTTCGACCAGTGCTCATACACACATGTTTCGGAGGTAATACGAAAACCTTCGGTCTTGACGATTTACAAGGTTTTCTCTATATTTTGCAGGTTTTTAAAAGTCGTATTACAATCAAAACGGCGCTAGTAACCTTCTCACGAGGACGAGATTCATGTTATTTTTCCAATTTAACAATTAATTGACTTACACCAAACCTTCTAATAATTTGTGAAGAAAAGTGTGTCGATTGGAGCTTGTGTGATTGCGAAAGACCAACCAACTGCCGCTTCACTTTGCTTGCCGTGGGGCTTTCCCCTTTACTTCCCATTTCCTCCTCCTCCTCCTCCTCCTTCTGCTCCTCCTCCTCCTCCTCCTCCTCCTCCTCCTCCTTCTCGATTATCAGGCCTATTCTGCCATTCGAGAGTATCATGAATGCAAGCAAAGACACATGGCTCATCAGCACACTGACTCGGAGCCGGTTCCTGCAGCTCCTCCAACTCCCATAGCTGCCTTAATCAACTCCCAGCCGAAGAAAGGATCGTCTCTCGTGCTGGCCTGCAACATAATCGCAGTTATCTGCATTCTCTATGCCCTCCTTAGCCCCGTTTTCATCTACTCCACCGTCCTCTCGCTTGCCGTCTCATGGCGCCGTCAATCCCAAGGTCGCGTTGCTTTCCCTTTCTCTTGTAACGTGTCATCTCACTCGTTAATTGTTTTCTTTTGCGTCTTCTCAGCTTCGATCTCAAATAACTGCTCGATTTCAGCTCCAACGTTAAATCATTGTTTCATTTCAGCTTCAATTCCAAAAAGCGCTGTTTGATTTCAGCTTCTGTATTGCCCAAAAACTATTGTTTGATCTTCTCGTATTGCGCTTGTGTTTATCAGCTCCAATCTCAAGCTATCATGCAGCAGAAGCAGAAGCTGCTCGAATTCGCATCCAGGAAGCTTTTGAAGCCCGGAAAGCTTTGGAGCCAGTGGAGCTTATAAGAAGAGTTGAGTCCTTCACCTGCTTGATAAGATTTGAAATATATGAATTAGTAAAGGTTTCTGAGGTAATTTTAGTGAAATGTTTCCAAACAACATGGAATATATGAATGAATTTATCAAGGTTGTTTGCAGTGTAGTGAAAGAAGAGTGTAGTTGGATTCCAATCAACATTACGTATGGCCCTGCATCTTAGTTTCTGCTGATTCTGTTTTGCCATGTCCGATTGTGTCACTAAGTGTCTTTGAATTCTCCAAGTCTTTGTGAAATATGAGTTGGAAATCTGCTTGGATGGAATGTTATAATCCTCTTGTAAGCATCTCTATTGTGTAATTTTGTGGCTCCACATGCTATTTAACTTTTGTCAAGACAATTGAATTTTAGTTTTGCAGTTCAAGCAGCTAAGAATCAAGAAGAATTTGCATGTACTCATCCGTGCATGCAGATGCAGGCAGCATGAACACTTTAAGGAGGGTTTTCAATATAATCATCATTCACCAGTGTTTCACAGTTTGTTGTCATGTTTGAATAGGTGAAACAAATAAAGGAAGAAGTCTATAAACCGATAGAAGACCAACCTTTACCTCCTGTAAAAGAGAAGCATGCTTCACAACTTGCATCAAGATTGAAACAGATCAAAAAGCCTGGCTCCAAGAAGAATCAACAAGGTATTTCCTGCAGCAAAATACTATGGAACTGGATGTTGAAAGTTTTAACTCTACAGGCTTGTGCGACTCGTGTAATAATTATGCTTATGTTGAATGCGTCTTACAGGCTTGTAGGACTTGTGTAATGCCTATGCTTATGTTGAATTCGCCTTACACAGTGCTGTTAAATTATTGACTAAGTTGTTGGTTATAAAAACTCCATTATTTGCAGGAAATGCTATGGAGAGTGCATTTTCTCAACAGAGCATTTGGCATTCGTCAGATTATGCTTTGTTTGTGTTCAGACATGTGCAGAACCATGTGGTGCTCAAACAAAATGAATATACTTATTTAACACACCCTGAGTGCAACCATCTTAGCAAGCTTGTCAATAGTAAAGCAATGTGATTTATTTAACACATCCTGACAACATGAAAGAGGAAGCAGAAAGTGGAGTTACATAGTGCTGCAGTCAGGTGAATGTTGAACACAGCCATCCCAGCAAGCTTGCATCTCACCAAGTCTGGCAGTAGTCTCATATTTACTGGACCCTTTTCCTAGGGGAATGCTGCACACATCATCTCTCCAAGTGGTGTCTAGTGTTCTGAAACGTTGAACACCTCCTCTAAATCACCCCTTCATCTTACTGAGCTGCAGGGCTGGAAAATGCTTAAGGAAGCATGGCCATAGTCACTTTGGCAGCATTGTACATTAGTAGAACACCTCCTCTAAATCACCTCTTCATCTTGCTGAACTGCAGGGCTGCAAATGCTGAAGGAAGCATGACTAGTCACTTCAGCAGCAGTGGACATTAACTTTCCATTCCACATGTTTACCACCTGGCAGGTTGACCATGAAGGTTGATATGGATCTGGATTCACCTGTGTAATGCACAGCTTTTCAGCATCATCTTTGATTTCATTGCAATAAGTTTCACGTTACAGAGAACAGCAGTCCCTTATGATAGATTACCTTACCTGCATTTACAGGCCATCAGGCTTCTGTTTTTCAGCAAGTATTCAGGAAGTTCTCTGGAACACTATTCCATAGGAGCGTTCAGTTTGCCCACTACCAGTGTTCTTTATTTCTTCTATGTACAAAGGGCTAGTTCTTGAGGAAAGAATTATCCCTTGAAAAGAAAACAAAAGGGCCAAAAACAGTGGTAAACCACATCCATGTGAGAAATTTGCATATCACCAATCTAGCAGCAGCTATCCTATAACAATTGCTACAATGAGGCCAAAGAAATTGCATGCATTTATTGAAAGCCTGGGCTCCAAGGAATGTAAGATTCCTTTCTTTCCCATATTGCTCAAAGCAATGAATACCAACTGAAAACTTGGGAGTAGTTTGAATGGAGGAAAAACTGCGAAACAGCAAAACTACCGACATAAAGAACTCTATTGGTACTTAGCCAGTTGTTTGTAACTAGAAGCATTCCAATTGAAGTTCAAACATCTAAACAGGAACAACCTTTGTTTTAAAGGCAATTCATTTTGCTAGCCAAGCTTCATAGTCTATCTAAAAGAACTCTATTGGTTGGGCAATGCCAAAGTAGGTGTGGTACTGGAGCCAATTAGCACTTAGCCAGTTGTTTGTAACTAAAAGCACTCCAATTGAAGTTCAAACATCTAAAGAGGAACAAACTTTGTTTTAAAGGCAATTCATTTTGCTAACCAAGCTTCATAGTCCGTCTAAAAGAACTCTATTGGTTGGGCATGCCAAAATAGGTGTGGTACTGTCTTTGCAGTCTGTGAGCATCTCAAATGAGGGGAGGCAATTATCACTTAGCCAGCACTCCAATTGAAGTTCAAACATCTTAACAGGAACAACCTTTGTTTAAAGGCAATTCATTTTGCTAGCCACCAGGCCTCAGTGTCCCAGCATCACAGGATCGTGCCTACCATTCCATTGGATGACTTGACCATTTTAGGGAGTCATGGCAAGCTTCCTGGACCAGCTAAGGAGGGAGATTGATATGACAGATCTTTGGCTCGAATATTGTCAAATGTTAGAGAGCATCTTTATGTTAGAACAACAGTACACTCTAGAGGGAATTTCAGCTGTGGCTGAGTACAGAGCTACCTCTTACATACATAGCATTCAGACGCTTCTTTCCAGTTACGGATACTCCATATGTTCTAGCATTATAGGATACCATGTTGGTATTGTAGCCTTGTCCTATACATCTCCCTTTTGAGCAGATAGCAGGGAATTGTTGACCCATGCGTTCTTCTTCTCTTGATATATTGTGGTTGTAATGTCTATAGACCTTAGTAGTGATAAGATGATTGAGGTGCCATTTGATACTATTTTCTTTTCCTAGAAAAAAGATATTGCAAGGCTTCTTTTGCCGTATGGACCGAGAGTCCTATCCTGGCAAGCATACAATGAGTTGGCTTATGTCTTTAAGTAGAGGGAGTTAGGCATATGCTTCTAAGGACACTAGTTTTTGTTGAATTTAGGGTTGCAGGAATGCATGCATACAGTTTGGAGAAGAAGAAGCTGTTAGAAGTTTGTGTAGCAATGGAAGCATGTGACACTGCTGTAATAGACTGCACAACACAAGAAAGAAGAGAGACTGCAAAGATAGAGAAGAACATTGCAAAGCAAGAACTTAGAGGAATGCTCAGGAAATGGAATCCATTTACCAAGACATGAGATAGTCGAATACAACAATGTCATAGGTGGAGTAGGCACTGGCTGCTAGCAGTCATGTTTGTCATCCACAGTCATCTCCTGCCTCTGATCCTCAGTTTGAGTTAGATGGGACATTAGGAGCTCTGACATTTAGTCTATCACGCATTTTCATGGAGGAGGCAGCTTTTTTTAGAGCATGCATTTCTTTTTTAGTTGGTTTTAGGTGTGTTCACATTGGCTGAGGTTTATCTCCATCTTACATTTCTTTAGTGGCTAGTGGGGTGGGCAGCCTGCATTTTTTAATGGGCAGCCTGCTGATCATTTTTGCTAGCATTATATTATTCATTTCATGCTGGTTGGCCAACATATTTAGGGCCTCTTGGAGGCTGGAGCAGGTTGGCTGGTTTTGGATGTTTTTGGCTATATGTAGCTTGCCTCCCTAGCTGTCTGGTCATTCTATCTTGCAGATTTCAGCACACTCCGATGTTTGGGACTCTCCTCCATTTTCTGGTGCTGCCTTTCGTCATCAGCTTGATCTAGTGCCTTCATTGACACCTTGGGCTACATGCAAGGATTGATAAGTCCTCCTTGTATTTAGCATTCTTTTAGAGTTCGCTGCAGATTTTCTTCTTCCATTGCAGTCTTTCTCTTTTCTTCTCTCTCCATGTTGGTGTTTCCTCTTTCATTACACACTCTCACATTGTATTAGAGCCATAGTGAGGACTCCGAGATTCTAGAAAGAGAACACTACACTCAGCTTGTTGTTTGGAGTAGATCTATCATGAAGAATATAGATATTTTGCATGGTTTGAGCCTTCTATGATATGCGCTAGACATCTACAACTCCTTGCAGGATGTAGCTGATTTTCCCTCTGTTCGGGTATCTCAACACCAAAACACAAATTTTTTTAGTGTATTTGCAGGTTTTCAAAGATGGATTATTATACTGGTTCAATGCTTTTGATGATTTTGAAGAGGAGCTTCTCTCTTCTCTTGATAGATAGTCACACTAGTTAGATTGTCACAAAGAGCGATGTGAAGATTGACATTCAAAGTCTTGTTCTCCCTCTGTTAGGTCAAGAAGATCGGAGCCCCTTTCACCTCCCCTTGATTCTTTCCATATTTCATGCTAGGCCTGTACCTTCGGCCTTAGTATTGCCATGATGGCAAACCCTATTCAAGTGCCCGTGCTTTCTTTCCTACCCAAAGAAGATTGTCTTGATGGGCCAAACTACCCCCTTTGGTTACGTAAGGTGGAGTGCATCCTAGACACCTTTTATCTTTGGGATTTTGTTACCACCTTGTTACCTACTGTCTAATGAAGGATCCCCGCATTGGTTCTACGATGGACCAAGCTAGTCTATGGGATTGGTTCAACTCTAGAGACTAGCCTTTCCTTTTTATGAGCTTATAGGATTTTGTCCTTGTCCATGTACATAGATTCTCGATGGCGGCAGTGGAAGTGTGGACAAAGTTGGCTTCTCCCTCCCATCAAAAGACCACTGTATCCCTAGGTGACTGTGTCCGTATGCTCTTAGTTGATGATTCTCCTTCTATTCATCCCTAGGTCAGACAATATCTTTAGAGGATATGGGAATGATCCTTCTTACTCATCTACCATCTCCCAAGTATGATGTTTTCTATATGAGCCTATTGACCTCCATGGTATGGGAGACTATTCTGTGGGAGGAGTTAGCACCACTTATTCTGGATTCTATGCCAAAGCTATGCTACTCTCATCGTCACATAGAGGTTTAGTAGCTTAGGGTTGTGGAAAAGCAAGATCATCCCCAACAATCTTTGAAGCCAAGTGATCTCACAAATGGTGGAAAATGCCACTTGCTACTCAATCTCTCTTGAAGGGCAACAATGGGCTGCTTCTTGCTATTCCAAGAAATGGTACCTAGGAGGAAACAATACCCTGTAGTTGATCACTTACGATCAACATTACTAGCACAGTCTAAGTCAGTCAAACCTCGAAGCACCATAGTTGAATCACCCGTATTTGCTGGATAGAATAGGTCCAAGGTCGGGGGTTCTCTTCAAGAACTAAAGAATTTGCAAGGCAGCATACCAATTAATCTTCTTGGGCTCATTCATGAACCTTGCAATCAAACCAACTAGAAAAGACAAATCAATCTACGTGTTAAGAAGCCAAATCAATGACCCAATTGACCATCGATATTAGGAAGCATTTGTTGTTGGTGAATCAACATGAGCTGTAGCCTTCCGATTTGGAGTTATAGGAGTAAAGATAAGGTAGCAGTCTGGTATCTCAAAAGTAGTTAAGAGCTCTTGCACACGTACCGCTATTTGGAGAGAAAGAACCCCCTCTCAGTCTACCATATCTCATGACCTAGAAAGAAATGATTAAATCCCATGTCTATCATCTCAAATTTCTCATAAGTGCCTCCTTAACCTTCTTGATCATGTGGGCATGGTCTCGTGCCAAAATGAGATTGTGTATATGGTCTCGTGCCAAAATGAACGACACGCACCCTCTGGTTGAAATGTGGACATTTGAACTGGAAGTAGATCTCTGATACCTCAACTTCTTTCTACCAAAAGAATCAATCTTCTCATTCCATACGCAAAGGGCCTACTTAAGGCCATATAGAGTCTTCTTCAACCTATATATCCTACCATCTAAAGATGGGAACCCAACATATATACCATACTTGCAGGTTCTGGTGGAGAGAGGGAGTTGGTGCCAATGTTCACACAATCCATGACCCACTACTATTTTTGTATTGTCTCATGTCTTGGTGTACAGATTCCATTTCCGAGCATCTCTTGTTTTTGGAGTTCTTTGTGGAGTGTTCTTCTTTTTTTTGCGGTGTTTGGCTTTTCTCTTTCTTCTAGTGTTAAACAGTCTATTACAACAGTTTTCTATGCTTCCATTGCTTCATCCACTTTTGACAAGAAGCCCACTTTGATAACAATTGTTGGATTAAGGTTGCAAGAATGCACATACACAACTTGGAGAAGAAGTAGCTTGAGAGAGCACAACTCAAAGTGTAGTGAGAGGTATCAAAAGAGAAGATTTTCAAGACTTAAGTGTGCCCTAAAGTGAATAGGCATATATACAAGGCTGGGGGAAAAACCCTCCTAGAGAGGGAAAAAGTGTTTCGACAATCCTAAGTGTGTTTACACACATCACTATAAAAATAGGGTAACAATTTTCCTAGTCTCTAATTTGTCTTATTCATACTTGACTAGGTATATCTTCTACGATTGAAAGTTTTAAATCTTTTATGCAAAGGCCCCTCCTATGGAGTACTTACAAGGCACCCAGACACATGATGCTATGTATGGAGAGTTGATTATTGTGACATGATGGAACGATTTAGATTTTGCAGGTGTCAGATACATGGACATCCACCACAGGTTTTACTTTACTTTGGAGTCAATTGTGTTAAAAGATGATAGCATTTGCAGTGGAGACAACAAACTACATGACAACCAATAGCGAATGAACGTAGAAACACAAAGAATGAATATAACATTGAATCATGTAACTAATGATGCAATTGGGACCCCTGGCCTCCATGTCTCTGGGATTGGGGCTGAGGCTGGCATTGACTGGGTGACCCTAGATGACTGCATTGTGTTGATTGATTAGGCAGCAGTACCTGTGGAGAAATATGCAGTGTGAAGGGAGTGAAACACAGTCCTTTGAGCAAGATGATGTTGGAGAAGACATTGGATGAGGATGGTCAGCAGTGAAGGGAGTGAAACTCAGTCCTCCACAGCTGTAGGCGATGGAAGGAGTGATCATCAGAGGCAGCAGCAGCAAAAGGTAGGTTTTCACTGGCTCTGAGAACGCTCCGGGAAGGTATATGAATGCTCTAAATGATAATTGGCATGCTGCAATAGGAGCAGCAGCAGGAAACACAGTAGTTCACACATGAGGCAATGATGTGGGAAGATTGCAGCAGGTCAGATGTTGATGGTGACAGCAAGGTGGCATGTCCCAGGCACAAAGACAGCTACAGCAGGTGTCGTGCAGACTGGAAAGACCTCATCCTTCGTGGGTGGCAGCATGGGCTTAGTGGGGTCGCAGCTGGGAAGAAACTTCAGTGACTGTCCACTACTACTGAGTCTAGTAAGGCCACAAATTGAGAGGAGATGGAAGTCAACGTCCAGAACACGTAGGACTTCTGAATGGAGCTTGATGGGCTGTTAGCCAACAAAGGCAAGGTGTCAACACCATGAATAGGCATAGATGAAATGTAACCATTAGTAACTATACCATGAGATGAATGGAGATCCTGAAGCCAATCTCCTTGAGGAGTCATTTGATTTGAAGCATTGCTGTTGATGAGCCAAGGCCTCTCAGAAGATGAGATAGCTGAAGAATGCTTCTTCATCTCATGGATGTGAAAGAACACTGACTCATGAGTAATAGTATGTGTAGACTTTGAAGTAGAGGTAGAGGGAGGCTTTGATGAAGTAGCTCCTTGCTTCATTCACGAATGAAAGTGCTTAGTGAGGATATTTCTTCCAACACTTCACCTTAGGGTGAAAGGTCTTCCCACAATGAGGATACTTGGGATATCCTTTGGGCTTTCCCTTTGAATTTGTGTCAACGTCCTTCCCCTCGTTTTTTTTGTCAATTGAAGTCCTTCTTGGACTTTGATTTCTTGGACTTTGTATTCTTCCATTTCTCCTACTTGGCTTGTCCTTTATCTAAAGGTGATGCCACAAAGGCATGACTTTGTACACTGGCTCCGCTAGAATCTACCTCCATGTGATGCATATCCTACTTGAGCACTATCAGGACTAACTCTTCCCAAGTGATATTGTCCCTTGTACAAGAAGTGAGGAGATTGGTGTAGAACACATCATACTTCAGTGATAGATGTGAGAGAAGTATCACAAGAAGGTCCTCCAAAGACACAATCTTACCAAGGGATACAAGCTTATCTCAAATCTTGTTGATGTGGTCCTTCATTGTAGGGAATGTGTGAATAGAGAGTTGTTGAGCTTCAACTCGAGGAATATGTGATGCTTGAATGTTTGGACCTGGTAAATAGATTCCAATCTCTTCCAAACCTTTGCAGTGGTGTGGCTGCATTTTATATGCACAAGCATAGAATTTGCACAACTCAAGAAAAGAAAAGAGCAAGCTTTGGCATTCAACCAATCCCATAAACCTAGCGAGTTTGCGGTTGTTCCAACATGGGAATCCATGGAAGGTAAGAGAATAGGGACTCTCACAAAATCCCAAAGGTCAAAAGTGTCAAGGATGAACTGGACCTCGCATGACCATAGAGGGCAATTTGTCCAATCTAGCTTTTTCGATGTGGGTAGAGTGGGTAGGACATGTAGGCGGTGTGACAATTGCCAATTAGGGACTTGTAGAGTGGGAAGATAGGGAAGGGAGAGAACAATAAGATGGTGGTTAGGAAGGAGCCGTCCTACGATCCTCATGGTCATGGCTTTGTGAACGTTGGGTTTATGCAGTCTCAGTCATTGCTTTGAAGGTCCTTGGGGTCCTAATCCACATGATCCCCCCAATCCTACTAGTTTGCCATAGATGATCTTCAAGAAAACGTGCAAAAAAATATAAGAAACAACTGCTGCTTTGGATGTCATCCTGTTCCGGGCCTGTGGATCTACTGTGTGAGAAAACATGGATCTGAGCATGGCTGCAGCTATGGAGGTTGGAAAGTGATAACTAAAATCATTGCAACATGGAAAAATGATACTAACTGTTACTTGAGTGAATTAGGTTCCAAGATTGAATGCTTGGACTCATAAACACAATCTCAAGTAGGACGTGACAATGACACAAAGTGTAGTACAAAGTACGATAGCATTTCATTGAAAGGTGAACCAAGTACATGCTTTTATAGCTTTTCCAGCTTCTCCACTCTCCTCATTGTGCTTATGGGATTTAGGGCATCTCTCCCTTGAGCTTCTAGAGCATACATCTTTTCTCATATCTTCCATACAAAGCCTCTTATGGGTAGCCTCTTTTAGGCATACATCTAGCCTCTACGGGCATACATACAAGCATCATTTGCTATTCTCAACATCTGTGCAGAAAAATCTAATGTGCAGTGGTGGAAACCAGGGAGTGTCCGAGGCAAGAGGTGCCAATGATACTGGGATAGAGTGTTGGACTGCAAGCATTGGTATGAACAGGGCTGTAGGCTGAAAACGCAGTCTCTCAGGTCCTGCTGAAAGACAGTCTGTCAGCCTGAGATGGTGATATCAGCACAGCAGAGATTTCATCCAGATAGAATATGATATCAGCACAGCAGAGATTTCATCCAGATAGAATATGATGTCATCTGGCTGGTAGAGCAGCCACTATATCAAAACACAGCAGAATATCAGGTTGCCAGCCTGAAAATACTGATCTGGAATGGTCTATTCCTGCAAAATGTAGCTTGGATGAGGGCAAAAACAGGCCGCCCTGGCCACAAAATGATGCAAAGCTAGGGCTTGCAGCAGGGGAAAGATGGTGCCTGGCTGGTTGCAATGCAGAAGGTGAATGAGATCATGTGAGAGTACGCAACAGAAAGGAAAGTGAATATGGAGCGGATAGAGAAGGAGACCGAACGAAACATAGGAGAAAGAAGGAACAGACTGATTAATTGTTGAATGATACAAGGCTACAAAGGTCAGTCCCAACAAACAACATTGAGTGTCAATGTGGGTGCCTTAGTAGCATCATCATTGGGCTGATCACTGACTACATTGGGTACCAAACCAGCTGATGTTTTGGAGTCAGGTTGTCATAAATTGGGGGCTGCAAAAAGGGTGCATTTGCTGTATTTGCATTATAACCAGCACCATATGAAGCATTTCCATGACCAACATTCATTCATTTACACACCACGCATGTAGATGCATTACTCCACATGCTACTTTGTGCCCCAAGCATTATGCCCATACTATCATACATGGGTTTTGCATTCCACTTGCCATACCCAGATACATTGGGCCTTGCATTCCATACATTGGTTACTGCATACCATAAGGGATTTGTACCATACATCCCCATATGTAGTTCTTGACCAGCCATAGCATGGAATATTGTATGACCACCAAAGTACTGCGGGTGCCCCATATTTGCATGCATGCCTTGTTGTCCAAAATCCATTGTTATCTTCTTTTGGAGAGTTTAAGAATTTTGTGACTTGAAAACCCTTGGCCAATTGAAAGGGTTTAGCATTAAGTGAGGGTTTTCAAAAAGTTTTCAGTCGGTTGAATAACAATGTCCCAAAGAGAGAAATGGATGGTGAGCAGCCCCAAGACCTTGAGAAAACAAAAAAATCTATCTCGACTACTATTGGGTATTGATGATGAAGGAAAGAGGCTAAATCTGTGAAGCAACTATGGTGGATATATTGGGAGGCAAAAACGAAGAGTGGAAAACAAGCTAAGCAAGCTAGGTAAGCAAAGCAAGTGGGGGAGACTACCATGTGCTTTAAGACCTTTATAAAATAAACAAGTCTATCTTGACCACTATTGGGTGTTGAGGATGAAGGAAAGAGGCTAAGTGTGTGAAGTAACTATGATGGGTATGTGGAGAGGCAAAAAAGAAGAGTGGAAAGCAAGCTAGGCAAGTTAGGTAAGCAGAGCAAGCGGGGGAGATTGCCATGTGCAATGCCACGAAAATGGTGGATCGAGAGTCGACCACTCCAAAGATTGAAAAGGGATAAGTATGCATAGATGTATATTTACAAGAATAGAATACCGATACATTGGAGTTATGAAAGAGGCAATGCAGGTGTGATCATGCTCATGCAAAATGCTATGCAATGGTACACAGGGGAATTGTTCACTTACCCAAGCATCCTTTTACAATCATGGCCATCCTAATGATGTAGATGAAGATATAAACTACACTATACATAATATTTGAAACAAAAATTGTAAGCAACACCCTATCACCACCAAGAGAAAAATTTGCCCCCTCTCAAATTAGAAGGGGAAGCTAGAGAGAAGCACCCTCTACTTGTCAATTTGAAGAACTAAAGGATATACCCAAGCTAATCTTAGTTAGTAAATACTGAAGCATCAACCGATTAATCACCTTGGTCAATATATCTGCAAATTTATTTGATGAAGGTATAAAATCTAGGCAAATAGTGTCTAGCTCAACTTGCTCTTTGGTAAATTGAAAGTGCACCCCAACATGCCACATTCACGGTGTAATGATTGGGTTACCAGCTAGTGCAATTGCACTGTGGTTGTCGCAGTAGATGACAGTCGGTGCAACACATTGGAATTGAAGTGCCACAATTAGATAGATAGTCTTGGTGGTGCTGAAACCAACCTTCCTTCTTGGATAGGGTGGTAAATAACCTGATTTGACACTAATTACAACAAGCATAAAATTTACATAAATTGAAATTCACTCTTTACTATACAATATTGGACATTGGACAGCATGTTAGCCCCAAAACTAGTGTCCCTTGTAGTATTTCTTTAACTTTTATTGCAAATGGATGGAGTACAATTGAGATCCTCTGACCTCCTCCGCTAATCCAAGTGCCTCTTGTTATCAAAATTGATCAACAAGTCTTCAAACTAATTTGTTCCTTGGTTTGGTCTTCATCGTGCTCCTTAAAAGACAAATTTAGCCCTAAATTTGATATTGGTTGGTTGGCCTCTTGAATCTCCTTGAAATTCCTCAATTTCAGCTACTGGAATTCAAGTCCTAGGCTTGCAATGTTGAGCATGCATCTCGAGGCGGCTATCAAAACTCTAATTTCTACTGTAAATTAGGATTTACATCAAAAACGGATTGAAATCTGTTCCTCTAATGTCTCAAACTGCTAGAAAATACTGAGATAACTTGAGAGACGGTAGGGGAATTAGAGAGAATTTGAATCCTCCAGAGAGAGAAATTTGAGTTTCATCGCGAGAAACATTGAAAAACTGATTCTGCCTTGCTCAAACAGCCATGGATGAAGGACCCCCCCAGTACGATGTGTGAAGTTATGTGAGATGCACTTAATGGATATGTGAAGGAAGGTGCAATGGAAGAAGAGGGAGGGATCGATGGGAGATTCAATGGATTTGTGAATGCAGATGTGGGAAATGTTTTAGGTTCCTTTTATCCATTAAATGCATTGAATTGAAATGAAGGAGATGATTTACCATCTTTCTTGGAGTTCAAAAACAAAAGTCTATCTTCTTTAGGGCTAATGAATCAATATCTTATTTGCATGGACTCTTCTTTATGAGAATCACTATCTTGCAGAAAAGAGGAAGTAGAATCAAAAGATTGGTAGTATGAAACTATGTACTTGGCATGGGAGTAAATGAGTGTAGAGATGTGAACGGTATAGAAGTTAATGGTGTTGATGTAGATGAGAGAGGTAGAGAGATGAATGGTTGTACTCCATGCATGTTTCCACATCAGGATGGTTAGTCTCTTGTGAAGCTTCTATCCTTCTTGAAAATTTTGACTGATACACCGAATCTAAAGGGGAAAACTTAGATTTACCCTCAAGTTGTTGTTGAGGTTGATACATAAGAATGAGGTTGTACTTAGCTCTTGCGATCTCATAGGGTCCTTGGACTCCATGGTAGTCCAATGTCTCTTTGGCCATAATGGATTACTGAGCAAATGGTGAGACCCACTCTTGTTTGTTTCTTGATGGATTCACTCGCGGAAGAATGTAATAGTAATTGTCGTGTTCGAAGACATCTTGCTCTCCTATTGTTCCTGCTTCTGCAGAGAGCTTTCAGATCAAAAGCCTAAGTTTCTTTGGAGAATACCTAGCTCTGAGATCATGTTCAGAAATGCGCTAACACATAAACATGTTGGGATATAAAGCCCGGTAACCTCTGTGTATATAGTACACGCACATTGTACATGTGAACGTATCCTTTACGTGCCCTAAGTATAAATACATTTTGTTCTTTGTGTACCAACACATTGTTGGTACACTCTTATCGTCTCGTACTTTCCCTTTGCTCACACTCTCTCCAACTGTCACACTCATACGCTCACTCTTGCTCGATCTGAAACTCTCTCAACTGTGTCCTTCCAGTTTCAACAACTGGTATCAAAGCCAAGACTCTGCACGCTTCCCAAGATTCAGGCGACGACTGATGGGCTTGCAGTTTTGCTGCAGCTGATTGTTCAACGGGACAACAATTGCACTCAACAGAGTCACAACGTGGAATAGGTAGCGCCAGCCGGCACACGTTGTAGGGAGTCACGACGAACTGCAGGGCGCACGCAAGCACGACGGCAGAAGATCACTCGTGCAGGCGGAGCGACAAAGCTTGTTGGTCATGGGCAAAACGGGCAATGGCACGTGGAAGGGACCAGGTAGCAGCCGACGCGGGTGGACTGTGACGGCTAGTCGTTGAGTCATCGACGGACAGGCCACGCGACCCAGGCCACGCGACCTGCTTGAAGGTCAACGGACCCCCCCACGCCCCCGCCCATCAGTTGCTTTGTTTTTAAAAAAATCAATTTTTCTCTAATCTTCTCATTACCACTTACGGGAGTTCACACGCCACAAGCACATATCACAGATCTGTGAGGAATCGAGCCTAAAATTTGGGGCTTTTCCTAGATTTGGCATCATTCATGCCTGTCAGTGACTTTTGAGTCAGAAATTGCAGACATCGCAAGCGGTGACCTCAATTAAATTGGGGATTTTGCCAATTTTGTTGAAATTTTGCATTTTGGGTAAAATTTCCTGACATTGGATCCCAAAAATTTGGGGTTTTTTCATGTATTGGCAAAGCTTTACTCAGCTAGGTCAGATTGACTGACATTCATGCAATTTTGGACTTGAAATTTTGGGGGTTGGCGTAGAATTTGGTAAATTTCTGCATCTTTTGCCCGTGCAGAGGCTGGTTAATGTACAAACAACAAATATTTATTTCTGGTTGAGGAAAAACAGCAGGGTACTTTGCTGGTTCAGCTTGTGCTTCCACAGATTAGTGCATTTACTCTTGTGTTCGTGATAAAATGGCTGTAACTTCTTCCAGTTCAGACATCAAGAGTTTGATGGAGATCAAACGGTTTAATGGTCATGGCTTTGATCTTTGGAAAGACCGTATGCAGGGCCTTTTGTTCTTGAAGGATTGTGAGGATGCTTTGCAGGAAGATAAACCCGCACTAATGTTTGATGCAGATTGGGCCATAGTAAATAAAAAGGCTGTGGCTTACATAAAGATGGGTGTCACTGATGACATTCTGACAGACATTAAGGGTTTAGACACAGGTTATGCAATATGGGAGAAGATGAAGACTACTTATGAGATCACCACACTTGTTAATCAGGTGTATTTAATGCGCAAGTTGGTGAATATGTGACTGGATGAGTCAAAGCCTGCAGTTGAGCACTTGAGTGCATTTACAGGGATTCTATATCAGCTCAAAGATGCAAACTTGGACTTCGATGATAAGTTGAGGGAGATCTTTTTGATCATGACGCTGTCGGACTCGTAGGAAACCTTGGTGGTTTCACTCAACAATAACCCCAATCTCTCATATGATGGGGTGTGGGGTTCTATCTTGAATGAAGAAATTAGATGCATGTCTAGTGGAGAAGGCAGCAACTCAGCTTATAATGTAAGAGGTAGGGCTGAAAAGAAAAATGCATATGTAGGGCAGAGAAATAGGAGCAAGAGCAAAGGAAAGGATAAGAGTGACATTATTTGCTATCATTGTGGTCAGAAGGGCCACAAGAAACTTAATTGCATGTACTACAAGAAGGAACAAGAGAGAAAGAAGAATATAGGAGATAAAAAGAAGAAGAAATAAAAGACAGATGCATTGGAGACATCCAAAGGCAAAGAAAAGGCCAATATGGCCTCCAGTGTGGTCATAGAGGATCTTTTAGATACAGAGGCTGATGTATTATGTGCAGTTGATTATGATGCCCTTGTTTGTCACATGCAAGATATGTAGATTACCAAGGCTGATGTGATTGATGCACTCTTGTCAGTTGATGATGGTGTCACTCAGACTTGGATTGTAGACTCTGGTGCCTCTTTCCATGTAACTCCTTGCTTGGAGTGTTTTGCTATGTTTAATGCAGGCAGTTATGGAAAGGTGTACCTTGGAAATAACCATACTTGCAGCATTGATGGGATTGGCACCATACACTTGTCTTTAGACAATGATCAAGAGCTTGTGTTGAAAGATGTCAGATATGTGCCTGGCATTAAAAAGAGTTTACTATCTGTTGGTCAACTTGACTTGCATGGCTACACCACACTATTTGGTGGTGGTTTGTGGAAAGTAAAAAAGGGTTCCATGTTGATTGCAAAAGGAACCAAGAAGGGTGCATTGTATTGTTTGCATTGTAAAGCCTTGAATGGCAAGTTTCTTGCAGCTGCTAAAATTTGTAGCCACTTGGAGTTATGGCATAAGAGATCAGGCCATATGAGCCAAAAAAGGCTTGATGTTCTTACCTCTCTGAAGAGGGTTGACGAAAAAGGCTCTAAACTTGATTTTTGTAATGATTGTCAGTTTGAAAAGCAAATAAAAATTTCATTTTACTCTAGTGTCTCTCGTAATTCCAATGTCTTGGACTTAGTGCATTCTGATGTATGTAGTATGCTCGTGAAATCATTGGGTGGTGCTGCATATTTTGTCTCCTTTATTGATGATTGTTCCAAGAAGGTTTGGGTGTACTTGCTGAAAAAGAAAAGTGAAGTGTTTGCTGTTTTTAAAACTTTTCATGCATTTGTGACCACTCAGATAGATAGAAAGTTGAAATGCTTGAGAACTGATAATGGGGGTGAGTTTACATCGACTGAATTCAAGTCATTTTGTGACTTACATGGTATTATGAGGGAGCTTACGGCCCCTTACAACCCTTCTTCAAATGGGGTGGCTGAAAGATATAACAGGACTTTATATGAAAGAGTGCGGTGCATGCTGTTCACTGCTAATCTCCCTCATGCATTTTGGGGAGAGGCACTCAAAACCGCGGTTTACTTTTGCAACCGCTCTCCAAATAGGTCCTTCAATAATGGCATCCCTGAGGAGGTTTGGTCTGGCAAATCAGCCTCATATGACCATTTACGTATATTTGACTGTGGTGCTTTTGTATATGTTAGGGATGAGTTGAGGAACAAACTTGACCCAAAATCCACCAAAGCCATTTTCATGGGCTATGGTGATGAGGGTGAATTTGACTACAGAGTGTGGTTACCTCAGTCCAAGAAAATTATTCGCAGCCGTAATGTTGTGTTTAATGAGGCAAAATTACCGAAAGGGTCTTTAGCCTCTAATGAAGATCTGAAAAAGGTGAAATTTCAGAGTTTGTAGCCACCCATAACTTCAGAAAATGAGCCTCAAGGTGTTGTACCACAGGCTGAAATTGATGATCAGCTAGTTACTTTTGAGCCAAATGATGATGACAACAAATAGAAGCACAAGGAGGTCATGGACAACAAGATAGACTTGTTGATTATGAAAATGTAGGTGTTGGAAATGAAAATGAAGGTGTTGTATAGCTTGAACAACATGCTGAAAATGGTTTACAGTAGCAAATGAATGCTAAAAATAATATACCTCTTGATGTAGACCCAATTCTTAAAAATGTTAATCATTGGGTACGCAGGTCCACACGCGTAAGAAGGCAACCACATAGGTTTGACCCCTACTTGCATTATGTGATGCTTACAGATGAGGGTGAGCCTCTTACATACAAAGAGGCCAAGTCATGTGAGTTCAGCAGTAAGTGGGAGCTAGCTATGCAGGAAGAGATTAAATCTCTATATGCAAATGATACTTGGGATCTTGTGTCATTGCCAAAGGGAAGGAAGCCACTTCCAAACAAATGGGTGTACAAAGTCAAGACAGTTGATGGGAAACCCAAGTATAAGGCAAGGCTAGTTGCCAAAGATTATGCACAAAAGGACGGGATTGACTTCCAAGAGGTTTTCTCACCTGTTGTGAAGATGACCACTTTACGTGTGCTTTTTGCTCTTACTGCTATTTTGGATTTAGAGCTGTATCAAATGGATGTAAAAACAACTTTCTTGCATGGTGACATTGATGATGAAATCTACATGAAACAGTCGGAGGGCTTTGTAGTTCCTGGAAAAGAGTAGATGGTGTGTAAGCTAAAATGCAGCCTGTATGGGCTGAAGCAAGCACTACGGCAGTGGTACAAAAAGTTTGATACTTTTATTCTATCTCATGAGTTTACATGGAGCCATGTAGATCATTGCATATACATGAAAAAGGATACATAGGGCAGCTTCATAATACTTGTTTTGTATGTGGATGATATGTTACTAGCTGGAAAAAGAAAGACTAGCTTGGATGCTCTAAAAAATCAGCTGAAATTAGCTTTCTCCATGAAAGATTTGGGGAATGTAGAGCATATTTTGGGCATGAGAATTCATAGAGATAGAATGCAGAAATTGTTGTTTTTATCTCAAGAAAAGTACATTGGAAAGTATTGGATAGATTTAACATGGCTGAAGCTAAGCCTTTTGGGGTACCCTTACCTCCTTATCTCAAGCTTAGCAAAGCCAACAGCTTGAAAGATGACGTGGAAGCAAATGCTATTAAGGGAGTTCCTTATGCATCAGCTTGTGGCTCTCTTATGTATGCTATGGTTGCTACTCGTCGAGACATTGCTCATGCAGTGGGAGTTGTTAGCAGGTTTATGCGAAATCCTAGCAAAGTACATTGGGAGGCTGTCAAGTGTATTCTTCAATACCTTAAGGGTACACAAAGAAAAAGTATTTGCTATGGGCAAGGTGCACTTAGTTTGCAGGGTTATTGAGATGCAGACATGGCAGGTAACTTGGACACTCGTAGGTCCACCAGCGGGTATGTCTTTACAGTTGCTGGTGGGGTTGTTTCTTGGTGTTCCAGGTTGCAGAACATTGTTGCACTGAGTACCACTGAAGCTGAATACATATCAGCTCTACTGAAGCTTCTAAGGAAGCTATATGGTTGAGCAGACTTGCAAATGATCTCGGCATATCTATGGGTATTGCAGTTTTGGGATGTGATAGCCCGAGTGCTGTGTATCTGGCTAAGAATGCCATGTATCATTCACACACAAAGCATATAGATGTGCGATATCACTTGATTGGACAGATTCTGGAAGATGGTCAAATCACATTGACCAAGATTAAAACGCAAGATAACCCTGCAGATGTTCTTACTAAAAGTCTAAGTAGCGCTCAGCACGAGCATTGCATTCGACTAGTGGGAGTTGGTTAGCTAGAGGTTCATATCGGACCTTTAAGTGGGAGGTTGTTGGGATATAAAGGCCCGGTAACCTCCGTGTATATAGTACACACACATTGTACATGTGAATGCACACTTTACGTGCCCTAAGTATAAATACATTTTATTCTTTGTGTACCAACACATTGTTGGTACACTCTTATCGTCACGTACTTTCCCTCTGCTCATACTCTCTCCAGCCATCACACTCATAGGCTCACTCCTGCTCGATCTCAAACTCTCTCTACTGTGTCCTTCCAGTTCCAACAAAACACAAATACAATCGCAAAGCATAAAATGATAAGAGAACATAATTAAAGTTAGGATAACTGAGAGAGAATGCACATAATGAATAATTTGCAATGAATGAATCTGAATAATACAATGCACGCAACAAACACATTATGTAGTGAATGAATATTGGACCTCGAACTCTCTAACTCATCAAGGACAATGTGTCAATTGGTAGCTGTAAAATATGCGAGATCTAGAGCATGGCAGATACGGAAGCTATGGAGGTTGAAAGAGAAAAAAGAAACTCATGAAGACATTGACCCTGACTAGGACAAATTGTTACACAAGTGAATTAGGTTCCAAGATTGAGACTTGGACTCATAAATACAATCTTGTGTATTGACAATGACATGACACTTTATTGGAAAGAAAAGAGTACTATCATTGCATTAGAAAAAGAGTGCAAGTACAATGCTTTATAGAAATTGAGTGGTGGTACTTTCTCCTACTGTGCATATGGGATTCTAGTCCTGAGCCCTCACTGCTTCTCACAAAGGGACTATAGTAGGTATGATTGCAAATATCTCAACACCCCTCCTCAATCACAACCAAAAGTACAAAGTATGTAGAGGCTTTAGTAAAAGCAACACCTGCAAAGTGTGGGCACACCATAAACATGGCAAAAACACCAGAGGCTGTCGCAGAAAAGACTAAGTGTAGATACCACAAACATGATGGACATCCAGAGGTTGTAGCAGGGACCTCACAAAGTGTACAGAGGCTGTAGTACAAGGATGATTGAGGAGTTTACAAGTTTATGTTTGAGGCATTAGGGCTAGGAACTACAAAACTAAAAGGTCTATCTGAATAGAAGGACTGATGAGGTTTGTCCTTCTCCTGGTGGTCTTCTTCTTCTTCTTCTTCTTCTTCCTTTGCTCCATTTTCGTCTTCTTCTTTGACTTCAACTAGATAGGCCTTTTGGGACCTCTTTCTAGCATAGCAGAACTTCTCAGTGTGTCCGATCCTTTTGTAGAAGCCACAGAAGAGTTGATCCTTCTTGCCTTTGTACCTATTGCGAACATATAATGCATGCTCATCTCTAGAGATACTTGGTTCTTCCTTAGTTTTTAGCTTCTTTTCGTCCTCTAACAGTGATTCTTGGATATCAACAAGTTCAGGATTTGGCATGTTGATTAAAGTTGTTGACACATTATTATATTTAGGAGGCAAACTCTTAAGTAGAACATTGATGCAAACATCTTCTTCTATTTTAATGTTGATTCTTGCAAGTTGGGTTAGAATTCCTTCCATGTAATTTAGATGTGTGGTAAGTGATGTGCTCGACTTCATTTCAAGCCTGAAAAACTCAATCAGGAGACCATACTTTGATGATTTAGACTGTGCATCGAACAAGGTGTCAAGTCTCTTCCATGTATCCTGTGAGGTCTCACAGTTATCCACATGGTGGATATAGCTGTCGTCTAGCTCCAGTTTGATAATGGCCTGAGCCTTATCATCATTCTTTTGCCAAGTGATAGCAAGATCCACATCACGAGGCTTCTTTTCTTTTCCAGTGGTAATGGCCTAGAGGCCTTTCTTCATTAGGATCAGTTTGATGTGGGTCTGCCAGGTATGAAACCCGACTCCTTTGAAACGGGAAGTTGGAGAATCTTTGCCCATGTTCGACTTGAGAGACCAGCAACAAATCAACTTCAAATGACTGAGAATAACCAGCAATGAGTTGATCTTTGTATGTGTCAAAAGACACAAGCAATGATAGTGAAGTATCAAAGATACTAGTTTGAAATTTGATGTTTGTTGCTTGAGTTTGACTTGATGATCTTCAAAAACTCTTCATAGCTTCCCCTCCTTGCTGATTTGATGGTTGAATACTTGCTGAAAACTTCAGATTAGAGTGGCCTTGGCTTGGTTTAAGTGGCAGGAGAGAGAAAATGAAGGAAAATGAGCTTGAAGGTAAGTGGCTATGGCCGTCCTGTCAAAATAGGGACGAACGACTGGTAAATGAGCTTCCACGAGCTCCATAGGTCGAATCTGCTCAAACCCTTTGAGATGGAGGACCCTCACTAATGGGTCTAACTCCCCTTAAGAGGGTTTGTACTCATTTTGCCCGAGTTGAGAGATCTAAGCCTTCAAAGTGCTCGGTGTCAAAACTGTGCCCATATTTGGGAAAATGCAAATGCCGGGTATGGTGTGCATCAATCTCCTTGATTTTTGTGCCAAGAAGTTGGGCCTTGACCTGAAGAACAACTCTCGAGGAGAAAGCTTGAAGAGATATGGCCTGGTTGATGAGATATGGCTGCTCCAACAGAGGTAGGTAGGTACTGTCTACAGACACAGTTATGGCAACAACTCTGAAAAGAGGCAATGCTGAAGCTATAGTTGCCCAATCTCAATGATTAAGGTGCCAACGAGGAGCTCTAGGAGTAGAGAAATACTTCTCCAGAAGGAAGTTCAAAGAGATTTGGCTTGTGGAGAGAGATATGAAAGCTTCAAGCTGATAGGGTGCTGCTGGCTATGGCTGCCATGGAAGCTTCATTGAAGGTAGGAATGCAAATGAAGTTGGAGATAGGGTCCAGTACTCAAACTGAGCTGAGCAGAGATGGAAAGGAGCTAAGAGGAGTGAAAGGAGAGTTGGGCCATGCTCAACTGAGCTCTGATACCATGTAAAATACACGGGATCTAGAGCATGGCAGATACGGAAGTTATGGAGGTTGAAAGAGGAAAAAGAAACTCATGAAGACATTGACCCTGACTAGGACAAATTGTTACACAAGTGAATTAGGTTCCAAGATTGAGACTTGGACTCATAAACAAAATCTTGTGTATTGACAGTGACATGACACTTTACTGGAAAGAAAAGAGTACTATCATTGCATTAGAAAAAGAGTGCAAGTACAATGCTTTATAGAAATTGAGTGGTGGTACTTTCTCCTACTGTGCATATGGGATTCTGGTCCTGAGCCCTCATTGCTTCTCACAAAGGGACTAAAGTAGGTGTGATTGCAAATATCTCAACAGTAGCCTCCCTAGACGTCTAGTAGCAACAAACACAACAATATGAATGTTGGATCTATGTTAGACATGTAAAGGAGAGAGAAAAGCTAAATACGTAGCCTCTAAGGTAAAGACGATAGGATGGTGGATTCTAGCAAGATCAAAATGCGGAGAAAAGATTAGGAGAAAAGATTATGGCAGTAGAGTGAAAATCAAATGCAGCCTCCAAAGTCAAAACAAAACCTATGTGTGGGTCATCTCTAGTCGGAGATGGTGATCATGTATCAAACTCAACTTGAATAGGCCACTAGGCTGTAAATGTAGCCTTGTGGATGTGGGCAATAGCTTGCGGTGACTAACATAGTAGAGGGTAAGAACTATGAAGGGAAGGCTGGAAACCAACACCGGAATGTGGTAAACAATGATGGGGAGCTTCAAGCTGAGATGTCCTCTACAAACAGGGTGTGGACAACAAAGCTCTAGCACCTACAAATTGGGAGAACGAGATTAGGCTGAGTGGGAGGAGGGCATGCACTCTATTTATAGAAAGTTTGGAGCCTCCCAAATTAGGGTTTACATGTGGCACATTGAAACTCTCTCAAACCATGTCTGTTCAAAAGAAATGGTTAAATTTTAATAATTAACTTTAGTTTTGGGGATGTTTTAATGAAAGCCAATGATAATTTAGCTCAAGACACTATATCTTGATGATCATCTCAGTCTAATGAACTGGTGGTGGTGAACTCTCGTCTATCTTTGATTGTCTTGACTTTTAGATTATCCCATTCCTTAATGAAGAACTCTTTTAGCTCATGATTGAGAATGATAAATAGTGAAACTCATGAAATAACCTTTGCATTAACTTCAAGTTGGTTGTAGGATTGTGAACCTTTCATTGATAGGTATGATCGAGGCGGGACTAGTCAAGTTTGGCATATTCTCTACACTAACTACTAAGTCCCAAATGTTGGCAACTTGAGATGTTATT